>NC_088886.1:74775597-75088097 GCF_037157495.1 Lathamus discolor
GCCTTCTTGGGGACAAAGAGCAGCTTTGTAAGTAAAACTCTGTAAGTAAAAAATCAGCTCACCCATACTGTGGGAAAATAACTGGACTTGTACAGAAGCAGGGACTAAACAGACAGAAATACATGATATGGAGAAATGACAGCCCATATTGACAGGTTTCTGTGGAAGATGCTGACCAGGCAAACCCAGCCTTTCCCAGCAACTGCTGAAAGTGTAAAAAAAATCCCTAATTCGCTATTTCACAGTGGGGGAAACAGAAAAAGCTCACTGGAATGGCAACAGCCTCCTGGGGAAAAGGCTGTGGGCACAGCACCTCAGGAAAGGGATTCCAAGCATAGAAGCTGGATTTAAGGAAATTGGGGAAAGGGAAGACCTTTGGAGGAGCCCCTTCCTTGGGGAAGATCTACACTGTCCAGAAGTATCAAACACAATCAGTGCAGCATGACTGGGAAGAATAAAACTCTTCCAGGTGCAGATCAGCAGTTCTCAAGTTTCTGGTATGTGACTGACGACTGAAGGAGAGACGGGCAATCCTACAGGGATGGGACAGAAAAGCTGTTTTCCAGAAGGATTCACATGTACGTACACTACAAGCACATAAATATCCTCTTAGTTTTGCTTTTCCAAGCAAACAATTGTTGTACATACTTTAGACACACATGGCTGTGAGCATGTATCTGTGGTATCAACCACAGGATATAGACTAAACCTTCCACTACACTTAGCAGGAAAGACTGGCAACTGTTAGAAAATCCCAGCCTGGTGTGGGTTGAAGGGACCTTAAAGCTCATCCAGTTCCAGTCCCCTGCCATGGGCAGGGACACCTTCCACTAGAGCAGGGTGCTCCAAGCCCCATCCAACCGGGCCTTGAACACTGCCAGGGATGGGGCAATGCTCATTTTCAGTCCACTCACTGAAACAACAGCGTCTTTTCTCAAAGGTATAGATAAAATAGGGATTGAAAACTTAGCTCGCAAAACTGTAATTAAACACCCCGTTGGGCCTCTCTCTACTATGCCTTAGCACCACCTTATTCAATTAACAACAAAAGAGACTTTCCCTTTTAGACTACATCACAGATATGAAAACACCCATTTGGCTGAAACAGCTGATTCTCTGTGATTTGTTGCTTCTTACTTATTCATATCTGGCTGATAATTTATCTAAATGAAATCCCTTTAAGACACTTGGCACTAATGGCAGGAATCATGCATTACCATACATCTTAAAAAGATCTGTGAGTATAAAGATTTCAACATGGGAACAGAGGCTGAGGAAGGGTTATGTATCACTGGATTGCAAGCGGAGCTTCTGCCCATTATCTATCATGCAGCAGAGATGATCTAAATTACCATCTTTCATGAACCCTTGAGGAGTGGAGCCTGCGGATGATCAGCTGCAGCAAGTCCACGTTTTGGGGAAAACCAAGGAGCTGTGCTCACACACAGCAAGTGAGGAGCTGCCCTTCTGACTTAGAATCACAGAACCATCGAATGGTTTGGTTTGGAAGGGACCTTAAAGCTCATCCAGTCCCAGCCCCCTGCCATGGGCAGGGACACCTTCCACTACAGCAGTGTGCTCCAAGCCCCTGTGTCCAACCTGGACTTGAACACTGCCAGGGATGGGGCAGCCACAGCTTCTCTGGGCACCCTGTGCCAGCGCCTCAGCACCCTCACAGGGAAGAGCTTCTGCCTAAGAGCTCATCTCAATCTCTCCTGTCAGTTTAAACCCATCACTCCTTGTCCTACCACTCCAGTCCCTGATGGGTCCCTCTCCAGCATCCTTGTAAACCCCTTCAGACACTGGAAGCTGCTCTGATGTCTCCACGCAGCTTCTCTTCGCCAGGCTGAACAGCCCCAATGTTATCAGCCTATCTTCATATCCTAGCACAAATTAGTCAGGAGGACAAAGGTGACCTAGCTTTGGCCACAGCAAAGAGCATCAAAACCAGCAGTTTGGATCCAAGGAAAGACAATTCTGTTCTGGACTCCCTGATGGTTGCCAGCTGTTTTTTTAAGCACACACTACCTACACAAGCAGCACTTCCATCCTACCCCTCTAATTGGTCTAGTCATGCATTTCATTATTAAGGCAATTCCTAATGTTGCACATTGCATTAACCAAGTCTTTTAATTTATTTTCTTCCCTACTTTTCTCAGCTAATAAAAGGAGAGCAATGAAGAAGGGGAAAGAAAACTGCCCATGTTCAACCCTTAACATTTAAATCAGCTCCAAGCAAGTTCACACCTTCCAGAACTAAGGAGGCTTGATTTCAGTTTTACTGTGGCTATGGATTGGAAACAGCTTCTCTAGAGGTGGGTTTAGAGGGCAATGGGACACTGATTTCCAGCTGGATGGCTGTGATTAGGTTGCTCTGAAATGCCTACAGCCTCAGGAGCCCTCTGCAGCCTGGCTAACTGCCATCCCGCCCCCTTTTAAAGCCCATCAGAGGCAGATGAGTAACTTGGTTGTCACTCATCATCAAGGAAGGGGATTCTAAGTCATGGGGCTGATCATATCCAGCTTGTAAGTTCACTAGAAACACCTCCCTTGCCTTCCCCTCTATCACAACCTCCATAGTTTACTTTTTTTAATGGATTTGCCTGTTTGTCAACTGCTACTAATCTTGTGCCAAGACCTTAAATGAGCAGGAAGGCTTAACCATATCTGTTCCATTCTGAAATTGCCCAGAAAGCCCTTCTAAATCCTTGACAGGCACCTCAAGTAGCATAGGGGCATGGTGCAAAGGCAGGACTAAGTGCAGAGCAGCAGCCACTGGCATGCAAAAGAGGATGAGATAAGACCTTGAGATGTCTCAGCCCAAATCCCTGCAAGAGTATGCTGGCACCTGCAAGACAAAGAGATCTCTGCATCGCTGTAGGTCTAGGTAACAAGGCTTTATCCTGACTTTCTTGTATGGTGCTGACACACAAGCATGGAAGAAAGCTGAAAATCAGCAAAGTGTTCTTTTGGATTCTTGCTGTCTTGCTAAGGACACTTCACTCTAAGTGATAAAACAAGATCAGTGGTGAAGGTATTCATAACTGAAACCAAACATCCATTATCTGGCCTTCAGTAACTTCCTTGGCATGGCTGTTATGTTCCCTAATACCTCTACAGAGCTCAGACCAATTTAGACTGAAGATGCTATTTTAAACAATTTAATGCTAAACACGTTTTTGCCATCAACAGGAGTCTGACACCCCACAGCAGCTGTTAAAAGGTTTGTCCCTGTCTACGTTGACCATAAGACATACTGAAGAGCGACTCAGTTAACATGATGAAAAACACTCCTAATTTTCACTTATTGACTGCTAATGGAGCAGGTCCCTCTCCCACTGACTGGTGTCAGAAGGGACCGTCAGCTATGCATAGCTAAAGCCTTGCTCCACCCAAGCTTTGGTGAGCTTTTGCTCCACAACCATGCCACAGACACAGCTGGGGATGGCTGCATCCCCTTCCATGTCAACACACTGCAGCAGCAATGCACCATCCCACTGCCTCCCCAGGGCAACACTATGCTGGGCTTAGTTTCCAATCAGTGTCTCACCACAGACCAAGGTGCATGCATAAACACTAACTATGGTTTTCTGCACCTCTGGAGAACAGGCGAGAGCAAGAGACAGGGAAGGACCCAGAGAGGAAATGGCTGAGATCACTAATAGCGACTGCATGGAGGTGCTGGGCAGTGAAGACACCTCAGCAAGGAGACAGGGCAAGCTAGGAGAGCACCCAAATAGTAACAACCAACTGAGAGCCTCTGATGCTGAGCTGGGGTAAAACTGTGCTCAGAAATACAGCAAAAGGTATACAGGTCTCCCAAGAGTGTCATACATGATTCCACAATGCAACCCTGGCCACATACCTCTTCCCAGGCCCTTGGTGCAAAAACCTTCCCCAGAAGTTAAATGTTGCCTAAACACAGCTAAATTTAGGTGCTTGGATTGACTGCTCTTTGCCACGGCATGACTGACAGCTTACAGGAGCTAGGGAGAGAATGAATGTGTTTGAAAGTGCCACAATAATCACAATATATTTACATTTTTCTGACACATTAGTCAAACATTTATCATTTCTTAAAATGCAGCTATGATACTTTGTCTAAACTGTCATGAGTCACAATGTAATTACATGGTAATCATATGGCAATTAATTTATATGATATTCATTTGAAACGGAGAAGAATTAGGCTTGTGATAGCGTGCAAAATTAACAGGCACACCAGACAAGGAATGGAAATCAAGCCGTTGATAAAAAAAACCACAAACTGCAGGAAAATAAATGTTAAAATCAATGTTTAAACAAATTGCTGCCAGCTTTGGGGAAAAGATGTGAGACGAAACCATCCCATTTTGTGTTTCTGAATTTCCTCCTGAAACAACCTCTCAAAAGCTGGCTTTTTTCACTTCAGTTTAACCCCTTCCATCTACCCAAAAGGACCATTTTAACCTTCCATCAACATGTATTCTAACACTTCCCAAACCAGACTACATAAGGAAAACAGACAAGAGGCCAAAGGCTACTGCATGGGACTCAGGAGCTTTTCTGTGCCCCATTTTAGGATTTCAGGTCTCCGGTTTGCTGTCAGGACTTATGACAACTGATGCTACAATAGGGCATGCACTGGTGATGCCCACAGGCTAATAGAAAACCAATGCCAATAGTGGAGTTCTCCTTGCTTGAGAGACCTCTGGCCCTGCAATCTCTTTTTCTGATTTATTAGATAACTGCAGGTCACAGTTAGTTGCTTTGGGCACTGAGCTCTGGTCACCAACCTGAATTCTACGGTGATGGGAAACTCTAAGAGGGATGAGGCTGGAGGGAAGCAAAGATAGTTTGGGCACAGTTATACCCAAAAGCCAGAAGCAGGACAACAGAGAACTGGGGAGTAAAAGAGAGAAGCTAAAACACCTGGGGAGACCCACCAGAAAGAAGTTCCGAGCTTATGAAAGGCTTTTAACAGCAACAGAGAGTAATTAAAAACTGAAAGCTACTTTGCAGTGAAGAAAATTAAGATGCCTGTATGGTGAACTATTCCATCTACAGCTTCCCTTTAAAAAGTCATATTAATTAATGACTCCAGCTCGTCTCATTCTTATTCACAAGATATTCTGTATTTATTTTGCAGAGAAAATGTTTAACTGGAATAGCCTATTGAGGTCTTCCTACCTCATCTGCAGCAGTTGTCTTGGGAAACAGCACTATAGTCATATTTAATACATGCACTCTGCACAACACCTTTGATGAAAAGGGGAATAAAGTTATACAATTATTGCATTTATTATACATGATACATTTTTGTTCAGTGGCCCTTAGTGCTTTGCAGAATAGCTGGGTCACCTGGAGAGACACTGCACCAAAAAGCCTTCTCATTAACATTGCCAGGGGGATGCCTTGGACACTGCAAGCAGCTGGTAGGTATGAAACCCAACATTTACCTGGTAACAAACCACATAAAGTGGGTGAGGTGGGGAACAGGGGACACACAGGCAGCTGCAGCTTCATCTTCCCAGCAATCCTCTCAGCCTGCGTGGGTCGGGGTCTTAGAAAAGACTCTAAAACCCAAAGCTACCCTGGCCCCTCACCCTGAGATGCTCCTGAAGCACATCTAGAACTGTTGCTTTTTGTGCAACACTTTCAGTCAACCTGACATAGCGCTGCTGTCATTTCATAGAATCATAGAATCAACCAGGTTGGAAAAGACACTTAGGATCATCAAGTCCAACCATTACCCCAGCACTGCCAATGCCACCACTAAACAATGTCACCGAGGGCCTCAGCAAGGTCCTGGTTCAGTGTGAGCACATCCAGGGATGGTGATTCCACCACTTTCCTGAAAAGCCTGTTTCAATTTCCCTGTCCCATTTGTCCTCACCTCATTCAACCACAGGGTCTGATCCATGAGCTCCCTCACACTGGGAAATGGGAAGCACCACTTGAACACACGTGAAACAGGGCAAAAACCACCTCTGGCCATTCACCAGCACAGAGCAAAGGTGACCTCGCTCAGGCCACAGATGACAAATGACACCTGATAGTGTCTCATCACTTATTAAGTATCACAGCTTCATTGCTGGCTATCATGTTATGGAGACACTCCCAGGCTCCTCCTCTGTGCTGTCAGGAAGAAAAAGGGTATTTCAAGCTCCTGATCCCATTTACTAGCAGCTTTCCTATTTGTGTGGAGTAAACACACTGAGGCTTAGGCTAATAATGAAAAAATAATAATTACCTAATGAATTCTCTGATTGATTTGATAAATGCTCTCCAAACAGAGTGGAAAATGGAATCATAAATAATGTACTCCTCCACTGATGGAAACAGCTTTGAATAAGCTTGCACACGTCTGATAGTGTTTGCTGAGACAGCTCCAGTATGTCCACAGGTATCATGCCTGCCAGGAACCACCAACGTGAGTTCTGGTCTGTGGTACCTCCATCTGACACTGCGCCTGGCGGTTCACGAACAAGACGGAGGGTGTATAAAGATGCTGAGGGAAAGGGATCTCCTGGTCTAGAAAGGTGAGAGTTGCAGCTTATATCATCGACCTCCATGGGTACAGCATGAACACAGAACCAGAGTATGGTTTGTGTTGGAAGACCATTCAGTCCCAATCCCCTGCAACGGGCAGGGACACCTTCCACTAGAGCAGGATGCTCCAAGCCCTGTCCAACCTGGCCCTGAACACTGCCAGGGATGGGGCAGCCAAGGCTTCCAGGTGAGGCAACCTGTTCTAGTGCCTCAGCACCCTCACAGGGAAGAACTTCTGCCTTATATCTAAGCTGAACTTGCCCTGTTTCAGTTTGAATCCACCACCCCTTGTCCTGTCACTGCAGTCCCTGATGAAGAGTCCCTCCCTGGCATCCTTGTAGCCCCCTTCAGATGCTGGAAGCTGCTCTGAGGTCTCCACGCAGCTTCTCTTCTCCAGGCTGAACAGCCCTAACTTTCTCAGGCTGTCTTCATACAGGAGGTGCTCCAGTTCCTGATCACCCTCGTGGCCTCCTCTGGACTCGCTCCAACAGCTCCATGTCCTCCTTACATTGGAGACACCAGAACTGTACACAGTACTCCAAGTGGGGTCTTATATGTTAAATTGTGCTGAGTTTGTGTCTACAAATGGACACAGAAAGACTTTAAGTCATTTGGCCTTTTCTAAATTGTGAAGTCCCATCTGGTTCAAGTTCAAACACAACAGAAAGCTGCGATTTCCAGGCACAAGCTGGTACCCCTGCACAACACCACACATGCACCTCTTACCCCAACAGGCCTCCCTGACAGCCAAAGCCTTCTCCAGGGCCTGCACCAGATCCATCACTGGCACATACCTGAGGCAGCTGAGCTCGCAAGGAAATGCTGCAACCAAACTTGGTGTTGGTTTCTTGCTGCCTTCCCTGTCTGCAAAGCTAACCTCTGAGAAGCCCAGGTTCAGCTTTCACATTGTACCTATGTGAGGTGCATACAGAACAGGCTGGGAAACTGTCAGCAAATACATTATTTATGATATTATCGAGCGGGTTTTACTCAGATGGTCAATATGAAGAAACCCCCAAATGCTCTGAAATGCTTAACAAGCCAAAATCCTTGGATCCACCAGATCACTATGCCAGGCTGTGCAAGGACTGGGTTCTTCTCCAGTATTTGGGGGATTTCAGGTTGTAAGTAAATGATGAGCTCTTCTCCCTCCCATGCTTTCTGCCATTTCCCCTGCGTGGGCAACTTATCAGTGTCACATCAGCCTTACAAGGGCCAGATGCCCCACATGCCTTTCTGCCTTTTTGCCTGCAGGCTTCTCTAGCAAAGCAACACCTCTCTGCTGAGCTCTGCAGCCCCCAGCTCCTTCACAGCTTACTGAGAGAAACCATAAAACAGCAATACAGATATAGATAGATAGATAGACAGACAGACAGACAGGGGTAGGTTTAGATTAGCTATCAGGAAAAGTTCTTCCCTGTGAGGGTGCTGAGGCGCTGGCACAGGGTGCCCAGAGAAGCTGTGGCTGCCCCATCCCTGGCAGTGTTCAAGGCCAGGTTGGACAGGGCTTGGAGCACCCTGCTCTAGTGGAAGGTGTCCCTGCCCGTGGCAGGGGTTGGAACTGGATGAGCTTTAGGGTCCCTTCCAACCCAAACTAGGCTGGGATTCTATGACATATATATATGTATATATGTACAAAACCCTTAACATTGCTGACTTCTTTTGCACATCTCCCCAGAACCTCCTCATGCTGGCTGGCTGTGGGCCAGAAGAAAAGTCTTGAAGTCTTTCAAGACTTACCAACATACATTTACCTAGTTCCTGCTTTACATGCCCAAAACAGTGTTCACAGACAACACTTGATGGAAAATGCTCTAATGGACTATAAATTCTGCTCTCTCTTCTATGTCTGCTCTAGGCTCCAGTTAAATATGGCAAAGAAGAACTATTTGTACGTACATAAATTATCCTTCTATGGATAGAAGTAGTCAACGTGGGAGATCGGATCCAGTTCAATTAGTGCCTCCGTGACAGCAATGGGGAAAATACTCTACCATGACCTATTGTAAATCTAAGAGAAAAGGCTCCAGCAGGAACTTCACCATTCCTGGGCTAATTGTACATAATTAAACAATGTTACAGCACCATTTACAATAATTTCAATGAAGTTCAGTGATACACACATTTACTGATTTTATTACAACATCTGTGATCTTCATTTTGTTTCATTTATTGTATTTCTTTCACAGGCAAGAGCTCTTTTCAGCACAACAAAAACTGACCTGCATCTTTATGAATAACTTGCTTTCATCAGATTTTAACCCAGCAGAGAGAAAACAGATTTGATAAAATACCCTGGAAAAAAATCTATCCTTATCAGGTTGGAGCAAGTTTTCAAAGAACAAACATATCAGCACAGGGGAAAAGAAGACGATCAATATTTGGCTGACCAAAGTAAATTGAATATTAATCTTGAATATGGCAAATAGCTCCAGCTGGGAAGGGGAACGAAAACCACACTTAAAAAACTCCAGGTGCTCACTGCTTTGTAATGAACCAGAATTTGTTATTTGAAACAAATTCAGAACTTCGAGCTGACCAAGAAAAAATCAGGGGCCACAAAGCAACGTTTTCCAGTGTTTCTGTTTTGATGAGGGGAAGAAAAAAGCGAACCAGACTTCCCACTTGGGTCAACCCCAAATGACTTCTCTAATTCTTTCCCAGTTCAGTCTCCAAGCTGAAGTGTCAAGTATTTGCATGGCCTGGCTTTTACTGAAGTTTGCTTCTGTTGGATTACAAAGCCTCCTCTTTCACATCCTCAATCAGGTGACTGCTGCCACTATTCCATGTCTCATTTAGAAAACACCATCCATCACCTTACTTTCCTTTACAAGCTTTATAGCATGGTTAGAGTTGGAAGGGACCTTAAAGATCATCTAGTTACAATATCCCTACCATGGTGTGGGGGTTATCATCTGCAACAGGACAAATACTGATGAAACATCCTCCCAATGCCACCAAAAGAGCACACACACCCCAAGCTCTGCTCCAGCTGAACAAGATTAAATCACACCACAGAAATACCATGAGGCAAGGAGCAGAAGTGCTCATTCTCATCTCTTTGGCACGCTTTCCCTCAGAGGTGCTGGACTGGGTATCACCTCCCTTTAGCCTCAGTGATGGCTTTCAGCTAACAGCCCCCACAGGGGACAAGCGCCTGAGGCTCTGGCATATGCATAAGGAGCTCAGGTTTAAAGCTAAACTGGAATAATTCATTTGGGTTTTACTATTCCCCATTCACTGTGATACCTGGTTGCTGTACTGCGTGCATGTTCCAGCCTTCATCAGTGGTCCTCTGAGGTACTAAAGAAAAACACTCATCTGGTTCCAATGTGCCACTGCTGCAGTGAGTAAGTTTTAGAGGTCTCCTGAGGAAGGCTTATAAAGAAAAACAAGATGGAAACCTCTGAATGAAAACAAGAATTAAATTAGGAATCTTGGGGGCAAGGATGATGATCATGCACCTTCTTCTGTTTCTAGGATGAAAATCTCTGCTGGGCACCCGGAAGAGGAGAAGGAACACAGGTCTTAACGTAAGTAAAACAATCGTGTGCTAAAGGTAAAGGCAAATGGGTAGTTTGGGTGAGAGACAGAATGAGAAGGGAGAGCTGTATTTCTGCCTCTAAAAAGGCTTTCCAGACCCCAATCCCAGGCAGGTGCAAAGCTGCCCGTTACACACAGATACCAACTTTGCTGGCACCCCTGGGAGAAAAGTCTCTGGTCAGCCGTTACTGCATGCAAACCATGGAGCAATCCAGTAAATGCTCTTTGGCAGAAGGCAAAGGGATTTCACACCAACAGCCCCAATATAAGGGACTGGGGTTTGTCCCCACTTGTATTTAGGGAAACAGCACATACATCCTATCTGTCCTACTGTTCCTCTTACCAGCCTTGTTCCACAGCTTGCCCAGTTTATTGCCTCTCTTTGAAGAAGGCAGACCTCTGGGGAAGTGTTATCAACAGCAAATCACAATCAGTCTGCATTAAAAACAACAACAATAAAGCAAAACAGCAAGACTGTCCGCAACAGCCGGCAGCTTTTCCTCCCTTGCCTGCACCATAGAATCACAGAATCCCAAGGGTTGGAAGGGACCTCAGAAGATCATCTAGTCCAACCCCCCTGCAAGAGCAGGGTAACCTACAGTACATCACACAGGAACTTGTCCAGGCGGGCCCTGAATATCTCCAGTGTAGGAGACTCCACAACCCCCCTGGGCAACCTGTTCCAGTGCTCTGTCACTCTTACAGTAAAGAAGTTCTTCCTGATGTTAACGTGGAACTTCCTATGTTCCAGTTTACACCCATTGCCCCTTGTCCTATCACTGGATATCACTGAAAAAAGCCTAGCTCCATCATCCTGACACCTACCCTTTACATATTTGTAAACATTGATGAGGTCACCCCTCAGTCTCCTCTTTTGCAAGCTAAAGAGACCCAGCTCCCTCAGCCTCTCCTCATAAGGGAGATGTTCCACTCCCTTAATCATCTTTGTGGCTCTGCGCTGGACTCCTTCAAGCAATTCCCTGTCCTTCTTGAACAGAGGGGCCCAGAACTGGACGCAATATTCCAGATGCGGCCTCACCAATGCTGAGTAGAGGGGGAGGAGAACCTCTCTTGACCTACTAACCACTCCCTTTCTAATGCACCCTAAGATGCCATTTGCCTGTAGATCTTATACCCTCTCTCTGTACCTTGTGAAGCAAGCCAGGATGAGCAATGAGGAGACATCAAAAAGGAGGAAAGAGAAACTGAAGTTCAGAAATAATAGGTAATCAATCTGAAATTTGAAAAACAGCCCCTTTTTTCCTGGTTGTATTGTTCCAAGCAGCATGGGCTTGTAAAAGTCTAATCACTTCCCATCCAGCTCATCAATCACACAAGGGAACTGGCCCCTCACACAACAGAGTGAGCCTCAAATCAGCTCCCACCAATAATAAAAGGTAGCAGAGGAGGACAGTCCCTTCAGAGGGCTGTTTAATAAATCTTGTCTAGACAGGGAACACAAGAGAAATGGAAAAGCTTTCCTGGAAAACCATGGCCATTCAGTCCCATCCTGCTTACACTATTGATAGGTACTGGCTGCAACCAATACTTCCATGTGAATTTTCGTATTTTGATTCTTGTTATTCAGCATCATCCAAAATGAAATGTAAAATCTTAAATATTTAAAACCAGGCCAAGGTAGTACTTGAGGCTGATGGAAATTGCACACTGGCACTATTCCTGCTGCCTCTGCTCTCCTGGCTGCAAAAACGCCGAAGAGAAACTGCTGCCATTCCTCTATTTTCAGCAGTTGCTGACATTTTACTGTAATTTATTCCTGTTTTCTCCTCCTCTCCTTAAAAATAACACCACTTCTACTCTAATAATAAACCAAGAGCTTGCACATCCTAAAGACTTTTCAGCAAAAGACTGTTTCTGCCAGCAAAAGGTGCCTAAGCTCAGCGCACACAGCCGGTTTGCGGAGCACACGCTGTATAAAACCCAAGCACTGATCACCACGTTACGTTCAGCCCTACTTTACCCTTTGGTTTCTTAGTCCTAAGCTTTTCTTCCAGTAGCCTGTCCTTTCAAATAACAGAACCTAAACATCAGCTACCAGCAAAAATCCCATTCCAGGCTGTATCTGGTGTATTTTTTGATGGCTTCCTCCTCCACTTTTATCTGTCAGAAGCACTAAAGACTCCCACAAGTAGTAAAGTGTTTCTGACATTCATGGCTTTTAGATCCTTGGTTTCAAAGTACCGCTGAAGGTTATGTTGATTAAGCCCAACGATGTATTTCTAGAAAGCTGTAGCTTAAATAAAAAAGGTGTTTTGCTGTCACAGTGATCAGCCGAAACTGTTACTGAACCAGAGCATATGGGCGACAAACGCCGTCAGAGAAGCCTTCGCTGCTGCACGCTGCTAAGATTTGCTCTCTCCAGCAGAGATCAGAGGCAGCAGGAAAGCAGAAGCAGCATTTAGCTCAATTAGAAAACAAACAAATCCAAACAAAGACTTGTATTGAGCGAGATGACGGACGATTACCCGCCAGTTAAGCGAGAGCTAAGAAAAAATCACTGCCTCTTAAAAGTGATACCAGACAAGAGCCCTGTTTGTTCTGTGAGAGCCCTAGAGGTGCCTCTGGAGCATGGAGCTGAAGATGTTTGTTTAAGGAAACAAGAGGAGCCTTTACTGGGGGCTTTCCTGAAAGGCAAGATGAAGCCTCCTTATTTCCTGCAGTCCCTGCTAACCGGACACAACAGGATTCATCCTTCTAGCAAACTGACACCCAATAGACGCTGTCTGCAGCAGATCTGATAAATATCTGCATCCGCTGTGAATTCATGGTATGATGCAGCATTAAAAATTGATGGAGAAAAGGATATTGGAAACTGCTTAAGGAGCTGTTGGGTCTGGGCTCCTCACAGTTACAGGGATTGTTACAGGCAGCAGACACTGGAAAACTACCAGTTGCTTCACCTAACAAAACTTCAGCCCTTATTAGACATAAAAAGATGGGTCATTTTCTTCCAGAGATCAGAGTTAAAACTCAGCACTTGAGCTACAGAAGGTTCAGCAAGCGCTTTAAGAACAACTAGGAAGTGAAAAGGAACAAAACCAAAAGCCAGGCTGACATCTCAGAAGCTGAAGGCACATTTGGAGAAAGGTGACTTTCAGTAGGAAGACCTGAGGTGCAGAAATGCAACTAAAATTGTTTCTTTTAAGCTGTAATCTCAAGCAGTGTAAGAACTCTATTCGAAGTCATTTAAACGAATAGAACTTTTGTAACTCCTGGCTGCTGTCTTAGAATTATAGATTCACAGAATGGTTTGGGTTGGAAGGAGCTTTAAAGCTCATCTAGTTTCAACCCCCTGCCACGGGCAGGGACACCTTCCAGGTTGATCTAGTTGGCCCTGTCCAACCTGGCTTTGATGAGAGAGATGGAGCATTCACAACTTCATTGGGCAGCCCTTTCCAGTGTCTCACTAGCCTCAAAGTGAAGAATTTCTTCCTTGTATCTAACCTAAGTCTCCCCTGTTTAAGTCTGGCTTAGCAGGGTCCAACATGCTAGTGCAGGTGTGTGCAGATTACCTCATTTGAAAGGGTTTCTACTCTACTCAGCTTTTTTGTGTTCCTACCGTCAGGCAGATCAAGCTGAGGACATGAGTCCCTGGACTTATCAGTGCCATAAGGCCTACTAGAAAGAGTTGTTCTGCACCTCCCAACATGGGGCCATCAGAAACCACCTTTACAACCTTCCCCACTTTCACTGTTTTGCCAAAGGAGAGGGACGAAACTGCCTAACACAGGTTGCTCCCAATGCCACCTGAAAAGTCCTTCTGCAGAAAATAAATGCACTTGGGGCTAGCTCACTTCTCTTTGGTGCATGAAAGCATGCAATCATCCACAGTGTGATCTCTCCAGCCCATATCAGCTATCTCATATTGCCATAATGGAAAGCTAACAAGAACAAGGAACAGTATCACAGCCATCAAACCAGGTGCAAAACAGCTGGAGGAAGGGGCATTTTTCCTGCCTCAAGCCATTCCCTCTCCATCCAGCCCTTGGGGCAAGGGTGTTTGCACTGCAGGATACAACATGCTCCCCCCCAGCATTAAACAGACCCTGCATCCCAGCTTCCAGTGTATCTCCCTGTTCCAAACAGCATTCTTGGGTTCCCTCCCACACTTCTCCCACAAAACAATACATTTCTAATGGAAGATGGAAAAGGAAAAGGTGACCAGAAGTCCAAAAAGCCGAGTACAGAGAAAAGCCCTCACACCAGGAATCACAGGCTTTAAATCTCTGCATACTGAAAGCGTAACATTGAGGTAAATGACATAAACCCAGTATTTCCCATCGACTCTGAACAAGTATTTCACTCCATCTCAGGAAGACCAGAGAACACGACAAGCCTCAGATGTCTGTGGTAGGAAGAAGTATGATGATAACTGGCATGTGGTGCCTCCATTGCTGCGATCCATTAGGGGAAAAGCACACCTGTAAATTACCTTTTCCATTAAATGAAAACAACACGGTTTGGTTGAACATCAGGATTACAAAGCCAAAGCAAAAGAGTATTTTAACATTTTCCCAAAATCTGCTTTTTGAGTGTTTCCAGACAGCTCTATTTAGCACTACGCTGCTGAGCCACACGTCCACCAACACAAGCTGAATTGATCCCAAAGCAGGCGACGGCAGGGATGCTGCAAAAGATGCAAACATATTGATGTTGGTATAGATTTAAATGTTCTAGACCTTCCCTGCCCAAGGAAATGCTGCCTAGCCTGCTAGGAACACCCATGGCGATGTCATTAGTCCATAATTTGGGGACTTTGTTGTTTCATGAGCTGAGCACGCAACAAATGGATTTCCAAGGTGAGGCATCCTCATTGCAAATGAAGTGAAATTTCTCAATTTCACTGGCCAGTAATGGAGAAAACTTGGTTCAAAAGGCCATAATGATGTCAAGAAACAGATTGCACGAAAACACTTGCTTTGCAATGACTGGATTTCCTTGGTCACAATGCTTCCTGACAGGGTCTAGCAATAAGTATTTGATTTTACATTTGATCAGTTTGAGTGATTTGGGTGTCACCCAATCAGGGACACTTACAGGCAGGCTGAGAACTAAATGCCCTTTTAACTGCATTTTATTCTTATATATGCATTGTTCTGCTAAAATAATTCATTGTATCCTAATGAAAGGAGCATGACTCACTCCAGGAATGAATTTACACTCCCTGGTGATGGGTATTCAAATGCATGGACAGAGGGTCTGTAATGGAAGATCTATCATTAGCGCCTGAACCCATTTTATCTTCATTTCACACAATAAGATTGAACTGAGTGTTGGTTTGGGGGTATAATTGATCTATAGCTGAAACAAATCAGCTCCACAGCTAAGTGAGGAGATGGAGTAGTGGATAATCTGTAGTTTAAAACCAGCTGTTGTGCTGAGATCCAATGATTACTTTGGCACTGAAAGGATGAGCTGACAAGAGAGCATGCTTCAATATCCACCATCATTACTGGGCATTGCTGCTGTAACCTCCGGCCATGCTGATGCTGGGACTGGAGCTAGTAGACAGCATGGCTGGGATCAGCTCCTGGTTTGCTAAATGGATGGACCTTATGTGGCCTCAATTACAAATATCAGCATCCTCAGGAAACAAATAACAGGCAGAGGAGGTGGGAAGGAGGATGCCCACCACCGGTCAGGTAACTCTGACTGCAACAAATGCCAGCAAAACGGTTTAGGTTTAAAGCTCCGCGGCTGTCTGCTCTCCACAATAGTTTTAACATAGCAAGTATTTTCCTCCTATTTCTCTCTACTTGCACATCTCTGACAATTATTGAGAATGCAAATTCACCTCATCCCTTTCTGCAGTGCCCTCCCACAGGGATTCCTGCTGTGGCTGTTTGCAATGGGTTTCCCTATTTCAGGCAAGGTACCACCTGCTCATGGGAACATCACACAAACGGGACAGAAACACAAAGGAGGACACAGGTTTGCAGTTTCCTTTTTATTCTTCTTAATCATCTTTTATGCTTTCAACTACATGAGCATTTACTAAATAACCTGAAGATCACTGAGGCTGCACAGGAGATGAAACATAAACATGGTCCCATACCCAGCCTGAAGAGACCGGTTGCCACAGTAGCAGGGTTGTTCTGCATTGAGCTTGCTGGCTCAGAGGGTTCCCCCTCCACAGAGTGCACTCCTTCTACCTAAAAGTTCACCAGACTCCAAAGAAATTAAAAGTGGTATTTCAAAAATGACAGTAATCTGTAAGACCTAATAGATTAGCTTTTCCATACCTGTAATCGAATCAAGACAGCTCCTTACAACAGATACATTTTCTTCAACGTGTTCTGCTTCCCAAAGAGGTTACTCCACACTTTTGCAGAGACACCCATTAATACCCTGATATTCATTATGGATTTTCCTCTCTTAGGCCTTCACCCTGCACTGTACTTTTGAGGGATGAACTGTCATTACTATTCCTAAGGTATGTATTATACAGGGTGGTCGCTTTTGATTTACAGCAGCAATACAACACGTGCCTCACCATTTCCTTCACTCTCCCCTGCCCTTCAGCCCTTTCTGGAGGGGAAGCCAATAAGTATGGAATGGGGGTGGTTTTCCGAAGCTTCCTTCCAAATTCAAAGCAGGAGGGATATGTATAAATCAGCAACACCGGTATGAAAAGTATTTAAAGCAATGATGTTCCATATCTCAAGACGGCAATACGCCTGCACGTAGCCATGGGTGTTGGTGGGTTTCCTTGTCATTGGTTCACAGGCTGTCCCCTGCAGCAAAATGCAGATGCTTCCCCCATCACCATGATTATCCAGAATTATAAACCAACTTATAATGTTCTACAGCTGCTTTTCTGGCACTTTAGGATCTGGATCAATCACAAAACATCAGAAATCAGAAAGAGTGGCAATATCAGGCTCTGGCCACCATTTAAGCTCTTGGGCCACTTGGCTATGGCCCTTCCATCTTATTCAAACTAAACAGCATTTACTTTGAGGGTCTTATCTCCAGTTTGGGCTCATTGAAGTCGTCTTCTTAATACATGAACATAAACAAAATGTATTTTCAGTATAACCTCTCTCTCTCCAGTGAGCAACATTAAGCTATCCCTATTATTTTCCCAGCACAAAACAGTGGTTTGTCAAAATCAGCATGATATTTCTACTTTGCCTTTTGACATTTCCAAGTTTATTATGTTCAGACAGTACCTCAAAGCACTCTATTCTTCCTCCCTGGTAGGACTAATGACCACCAAAGGGGGGGGAAAGGAACACTATGCACTATTCAATACAGCAGGCAGATGCTACTACCCTTCTACTTAACTCCAAACCCAAGCATTAGAAATCAATGAGACCAGTTGTGCTTGACCACCTGCAGAAGTACTGCCTTAAACTAGGTCCTCGCTGCCTTAACCAAAACTTCCCAATTCCACTTTTCCACGATGTTTGACACTGGAGAGAGAACATCTCACCTGAGAAGTCAGTGGCACTTGACTTCATACCCCATAGGGTTGAGCACTCAGCCAGCTGGCACTGTACAGCAACACACACTGCACGTGGTTAAGAGAGATCCCTGCTAGCTGCTTGTTGGGCTGGGCAAACTTATCCTCAATCCCAGACATGTCCATATCACCACCCTGGCCATCTCCAGTCCCCCTGGCCCCTCAGACAAGCTTTCCCTAGGACATATCCTTGTAAATGATATCCTTGACATGCCATTTTTAACACGGACACTCAGGAAGGCCTCTGCCCCAGCCCTCCTAAGCATCTACACAGGATGCTCGCAGGACACACACAGGGCTGTGATTAGGGGGTCCAGTGCTAGTACCAGGTTTGGGGTGGGAGTGTTGCTGTTGCTAAATGCTGCAATCTGCACAATCGTGCTGACATTTCTGCACTCTAAACACCCTCCAGCAGGCATCTACAGAGGAAACCTTTAAAATTGATCCAGTTTAGAATGAAAACTGTTGGCTAAGCCTCCACTCGTCCCTCTGCTCCCCCACCCCTTGACACAGCTTACAGCAAAAGACTTTGCCTTCTCTTTTCATATGGATTTTAACAGCAATTCAAGCCCATTGATCCAGAACTCACAGCTACTGTATTACAATACAAGATTATTCAGCTCTCTGACAATCAGTTTGTTTAATTTCATTTTATTCCAGAGTAAAATGGGATTGAACTGAGCAGGAGCAAGAGGAAAAATGTGCCTAAATGCTTAGGAAAAGAGAAGAATGGCACTCCAAGAAAGTATAAAACACTTCCAACTTGGTGCAGGCTGCTGTAGCACAGTTTCAGATGTATCTATAGGCCTTGCTATACCTCATCTGTGCCTCCCAACTTCAATCTCTGTCCCACAGACAGAAGGCAGGTGGATAAAGAGGAGAATAAACCAGACTTAACAACACCTGAGCAAAGCTTGGCAGTGAACGGCATGAGTTGATGCCGTCTTGTAGCATGGATGAAGACTAGGCTTGAAAACTCACTAGGCTCACCATTTACACCAAATAACCTTTCTTTCTATGGAAGAAAACTACTTCTTTGCTTTACAATTTCGTAAATCCATTTCTAATTTAAAAGCATTTGCAACTAGGTTTGTTTCTTTTCCTGTTGGTTGGTCTAACTTTACTCCACTGCTTGCTTTAGGCCAGCTTCAATTAGGCCACCATTCCCAATTGCATCAGTAGGGGAGAGCTTTACATTTACAAGAGGAAGATCATTAACAGAATAAGGTGGTTGAAAGGTAGGGCATAATTGCTTTTACTCACCTAGAGGGAAGAGCAGCTGCTAAGAGAAACAACACCTAATTAAGGAGGTTTGCACTGGTTTAGTTCTAATAATGTCCTCCCCTCCACCACCAGCTGTGTGGTGCCCATCACAGCAGCATCTGAGGTCTGGTTTGGCCACACATATTTTACAGACCGTGGACAGATGGAAGGAAGAGTCTGATGAGATGCTAGATGATAAGAAATTAATTAATAGTCTGTAATTGATTAAAAAAATAAAACCAAACAAACCCAAGCCTAGACAGAGTCATGGATCTCAACATTTGCTGCTGTTCATTTGAAGAATTTGATTCCTGATCTGAACTTTCACCAGTGGCCAACATTCAAGGTACCAGGACCAGCTGAAAAGCACAACCAGTTTGTCACACACTTGGCTGGCTGTGCACAGGCAAAGGTAGGTCATAGAGTGGACAAGCAAAGTGACAATGCTGGCCCAGGGGCTACCAAGCCCAGCATGGGGCTGCATGGGGAAGGAGGTTCACCTGCACCTCAAAGATCCCTGCCCAAGGAGTAACATGCTTCCACCAGCACACACTGATCACGAAGGGAAGGGCTAGGGTCAGCATGTGCCCCCAGACGCAGCCCCAGATAGCAGGGAACAAGATCTGTGTTAGGAGAAAGGTCTTCTGGGCTATTGCTGATGCTACACAACCAAAACATGAGAACAAATCCATTTCACAGACTGCTCAGCACTTTAAGCCAAGAGCCCCAGACCTGTCTGTGACATTCCCAGGGTGAGGGTACACCTTGCCAGATCCTCCACATGCTTTTCCACTACTATTAACATCCTCCACAAGCTACCCACGCTGACCTGATGCCAGCTGGCACCCATCCACCATGTTAGCTCTGCCAGGTCTGGAAAGCAATCTACCTGGAGTGGTGAACCCCACGTCCTGGGTGTATTTTTGGTACTGAGCCCACTTTCACCTCATAATTTCCCAGTAATTGGGCTGGGAATGGGGTAGCAATACTGTGGAATGGCAAACATCACCTGCAGCCATAGCTGGCACCTCATCACAAGCAGGAATGCTCCCACACCAACATGGGCTTGCAGGCACTCCCTGCAGCACCCAGAAGCTGCCAGAAGGGCTCCTGAGGATTAGCAGGACCATTGAGAAGGACAGATCCCACCTCACATCATGAGGAACAGCTCCTGAGCACTGGGGCGGCTTTGCTCTGCCTAACAAAGGGCAGCTTTACTTCAACCACGTGAGCAGGAGAGCAAGTGAAAAAGGCATTACTGATCTCCAGCATGTGCACGGGTCTGCGTTACTCTAAATAATTTAAGCCAAACTTCTTTCATCTCTCTCCTGCTCCAGAATTGCTACTGCTGCCATGCACATGAATCAGACATGCTTCCCAGGTGGCTGGAGGTGGGGTGCTTCCCATACAATAGAAGTTGAAAGGAAAATGCTAAAAGACAATTTAAAGAGACTCCTTAATCATTCTGGACTTCAAATCTTTACCTCTCATCTTTTCCACATGTGACACAGCTGCAGGATGCTCCCTCCAGCCGAAAGGAACACAGGCAAAGGCTGGGGGAGAGCTGGGGGAGCTCTTGGCTGCAGCCAACCCAAGAGAAGGGGAAAACAAAGCCTGACATTGGGATCCATCCCCTCATCCTCCCAGAGCCCCATTGGGAGAGCCTCTCCCAACCCCCCATAGTGGGTGCACATGTGTCAGTGAAGGGCCTATTCACACTACCTACTAGTTGCTCCACACAGATGACAGCATGTGTTTTATACAGCAAATCTATCACAGGGACATGGACACAAGGGAATGAAGCTTCTATTGCCCCCAACAGCTTTGGCAGCACCCAGGCTCCCCTGGAAAAGGGCATCATCTGCAGCCCTCCTCATACAAATGCTTCCTTGGGGGTGCTGTACAGCCCCTGGCACACACAGACACAAAGAGCCACTTCACAGTCCATCCCCGTGCCAAAACTGGAGCCTGCATTTGTGCAGCACACGACTCTCCTCCTAAACCCAAGTGGTTCTTTCAAACTGTATCTTTCATATAGAGCCACCAAAAATAATTGCTAAATTAATGGGGCAATAGCTAATGTACATATATTTGGTTACAGCTTGGCAAATCCAGCTTGAAGATTAATTGTGTATTAATTCTCTTCTATGTTTGTTTTGCAGAAGCTAAAAATGTAATTCAAACAGAAGAGTACCAGCTTGCAGAGCCTTTAAGTTACTCTCAGTTGAAAGCAAAGCTCAAACTCCATTGCAGAGCTGATCCAGGCTGCTTGGTGGTGGTGCATTGCCAGTAGGAAAAGGAGAGGGGAAAGAGAGGTTGCACAAGTGGGTTTTCCAGTTTATTTTAGGGAGAGGAGGTTGGTATTGTGTATGAGAGAGGAAGAAGCCTCCTAGCCCAGTTATTCTGCCTGTTGCAATGCCCAGGACAGCTATAAGAATAACAGAGTAGGGCTATCAGGAGTATAAAACCCGAGTTAGAAACTGGCTGTGAGGACCTAGGCAAAGCATTAGCTGCTTGGAGAGATGAAGCTGCTGGGTTTTTAAACACCATTAAAACAGGTTCTGCAAGAGAGGGACAGAAATAGCTGTGTGGGGAGCAGGGCTGTCATGGCAGGGTGAGGAGGACATATGAGGTGGGAGAAGGCTCAGGGTCACCCCTCAATGTCCTGCAGCTCCACCAGGGCCTTAGTGGGAGGGTACCATGGCGTAGCGGCAGCACAGGGGACACAGGGACCCGAAGCAGGCAAGGGGGAAGCCCTGGCAGAACAACAGGGATGGGAGCCTGGTGGCCACACAGGCAGCTTTTTGTGGGGGAAGCAAGAAGAGGTTTGAGCAGGCACCTTGTGCTGCCACATTGCATCTAGTAGGGGAACTGCACGGCAGCAGCTAGAGCCTTACACCAGAGAGGTTCTGCACAGACACGGATGGTCTATCGGTGTAATGTGAGGCAGATAAACAACTGAAGCACAATAATCATGTAACACTTCTGAACACCTTCAGGCCAGAAAGCACTAGATGCCTTTTATGTACTAGCTGGGAGGCTCTGGGAGCAGTAAGGTCGGGATGAGATTATGTTTAGAGACTATGCGGCATGTGTTGTCTTTAATAGCAGGGACCAGGCATCAACCACCCAAGTGCTGTCCCACACATCAGTGGATGATGGCAATGGGAGCACCAACTATCCTAATAGCGCCTACATTCAACTACTCATAGGCATCCCATTTCACTACCTGCTTCCCAACACAGGACAAGTCTGGAAGATCCCACAAATCCATGCCATTCCTCACCCTGGCAATCAACACTCCCTGGCCATTTTGAGACTGGTCTAAACAACTGGTGATACTTTCAGCAACTGTTTCTTCAAAAGCAATGGGAAATGACAGAAGAAGCTGTCCTGGAAGAGAGCTCTATTACATGTGCTTTCTGCAGTCAGGCTTTGCTCCTCTCCACCCTCTGCGTTTGTGATCCAAATCACTTTGAACATGGCTCGGGTTCATCCAGCACAGTTGGCGCCTGATCACAGCCAGTGTAAAACATCCTGTCCACGCCAGAAGCATGGCCTGAATGCCACAGGTCTCCTGTAACCCATCCAGCACAGCACTTGTGTTTAGTGCTACGTGCACAGGATGCCCTCAGCAGGTTTACACAGCCAGTTGGAGGCGTCCTCTTTCCACCTGGATCTGTGTGGCATGCAAAGCCCAGCCCCTCATGCCACTGCTGACACACCATTCACCTCCTTATGCTTCATTTGCTAATGAGGAAGGTACTGGGAGGCCAATTACAAATACATAAATACATGTATTTGATTTCCAGGTCTAGAATTACCTGGAAATCTTTGCTTTTTGCCAGCCAAGGACAAAACACATGCAGCTGAGGCTCTCCTGATGCAACTCCAGGGACAAATAAATTAAATGCTACAGGACACAGGTTACTCTCCTGCCCACAAACATCCCTGCTCTGTAGGTTCAGACTGCACTTTTGGGGAAATCCTCCCTCCACAAAGGCACAGCCGCCCCATAACCTGTCATTTGGAGGACAGGCACTACACATCCTGCTCTCTTTTTGTTGAGCTGGGACCTCACTGAAGCCTGTCACTGGGCAATAAAGATACCATCTTGCTGCAGAAGAGAATGCAGAGCCATGCTGACTTCAGGAGCCATCAGTATCATCAGTGAGCTGCTGAGCAAACTGGACAAGGCAATACCCTCCTGTGTCTGTGCTCCCCTTTCCAACACATCTATTCAGAGTGTAGGCTCTTTCCATGCCTGAGTCGCTGCCAATGAAGCCTTCAGAAGGGTCTGCTTAGACACATTTTGCTATAAAAGACCAAAAACCTTTAAACAGAATTAAAAATAGGTAATTTTTTTAATGCCCATGGCTGAGGGTGCTCCAGAGGCACCACAGAAGTAAGTGAAAGAAGAATGTATGAAGTGGTGGTAGATCATTTTTGAAGGCTGTTGATTGCAGTTACAAATAAGTTTCATAATCATATGGAAGAATGATTGCAGGGAACAGAATGTAACTTTGATCATGTCTTCCAAAATAAATAATCCGTATGGTTAAATAAAACCCAGGCACGAGGAGATAATTTACTGACTGTGAATTGCTAAAAGGCTGGGGATTAGTCAAAGATAACTCCTGTTTCCCAAGTGTGCTTAACAGAACAAGAGTGTTTGCAGAGTATTGTTTTCTGGTATACTAACTGTGCATTTCATTTCAAAAATGATTATGGAGATGCTATTAAGAAATAAGAACTGTACACAAGACAAATTGTCAGTGAAACTCAACTACCTTCCCACTTCTGCAACCAAAGAGTTGTTTGCAATATGAACCAGTCCATGAGCTGCGTTTTTATCAAGATGTGCTCTTCCGGAAATCCAAAGCAGGGCAATAAATCTCAGCTCAAGACATGCACCAGCTTGATCAGCTTCTCTAGTTTCACAGAACAAGTCCTAGCACAAAAGCCTGGCCTGTGCAGTTAGCTGAAGGATGCCAGTGGGTCAGGAAGCAGTGGGAGATGAAGCCTGACCTCTTCCCACTGTCACTGCTGACTTGCTGGCTAAGTCTTAACATGCAACTGGGATAAGGGAGCTCTCGAGGTCTGTTTTCCACCCAATTATTTGTCCTGCCCAGTTCCATCGTGCTCTTGCAAACAGTAAGTGTCTGTCCTCAATGCCAGTGGAGAGCCTGCCTTGGACAGGGCAGGCAGATGCTACTCCAGCAGTGACATGCTGCATTAACCCAAGCCTTATTTTGTTGCCAGAGCTTGCAGTGGTGGGACCCCAAATAGAATTAACCCAGTGTAAATTTTCTGTGGGGAGCTTGAGCCTCAGAAGAATAACAAAGAAAACCAGCAATCAGCCTGCTGTCAGAAACATCCCATCTTTCCCAGCAGTCGGGCTTAGACACAGAATCATAGAATAGTTAAGGTTGGAAAGGACCTCAAGATCATCTAGTTCCAACCCCCCTGCCATAGGCAGGGACACCTCACACTAAAACATCCCACACAAGGCTTCATCCAACTTGGCCTTGAACACTGCCAGGGACGGAGCACTCACAACCTCCCTGGGCAACCGATTCCAGTGCCTCACCACCCTAACAGGAAAGAATTTCCTCCTTATATCCAATCTAAACTTCCCCTGTTTAAGTTTTAACCCATTACCCCTTGTCCTGTCACTACAGTCCCTGACGAAGAGACCCTCCCCAGCATCCCTATAGGCCCCCTTCAGGTACTGGAAGGCTGCTATGAGGTCTCCATGCAGCCTTCTCTTCTCCAGGCTGAACAGCCTCAACTTTCTCAGCCTATCTTCATACAAGAGGTGCTCCAGTCCCCTGATCAACCTCGTGGCCCTCCTCTGGACTTGTTCCAACAGTTCCATGTCCTTTTTATGTTGAGGACACCAGAACTGCACACAATACTCCAGGTGAGGTCTCACAAGAGCAGGGTAGAGGGGCAGGAACACCTCCTTCGGCCTGCTGGTCACGCTCCTTTTGATGCAGCCCAGGATACGGTTGGCTTTCTGGGCTGCGAGTGCAACTGAAGCCAGCTCACGTTCATATTCTCATCGACCAGCACCCTCAAGTCCTTCTCTGCAGTGCCTCTCTGAATCTCTTCTTTGCCTGATCTGTAGCTGTGCCTGGGATTGCTCCGACCCAGGTGTAGGACCTTGCACTTGTCATGGCTGAACTTCCTAAGGCTGGCATCAGCCCACCTCACAAGCATGTCGAGGTCCCTCTGGATGGCATCCCTTCCCTCCAGCATATCAACCAGACCACACAGCTTGGTGTCATCGACAAACTTGCTGAGGGCGCACTCAATCCCACTGTCCATGTCAGCGATGAAGATGTTAAACAAGACCGGTCCCAACACCGATCCCTGAGGGACACCACTCGTTACCGGTCTCCAGCCAGACATCGAGCCATTGACCACAACTCTTTGTGTGTGGCCATCCAGCCAGTTCTTTATCCACTGAGTGGTCCATCCATCAAATTGATATCTCTCCAATTTAGAGACAAGGATGTCATGTGGGACAGTGTCAAACGCTTTGCACAAGTCAAGGTAGATGACATCAACTGCTTTACCCTTGTCCATCAATTCTGTAGCCCCATCATAGAAGGCCACCAAATTGGTCAGGCAGGATTTCCCCTTAGTGAAGCCATGCTGGCTGTCACCAAGTATTTCGTTGTTTTTCATGTGCCTTAGCATGCTGTCCAGGAGAATGTGCTCCAAGATTTTACCAGGCACAGAGGTGAGACTTGACTGGTCTGTAATTCCCCGGGTCTTCCATTTTCCCCTTCTTGACAATGGGGGTTATATTTCCCTTTTCCCAGTCATAGGGACCTTCACCTGACTGCCATGATTTTTCAAATATGATGGCCAGTGGCTTAGCAACTTCATTCGCCAGCTCCTTCAGGACCCGCGGATGGATTTCATCAGGTCCCATGGACTTGAGCACGTTCAGGTCTTTAAGGTGGTCTCGAACCAGATCCTCTCCTACAGTGGGCCCAAGGTCTTCATTCTCACAGTCCCTTCATCTACTTTCTAAGACTTGGATGGTACAGTTGGAGCCTTTGCCAGTGAAGACCGAGGCAAAGAAGTCATTCAGAACCTCAGCCTTCTCCAAATCCTGTGTAGCCAGTTCTCCCAAGAGCTTCCTCAGGGGGCCTGTGTTGTCCCTAGTCTGTTTTTTGTTTGCTACGTACCTGTAGAATCCCTTCCTGTTATCCTTAACATCCCTGGCCCAGTTTAATTCTAACTGGGCCTTAGCCTTCCTAACCTGGTCCCTAGCTTCCCGGACAACATCCCTGTACTCTTCCCAGGCCGCCTGTCCTTGCTTCCACTTTTTATAAGCCTCTTTTTTCCTTTGAATTTTCCTCAGCAGCTCCTTATCCATCCAAGGAGGTCTCCTGGCCCTTCTGCCGCACTTCCTTCTAGTTGGGAAGCAGCACTCCTGAGCTTGTAGCAGGTGATCCTTGAATATCAACCAAGAGTCTTGGGCCCCCCTGCCCTCCAGGGCTATATCCCATGGAACCTTACTAAGCAGGTTCCTGAAGAGGCCAAAGTCTGCGCTTTTGAAGTCCAGGGCAGTGAGCTTGCTACACACTCTTCTGACTGTCCTGGAGATCTCAAATTCGACCATCATTGACATGTTTTATCATAGAATCCCAGCCTGATATGGGTTGGAACAGACCTTACTGCTCACCCAGTTCCAACCCCTGCCATGGGCAGGAACATCTTCTACTAGAGCAGGGTGCTCCAAGCCCCTGTGTCCAACCTGCCCTTGAACACTGCCAGGGATGGGGCAGCCACAGCTTCTCCGGGCACCCTGTGCCAGTGCCTCAGCACCCTCACAGGGAAGAGCTTCTGCCTTATATCTAATCTAAATCTATCATCCCTCAGCTTGAAGCCAGTCCCCCTTGTCCTGTGCACATACAAGCTAGGACAAAAACACTGGTACATGCAATCCCTTCTTGCATAAATGAAACTCCTCATGATCTCAAAGCCATGCAGTCACATGCAGGCCTGGGGGTTTAAGTGTTTGAGCACTTCATTCAGGTGATAGGCAGCCCTTCTTAGTCTTAATCAGCAGATATCCAGAGAGCTAACTCACAGACATAAAGCAAATCTACTTAGGGAATAAATGTCTAAATAAATATGAGAAATGGGATGCTGATCTTTTAATGTTCCTCTGCAAAGTAAATAAAATTACGGTGGGTTTTTTTTTTTTTCCACTTCAATTCATTTAGAGTATTCATTTACTATGGCATGATAAAAAGGCTCAGCATGCCTAGCTCACTAAGGCTTCCCCCTGTCTTGGGGCAAGAAGTTGCCCAGCTAAGCTGAGCACTAAGGAGAAGGCAGGCAAGATTACAAAGCCACACTACTCATCAGCTGGATGTACAGGTAAACCAGGGGTGCTTCAACTGCTTCCACTGCCAACTGAGGCCCCTTTGGTGGAGGAAGAGGGCAGGTTTTGCAACAGAGCCTAAGGAAAAGTGAAGAAGGCTGGAGGAGCCTTATCTTGCACAACAAGCTCATCACATTTAAGTCTGAGACACACAAATAGCTTTTCTTTTTGTTTTATCTCATCTGCCACCTTCATTTGGTCATTAAAGCAATCTTTTAAATGATAAAACAAGTAACACTGCCTAACTAATGAATGTCAAATCATCGGTGTAAATACACTGGCATTTATTTACTTATTTGCCTCCCCAAGAACACGTTCTCCTCTCTTTGGTTTTCTGTTTTAACGGCTACAATTCATCATATTAACTAGACTTCCAGTTTGCTGGGGTTTGCTTCAAGTTCTGACTTTTGCTGAGACATCTGTGAGAGGGCAGACTCTCCTGGGTTTACCAGGAGCCGTTTTGCTCCTTCTTAGTAACTGGTCCAAGCTCTGTGTTTTGACTTCCAGCCTGGGAACAGAGCTGATAACACCGACTGTTTTTAATTGTTGTTAAGTAATGTTTATTCTGGCCAAGGACTCTGTGAGTCTCATGCTCTGCCGGGGACGAGGGGAGGCCGGGAGGAAGCAGAGACAGGACACCTGACCCAAACTAGCCAAAGAGGTATTCCATAACACAGCACATCATGCCCAGGGAGGTAACTGGGAGTTACCCGGAAGGGCACACTCTCTCTTCGGGGGGGTCAAACTCGTTCAGCGGTGGTATCGTATTCTCTTGTTATTTTCCCTTATCAATATTATCATTGGTGGTAGCAGTAGTGATTTGTGTTATACCTTAGTTACTGGGCTGCTCTTATCTCAACCTGTAGGAGTTACATTCTCCTGATTCTCCTCCCCATCCCTCCGGGAGTGGGGAGGGTCAGGGGGGGTGAGTGGACGACCTGTGTGGATTGGTTTAAACCACGATACAGACACAGGGAAGAGAAGTAATAAAACTAATAAAGAAGTGACAGTAGCTGTGACCAAAAAGCACAAGTGGCTGAGGCACCTTCATTTACTACACATGGCCCTTTCTTCTTGCTCTCATTTGCTGGTTTTACTGCCCGCTTTCCACCAATGCTTTACTCTGCTTATGGCAGCTCTCTACAAAGAACGTGGCAGCGTAAGAAGGAAAGAAAGACGAAGCAGGAGAACTGGTATGATGAATTCAAGCCATGGCCCTCAATGGCTTCAGGAGGCATCTGAAACTCCAGCAATGCCTGAGCGTGGGGCTTCTGCCCTCACAGGAAGTATCTATCTGCTGCCTGTCTAATGCAGTGGGAAACATTAGTCCAGCTGCACCAAGGCTATATCTATTTCAGAGCACAAGCATATGTGTTTTCCCCACCTGTTACAACTGTGAAATGTATAGATAGCATTTACTTCCTAGGCATTCGGTGCTCAAATTAACAGGCAACCTGTTAGTCTGAGTGCAATTAGCACCCCAAACTTTACTCCAGACATATCTGGTAGCTGAATTTTGCTTGCAGGGCTTTTTGCAGCCTGGTGCTCTCCTTGATTAAATATAGGCCAATGTATAGAGTGGAAATCCTGTGAAATCCCTGACAAATTTAACGTGAAGCAAAGCTAAACAGGCTGCTGGAGAATTGGCTCTGCCTTTGTTAGAACCCAGACGGGAAAGTTCATGTTTTTACAAACTGAAATTGAGCACCAGCTTCACCCATGAACCTAGTGACTGAGTGTAACACAACCTGCTGGGCTGACTCCTGCCATCCTCTTCCTGCTGCCAAGGTTGCAACATCGCTGCTCCCACTACGTGCCTGTTAGGAAAATGCCAGTTCCATACAGACACGCATCTTGGAACACGACATTGGCATTCTGCAGAGGTATACGTGAGCAATACCATATGATACCAGCAGTGTAAACCCTTATCTGTGCCATGGCTTGACTTCAGCTGGAAAGTACGATCAGCGCAGAATGCAACAGGCTGCCTTCTCTTCAATGGCCCCCATATGAGTTCCTTCAATATTGCAGCCACAATGTCTGCAGCATCCTCAGATGCCCACCTAAGTGCACTGGATCACTCCTCTACTGAGGTATTTCTTCCAACATAACTAGTTTTCAAACATCAGATAACGATGGGCTTAAATTCTTCTAATTCAGCATTCATCCTTCTCTCCTCCCGGTTGCCATGTTAACAGGGAATATGCAAACCACACCAAAATGGTCCTTCACAAACCCAAAAGCATGATGTTTACTCAGATTTTGATATAAGGAGGGCTGAGAGAGTGGCATAACCGAGGGTCCACAGTGTCAGGAGAGCCTCCATCTATTACAGACTTCCCCTAGATAGTGGAGATTCAATTAGGCTCACAATTCCAGCCTCTTACACAAAGAAGGTTTGATGTTCCAACAATCACCTTTTCCCCCCTTTTTTCTTATAAGCTCCACAAATGTTACCCAGAGTCCTCCCCTTGCTTAAGACTTTCAATCAGTCCATCTACAGCATTTTATTTGGATTAGCTTCTCCAAGCTTCCAGTGCTTATCTACATGACACTCTGACCTTCCTAAACCCTGCAGGCAACACATAGACCTGCAAGGTGTCACTTTCCTATGCAGCGACATGGCTTTCTCCCCTGAGTCCTGGATAAATCTAAACAACACATCCTCAGAGTACCTGCCACACCAATGACACTGCCCATTCTCTGTACACATGTGATGTTTTATTACCCTCTTATACCACACTGGAGCTGGTGGGAAGGAGACCTGCCTTCTCCTGTCCAGCACTTAAAGCTAGACCCCTAAACACAGAAGACAGAGGAAGAAATAAGGCAGCCTGCTTACTCTCAGGAAGGAGAGGTCTCGGTTGTGCTCGATGCTGGTGATTTCCAGGTTGCCCATCACTACCTCACAGTTCTCATAGTACTTGCGCAGGGCCCGATACTGCTGCTCCAGGTCAGAGAGGGAGCTCAGCTTGTTCTCGGTGCCAGCACACACTGCAAGAAACCACAAAGCAAACAATCAGAATGAGTGGGGCAAGAAGCAGAGATGAAAATAAAGTTTGTATACAGGCATACAGGTAATTGTAACAAAATCCTGAAATATTCAGAGGACTGGGTGCTGCAAAGAAACCCCAACATGAGTTACTTAAATATCAGCAGTAGAGACAGGAAGGTACAAATATGGTCCATGAGCATCTCAGCAATTTAAAGACATCAAATGGGATGAGGTGCTGGTATTCACCACCACATATTGAAAGGCTGAAAACGCACAAAATGCAAACCTAGGTGACCCCAGCACCTAAACTGTCAAACCTAGCCCTCAGCAAGGTCCCTACTAGTTCTGACAGTGACAGAATCAGACACTGAACAGAGATGCTCCCATCACAGACCAAAAAACATATAGGCTGAAGAGACCAATGAACGCAAGCTAACTGGGGCAACCTAGTATTCCCCCTATTCAGCTGATGCTCAGAAAGGTCTGTTGGACAAGCCAAGAGCAACCTGACCAGAAGGCTCATACCCAACATCAGTTTTCCCATCACTTAAGACCTCAGCTCTTCCCAGAGCTGGCTCCAGCCCTTTGCTCATCTTCATGTCCCTCTTTTCAGATCCATATCCACATCTTCTTTCCACAAGTCACCACACTATATTGGAGATGTCAGGTGAGATGGGAAACCCCATCCTAATACAGTTCATTTTTAGAAGATTCCCTTTACTATTCTACTCTGTTCTCAATTCTGATGTCCAGTTCCAAGCTGTTGCTCAGCTCAGTTTATGAGCTTGCTGTGCATCAAGCACTGACAAAAATCAGTGCAGAAAGAATCACAGAAGCAGCGTTTTACATCCGCAGATTGTCACACAAGCTCTCAACCTGCCAGGGCAGCAATGCTATTGAAATGGTCAAGTATGGGGTTAGGCTTTCTTACTTTTGTTTTTTACTTTTCCTCTTTCCCCTTTTACTCTTCAGTTTTTGGGTTGCTCTCCTCTATGACCAAATTAACCTGAATATATCCAAGCTTTTTTAAATTGGCACTGTATTACACAAACCATGAGCTGGACCAGAATAGCATTTCAGGAGCCATTCCCATTCTTGGATGAGATCAATACAAACAAAACTCTCCATGACTGGAGGCATAATCACTAAAATTGGCTAAAATATGCTCTTTTGAATGATGCAGGGCCTTTTCTAAATATCAAAAGCAATAAGCTTTTTGAGTACTATTACTGACTGATTCCTTACTACACCACCACCAGAAATGGGGAATAATTCTCATCTCTTCATCAGGGACTGCAGCATTAGGACAAGAGTGAATGGGTTTAAACTGAAACAGGGGAAGTTCAGGTTGGAGATGAGGCAGAAGCTCTTCCCTGTGAGGGTGCTGAGGCGCTGGCACAGGGTGCCCAGAGAAGCTGTGGCTGCCCCATCCCTGGCAGTGTTCAAGGCCAGGTTGGACAGAGCTTGGAGCAACCTGTTCCAGTAGAAGGTGCCCCTGACCATGGCAGGGAGTTGGAACTGGATGAGCTTAATGTTCTCTCCAACCCAAACCTAATGGGAGCAGAAATCTTGTCCTCCTGAACCACAGCAGGAAGGAGGGAAGGGGCTGGTTTCATTGCAAGCTGTGCACAGGATAAAGGCTTTATCATTTATCAGATCTTTTTCAGGTTTTGCGTTTCATTTAGCATGGACCAAAGTGAACAGGCACTGTACAGGACTGTCTGACTACATTTAGTCTGCTTACCCCAGTTGGCAGGGGGTTGGACCTGAATGATCTTAAGGTCCTTTCCAGCCCAAACCATTTTATGAGTCTATTGTAAGGGAAGTAATTTTCTGATTTCTTTCTGTGACCTGGTAGAATTAAAATGTCAACGTCCTCACTAAGTTTAAGAGCTTGATGTGGTCGACATCTACTCATTGCACTGCATTGCAGAAACCCGGAACTGGCTGTTTTGCTCCGGTTTTAAAGAAAAACTACCATCTCATTTTCAGGCTTAATTCAAGGCACAACCATCCCAGTTTGAAATGTTACTAATAAAACCCTCCCCCTTAGAGTAAAACACACAACGAGTAAAAACATCTAAAGGTTTTCATTGATAGTATTTTTAATAGCCATTTTGGGGGATTCCCAAGAGGGAAAGAGATGGTCCCACTGGGACCAGAGGTAGCTCTGTTGGACACCTGGAAGGATTAACCACTGCTGCTACCAATGGTGCATCTCTCTTTTTGAAATGCAAAGCTCTGTCCTAGCTCACCTTTAGGGCTTTATTTGGAACAATTCGGGATGTGATGTACAAGCACCTCCACCCTTCCATGCCTGTCCCTGCCAGAAGCCTCCTAAAACTGTTTGCTACCAATTACCAAGCCAGCTTATTTGCTCCTTCCTTAAATGTGGCAGCATCTATAACAATAAGATTGACTGTGTTTCCAGACGCGTAAGTATTATTCTGTCTTAAGGCTCCAGAGGACTAATAAATAATTTCTGTTCCATTTCACAATCAGCAGTGAGGATCAACAAAGCTCGGAAGACAATTCCAACAGCTCGGCTAATAAAGCTATACACTGCAACACTGCTGTTCCACATTTCACACCCATTAAACGTTTCTTGCAAGCTAATTCAGCTCTTAGTTTTCATAAGGAGGAAGAACACCTGGAGCCTGATCTTGCAAGAGGATTCAATGGGGGTGAAGCCAGCCTACATGTAAATCAGGGCTCCAAGTTTTATCCAAGCGAGGTTAATTTTGTACCACCAAACTATTGAAGTAACTCCTCTCAGCTTTGGATATTGCTGTGGAAATCAATTCTTTCAGATAAATAAAATCTTAAAAGCAAATTTAGAGGATCACGTTGATCCTTTAAATTTATCTCATAATTCCAAGCATTTTATTTGTGTCTTACAAAAAGAATTCCTTCTGGTCCTCTGTTACACAAAACATCTCCTTGTTCAAGACCCCTGGACCTGGCTGGTACATGGCAAAAGGTCCATGCAATGTGCCTCCTCCCAGCCTGCTATACCACAAAATCTGGGAAACGAGGGAAAGTCACTGTCCAGTGTCAATCCTCTCAGCCACGGCATGGCCTGGCTCAGCTTTTACAGCTCTGGGCTGTCCTGACAGGTCGTCTCCCCTCAACAAAAAAAAACCTGGTTACAGATTGCCTCAAAGTCCTATACCAAAAGTAAGAGCATCCTACAACAATGTAGGGGTACAGCACTGCCACAGGTACCCAACCCAAACAGTACTCGGAGCAGGAGAGCACCCTGACCTGCAGAACAAGTTGAAGTCCCAACGTGACCTTGAATATAACCATGGATCTTCAATAATCCATTACTATACTAAACCATTAATCTCTCTGTGCCTCAGCTTTGCAGCACGGATTTTGAGCATGTACTTTTGATGCACCTAATAATTATGCCAGGTTCTAAATACAAAAGAGAAAACTAGAGGAGTATTTAAGAGAAGGAAATGAGATCACAGTTGTCACTTGCAGGAGGACAGAGCTGGGACAGCACCTCCATTCTTCCCAGAGAGTCTTTTAAACCAGAGAGATTAGATATGCTGGTGGTGGTTTTGTAAAGGCAAAATAGAACTAATAGGGTAAAAAGCCATCCCTGCCATGAAGGAGAAATGCTGTTGCCATGTACAATTACAAAGGTGCCTACACACGCCAGGAAGCCAAACCTAGGAGGGACACAAGCCAGAAAGCAGGCTGTGAACTGGGAGTTAACTAAGTTTTATGCCCCGATTTTGAGCCACAGGAGGAAATTCCCAGCTCCTCCAGGGCAAAAATAATCAATCTGGGTCTGATTTGCCAAAACAGTTCAGAAGCACTAAAGGGAGTTGAGAGGGATGCCCAGACCCTCAGCCCTTGAGCTCAACACAGAGCACAAGCATATCCCCCTCATCCTTCTGATCCTTCCCTGGAATAACAAAAAGAATCCACGTGCTGTAGGAGCTCTTTAAAGCACCAAAATTACATAAACATATGAAAATATGTATTTTCAGGGATGCTCCAACCGTATACACGCATCAACATGAGCACAACAAAATGCATTTCCTTGTCATGCCATGCAAAACCACCATAATCTATATTTCATAGAGTCTCTTCAAAGCACTTTGCTGTACATTATTTTAGACAGCCCCAGAAACCAATAAGCAGCAAGAAAAGACAGGTTCCATGCTAAAATCAGTCCCTGTAGCACAACCTCTCCTGGTTAGTTAAAAATACTAACTCCCCAGCCTTTGACAGAGGTCAAAAAAGCAGCAGCTTCTCTCACTGTTGAGCATCTCTGAGCACATTTGCTCTCACCTTGCTCAGGAGGCCTTACAGGGATGTCTCAGTGAGGGGAAGCCTTCAGTGCTATTCCAATACACGCCCAGGAAGATCTGACGTTCCCTTACGTTTCCCCTGATGGAAACCCCAGCGAGCTGTTGACTGCCAGCCTCTACCAGGCTACCACCACACCATGAAGCTCTCAAACACATCTCTCCACCAACACAGCTTGGCCATTCCATCTCTTTCCACATTGTGGCAACAAGGCTCAGAGAGTATTGTTGTACACACACATGTAGGTGCACAGAGATATATCCACCACTTGTGCTATCCCAAAGCTGAAGGATGTGCATCTTCTCCATCTGGGAAGCTCCAAACTAGAGGCGAGAGCCACCAGCCAGGCTGCCAGCCCACAGCCACCTCTTACCTATACCCCAAGCACAGGGTGCTGGGGCAGAGCACTGCTTGGCCATCACAAGAGTGGATTTCAGGCATTACTCACATTCATGCCTCACTTTCAGTTGTTTGCTTAGTATCAGCTACTGAAAATGACAGAGCTTCAGCTCCTAATGGCCCCAATTACAGCAGTAATAATCATGAGCATTGAATTGAATTTATGTTTTTCATCAATATTCATGCACATGACTTGGAAATTAATTTCCCATTGACATTATTTTTCATAACAAAGCCAAATCATTCGGATGCTCACTCAAAGGTAAAAAATAATGGAGGCATTTAAAAGTGTCCTTTAGCTTCTGGTTTTTAGGCCGCTATTTTGCTCTGCTCTGTTGGTGATAAATCTATACATTAAATTAAGAAATCACATTTGACTCCATCTAGTTCTGTTTCTAAAGGATTTTATAATCCTCCCAGCTCAGCTGAACTAACTTTTGGAAGAAGGTCAACTTGTTTCCTTTCTTATTTAACCCTTCTCCAGATGTGGAGATTTGGGAAGTATGAATCCCATCATGTCTGGCACGGTCACCCCCACCTGAAGCATTGCTGTCTCACTCCTCTCCCCCAGCACATTCAGACAAGCAGCAATGAGGCATCCTTTTTGCCAACACAAAGGGAGTTATCTCAAGCATCTGGATATATTCTCCTGAACAATAAAACATTTGTTATTATCTCTTTGGCAAGGACACAGGAGAATGGCACATCTGCCCTGCACCATCTCCCACCTGAAAGCAGCACAACCTCCCTCCATTGATTGCTTTGCCCATGGGCCAGAAACACAAGAGGAGGCCTAACCTCTCAGACTGGTTTCAGCACCCTGTTTATGAAAGGAGAATCCACCTTCCTTCATCCCAGACAGGACAAGCCCAACAACAGGGAGTATCTCTTTCTAACACATTCTCTTCCCATACTTCCTACTTATTTACTGAACTAGCAGTGGGTTTACAGGCATCAGGGTTTCTTGAAAGGCAGCTCATATAACTGTGTATTAATAATTGCAAACACTTGTGGTAATCTGTTAAGACCCCCAGACGAGGGGAAATACTCGAGCCTCTTAAGGAACAACTAATTACCAGGAATGCCACAGCAATTCCTATTCATTTCATTATGCTCCACGCTCTCAGCAACAGCCCGGGCACCCTGTCACGTACACAGGCAGAAGAAGGGGGAAAACACACTTTTAATCCTTTCATTATTATTTCACAGCTTTCCTTGAATAAGCTGCCAAAGCCCTGAATTTCCTTGCAATTAGGCATGTCCTAACAAAGGGAGGGACCACCAGCACTTCCTGCCTTGGAGATGGCTCCCGGGAGAAGACAAAACACTCCTGGAGGTCACCAGCCACTCTCCTGTAAACCCAGTGGTTTTGGAGAGTGTTTGAAAATTGGAGGCTTGCTTTCCCTAGGTGAGAGACTGGCATGAAGGAGAGCATCATTTTCTCTGTACTCCTAATTAAAAGCTCAGCTGGCACAAGTGTTTTCCTTTCATGAGGTCTGCTCTCCACTAGAAATTACCATCCCATTTGAATCCGGTTGCATGCAATCAACCTGAGTACCATGAACCCCCTGGACAGCTGTGAGGCCCTGAGAAGATCAGCATTGCCATCCAGCCACGGTTCAGGCTGTCAGGGATGTCATTAGGATGAGGCGACACAGGACAGGCCGGCCCACAGTGCCTGTGAGTCACAATATCATGGCTTTAATCCCTTCTGCCTGCAGGCAAATGTGCAAACAACGCAGAAACACGAGCCTGAGAGTGCTGTGGGTTATATGGGTTCCCAAGTTAAGCTCTGCACAATCCTAAATAAAATTAAAAATAGGAGCTATAATGATAAGGCCATACACAGTGAAGCACTGGAACAGGGTGGTGAGGCACTGGCACAGCGTGCCCGGAGAAGCTGTGGCTGCCCCATCCCTGGCAGTGTTCAAGGCCAAGTTGGACACCGGGGCTTGGAGCACCCTGCTCTAGTGGAAGGTGTCCCTGCCCGTGGCAGGGGTTGGAACTGGATGATCCTAACGCCATTTACAACCCAAACCATTCTAGGATTGTCTGATTTTTATCCATACTTAAAAGGACACTCTAAAACACTTCTACAGCCTTTCAACTCTTTCTACCCAGAAGAGGTCCCTGGGTTGATAGCATCAGGGACAAAAAGCATTAATTCCCTAAAATGTGCTCACTAAACTCCCAAATATCATTTCGTATGCCATTGTAAAAGCTTCCCAGCACTTCCAGGGAAGTGGCAGGGATGTGTATTATCAGGGTAGTCCCACCTCCAGTAGAGGCTGATCAAATGTCACCTACAAAGGGAAGCTCTTTCCCAATCTCGTAAACACAAATAGGCACAGTAAAGGCTGACAGTGATTGCAACTTCATCAAAGTTATGCGTGATAACACTTCTTGGTGCTGATGGCACCCTCTCCTTGCACTGAGCTCTTCAAAATCTGTTTGGTGGATGCTGCACAGCATATTTTACCCATGTAGCATTCCTGTTCATAGCTACCAGAAAACAGGATCAGACGTTGGCTAGATCTATACTGTGACATTTCAAGGATAATTGCCTGTGCTGACCATGTCAAGCCATTGTCATCTGCTTGCTTTATGCCAGTATTTCCAGCATTGTTTCTCTTTTAGGCTTGTCATATCTATATTATGATACAGGAACTGGAAAGGACGAAATGGGAAAAATGTACTGCAGGACCTGTATCACACAGCTACCACTAAACAACAACAGAAATTAGTACAAGAAGCTTTACCAATGGTTCTTCCCCGCCACGCCTTTGTACCAAGTTATTTTCTCTGGGTACTTCTTCCCTTTTTCCCCCTACTCTTCACAGACCTACACACACACTTCCTTTATTTCTTTCTATTTTGAGGGTAAATAGTTGCCTCTTAACTATAATGTAGGTACTGGACTTGACAAGCAATTAAAGCAAACAATTTCCACTCATCTAACTTTGCCAAATTAGTCATCTGCCATCTGCTCTATCATCTGGCTCTCCTTGAGGTCTTGCTGTGAATCTGGAAGCACTCGCTCCAACACAGAGGCACTGGAATAAGCCTCCAAGCTGGCAGGGAACCCGAGGGATGGAGGTGACAGGGGGTGCGACACGTGGCCCTGGCTGCTCATCCTCACCCCTACCAGGCACCTCTGAGGAGCCGCTTGCTGGATCCCATGGTCAAACTGGCAAATGACCAGAACACAAGTTATGATAGAAAAGCATTTAAAGGTTTCTCTTCTGGCCACTTGTACACATGGTAGCTTAGAAGGATGCTGGATTTGCTTACTGGGTGCAGGATGCAACTAATAACCCACCTTACTGAAATGCCTTCAGCATTTGCAATAGAGTTCTCAATGAAGTACAGAACCTAAACAAGCAATTAATCAATGTTATCTAAGATAGATTTGAGTGGTGTCTGCTTCCAGCACCTGCCTTAGGTCAGTGAGGCCTGAGGGAGAATTAGTAAAGCCTCATTTTGAGACAGGGAAAAGGTTCTCAAATAGCTCTGAAATACAACATCAACTCCTGAGCACTGGCAGGACCTCTCTCTTTTACCAGTTTCCCAGTTTGGCCTCCTTATTGGGTCTCCCAGTATGATTATGAGCATCACCATCACCCCTTTTCCAACTGACAGACATTACACACCACTCCAGAGTGCAAGTTAGTCCGTGAAGATGTGGCTTCTGCTGCTCTAAACCATCACACGGAGGAATCACTCACCCTGTTGCTGGTGAGGGCCACCACATACCAACTATTTCTGCACAACTCTCCAGTTCAGCTACTTGAGTGCAGCACCCAAAAATCAAGCTTGTGAATCTAACTCTGTCCTGGGTTTAGCAGTAGCAGTCATTTTAATGCCAAGAACCAAAATCCTCACCCCCTTAAAGTACCAGAGTGTAGACCATCACCAACACCTCCCAAGATTAGTAAGCCTGCAGATACATGATCATGAGTAATACAAGGCCATGTGTTCCTGGGCAGCTAAATGCATAGCAAAGTGCCAAACTGAAGGTTTAAGAGTTTGCAAATGTTGCTCTTCCTGCTTTCCAGCCCTCATCCTTCCCAAGTCCCATTCCAGCACAGCAGCAATGGCTCATACAACCCATTTCACTCCATCACAGTGTATCCTGGCTCTCTACCATGGCAAAGTGGTGGAAAACCCTACAGGTCTCAGCAGTAGGAAGGATTTGGGCTGTTTTGTCCATGCCAGGGAAAGAAGTGGGGGGAAAATGACAGAACACAAAGCACAGGCACCAGGTGAACACATGCACAGGTGGAAGCAGGGGGGTAGAGGGGAGCCAGGGTCTTGGACTGGGTTTTTGTACATGTACTCTCAACACAAATCAATTTAGCGAGGGATGCCAGGAACATCTGCTGCACGGTTGATCCAAAAATCATTTCCCAGCTCACAAACCAGGCTGCCTTACTGGGGACATGAAGGGCTCCTGTCTCCCTGCAGTGCTCTTCTGGGAGCCCAGGGGTGCTCAGCTTGCACACAGCCTTGCCATGGTGCTGCAGCAATGCTTGCCTTCCCAGCAGTACTTAGTGGCCCCACAACAGCCGGGGCCCTTTTCCTGCCTGGCCTCCTTGCTTTTTCTTTCCTTCCCCAGAGTCCCCTGAATACCACACCATTCACTCAGCTTAAATGCATTTTAATTAACATTGTACAAACACCCTGAGTTTATGCGTGCATGAGGGAGCTCCTTCATTCAGCCTCTGCCTGATTCTCAGCCGAAGAAATCCAGTGGGAGCACTGGCAGCCACTGCAATGGGAATGGGATTGCGGTCCTTGCTGCCTGCATGAGATTTAAAATGCACTTGGGAAAGTGCTCGCAAGCCCTTGGATCCTACTTACTAGGATTTAAACACAGCTTAGGTAAAAGATACAGCTCAGCCATGGTAGGTGAGACAGGTGCTTTTGTAACTACTAATGCAAGTGCAAGTAATTAGTCACTGCTAAAGCACACAGCAACCACCACGTTGTTACAGGGTAAGCAAAAGGCACTTGTGATGTTAAAAGAAACAGGAAAAAAAGAGGTATTTCCTCGAGATCCCTCACAGCAATTCTTCTCACACTACATTAGTAATTAGCATGTATTCCACCTAATCAGATGATTAAAATAATTATGAAATTTAAACACAAACAAATGGACTGCTTCAGATAGAAGAACCTCCCCTAATTCTGGACACCCTGTGAGACAAAACTACTGAAGAGCTTACACAGAAAGTCAGTGCAAAAAAGATTTGAGTAATAAAGCAAACAAAAGTGTAAAAGCTCTATTTTATTATTAGTAGTATTACTATTATTATACGAACCTGCTCTAGTGGAAGGCGTCCTTGCCTGTGGCAAGCAGTTGGAACTGGATGACCTTTAAGGTCCCTTTCAACCCAAACCATTCTATGAGATTCTATGATTCTATCTTACAGGCAGCACCTCATATGGCTATGTTGGCACATGGGTGTTCTCATCACACAGGTAAAAGCAAACCCAACATTTTTTAACTGCTTTGCCCAAGTGCTTCAAGGTGTCTGTGCAATGCAGAAGAACTATTTTAGCCAATATACACAGGTCTATTAAGTTGAAACTGCATGTGAGTTATTTTTCATTAATGAAAATAACAGGCTCTCAAGCAACACAAGAACCTTGTCAAGCAGACAAGAGAATTGAGCCTGTGTAAGACAGCTGAAATGGTAATTATTTAAACTTGTAAGTGCTGCAGATGAGGGGAACGACACTGCAGTTGCACAGGGAGAGAGGGGCCACGCTGAGGATGGCTGGACCCACGGGAGGACACTGCACTTCGGAGCTGAAACATGCCGAAGAGCGAACAGGGACCACATCCTGGGGTCTGTGGTGGTCAAACATGTTAAGGTCATCAAGTTAAAGAATTAACCTAAAGTGCTCTCTTAGACAAGCCTTCCTTAAACTGATAGTTGCATTTTCCCATTTGCCTACTTCTAAAAGGAATAATAAACCCACGTTATTAAACCAAATGCATTCAGATACCAGTTTATAGGCAGAAAAAAATAACCTTTCTGTAACTAAAGTCTGTGCAAGAACTTCTTTTACTGCTATACAGTATGTGTAAAAAACAGCCTAGTCTTAAACCAGTATTTTCTGCCACAGACAACCCTCCATCTCTTGCAATTCACACAGGTTTCACACAAAGACCTCCCATACAAGTTAGTGAGTATACGCATGGCATTCCTGCCGGGTATGGCAGAGGTGCAGGTCAACATCAAACTCCCACCTTCTCAAACCCACATGTTATGAACCAAGTCCTGGATTGACCAATTTAAATTAAACAGAAATTAAAAGCTAATAAAAGCCTGAGCACCCAATAAATTCTTCCAAGGCCGCTGAGATCTTCAAGCTCTGGTGAGCAGCAGCACAGTGGCCATTCTGGGGTATGGTCATGCTGTATAAAACCATACCTCTACCACTGAGGTGCTTTTAAGGAAGTAAAGCAGCTACTTTTTAAACCTCACTGAGGCTGTGGGCATAAGCTGCTGCTATTAAATATGCACAAAGGGGGCAGATGCAGGGCTTGCATTTGAATTGATAACCTCATTTTGCACAAGCAGCATATTCAGGGCAAGCACCCAAGGTGCTGATGCATTTCCCTGTTTTACCTGGGAGGTGAGGACTGCATGTCTGCATCTGATGAGCTTCTCTTTGATTCTTTAACACTGAGCGAGGTGGTGGCTGAAAGCGCAGCCCGCTTTGCTCCTCTTCATGCCATCCCTACTGAGCCTTTGTAAACAATGATATCTTCCAAGGATGAAAGAGGGGATGGGGGAGAGAGAGCCAAAGTGGCTGTGAAATTGCTTCTTAAATGCACTTCCTCTGCAGTCAAATCTGGCACAGCAACTTCAAAATACCTAATTGCTTTCCTCACCCAACCTATTGCTGTGCTGTACTAACCATAGGCATATTTATTTGTTCTTTTTCTTTCCTATATTTTCAGAAATCATCCCAAAAGGTAAGTTTTAAATAACTACACTTGTCAAAACCGCATTACGAATTCCTTATAGAACACTTTGCTCAAATATGCTCCCTGTTAACAGTTTCTCTTCTTTCTGTCGGGCTTTTTAAGATACATGCCATATATATTTTATAAATGTTTGGGTTTATTACCACATCCCTGCCCCAGAGACTGCCCTTAAACTTCTGTTCATTGATTGTGACGGTATCAATTTGTAAAGGCCAACAGAAAGCTTCTCTGACAGCTCAACTCAGAAAGCAATGTTCAGATGAGCTGTTTCTCTTTCTCTACAAAGCAAGATGACAACAAAATCAAAACCCAAGGTCTTTATTTCACTGGCCTGACCAATGGCTTTGATAGGCTTTGGATCTCTGATAGCTGTTGAACCCTCCTTGGAAATACGAGCTTGTCTGAGGGTCTTAAATAACACGTGAACAAGCAGGTTTATGAACAGAAAGGTTTATCCCAACAAACACGAAGTCGGGCAAAAAGGCAGAAGGCCTGCATGGATGAACAAGGAGCTCTTGAACAAAGTCCAGCACAAAAAAGAAGCCTCCAAAGGGTGAAAGCAAGGACAGGTAGCCTGGGAAGAACAAAGAGAAATTGTCCAAGCAGCCAGGGATCAGTTTAGGAAAGCTAAAGCCCTGGTAGAATTAAATCTGCCAGGGACATCAAGGGCAACAAGAAAAGCTTGTCCAACAGTGATCAAAGGAAGACTAGGGAAAACATGGGACCTCTTTGGAAGGAAGTGGGACACAAGGTTACCCAGGACATGGAGAAGGCTGGAAAACTCGATGATCTTTTTGCATCTGTCTTGGCTGGCAAGTGATCCAACCACACTGCCCAAGAAACAACAAGCAAGGGCAGGGACTGGGAGACAAAGAACCACCCGCTGTAGGAGATCAGGTTGGAGACCATCTAGGAGACCTAAGGTGCATAATTCCATGGGATCAGATGACGGGGACTAAAAGAAACCTGGAGAGGGACTTTTGACAAGGGCATCTAGTGAAGGACAAGGGGGAATGGCTTTAACCTGCCAGAGGAGAGATATAGATCAGATACTATGAAACAAATCTTCACTACGAGGTGGTGAAAACATTAATTTGCCGCTCCCTCTGAAAACCTCAGCTAACAGAGCTCCCAGGGATCACTATACAAATGTCACCCCTATGTGTGTTTGGTGTCATGCATCGTTTTGTCATACATGAATAACTCACACTTATCACTAAAAAACCCCACAAACAACTGGCTAGTCAAGAAACAGACCATACCAACTTACTCTGATGCTTGCTTCAGCAAGCACTGTATTGAGAGAACAGCTTATTTTGTTTAGAGTTGTGATCAGAAGCCTCTTCAAAAGGCTTCTGCCCTTTCCCCCCATCCCAGAGTGTACTGAATATCTCAAATTCATAACCAATGAAAGCAGGGCTGCACAATTTATGACGCTGTTACACCTGAAGAAAACCTACCATAAATCAAAGAAAACAGTTATATAAATGAGTATAAAAGTGCAGGGAAATGTCACAAGATAGCAATAAAGTATCTTCCAAATGGTAAGTCCCAGGAGCAGAAGTACCATTATTTTTGAATCCTCCGCTCAACAACAGCATGACTGGCTTATCACAGGAGTAATAGTACCAGAGCTTGCCTCCCGTAATAACTGCGGACTCAGGAGAAACCACATGCTCCTGGTGGGAATCAGGGAAGCAGGAGAAACACAGATAGTGAATGCACCATCACACAGGCCAGTGTGAAGTAACACCATGATCCCATGAGTTTGCCCCTGCTGCTAACTCAATGGAACACAGGAGCACATCACATGCAGCTATTCCCACATATAACCTGACATACAGAAACCATGGAGGCATGATTCTTGTTTCACCTGCAAGAAGAAAGAGATGCCCACCCCAGGGGCACCAGCCAGGTCTCCCCTGCAGGCACTGCAAAGGAGGCTGCTTTAGCAAGAGGGCAGCAATACAATACAACACAATAATACAATAAGCCTGGGAAGAATAAAGAGAAATTGTCCAAGCAGCCAGGGATCAGGTTAGGAAAGCTAAAGCCCTGGTAGAATTAAATCTGCCAGGGACATCAAGGGCAACAAGAAAAGCTTGTCCAACAGTGATCAAAGGAAGACTAGGGAAAACATGGGACCTCTTTGGAAGGAAGTGGGACACAAGGTCACCCAGCACACGGAGAAGGCTGAGACACTCAATGACCTTTTTGCATCTGTCTTGACTGGCAGGTGGTCCAACCACACTGCCCAAGAAACAGCAAGCAAGGGCAGGGATTGGGAGAACCACCTGCTGTAGGAGATCAGGTTGGAGACCATCTAAGGAACCTAAGGTGCACAAGTCCATGGGACCAGATGATGGGGACTAGAAGAAACCTGGAGAGGTTTCTTTCTGGAGAGGTTTCTAATGGATACAAACCTTGCCTGGGGAATAAACTGCCCAAATCCACTGGCCAGACCTCCCCTGGGGATTTGGAGGATATGGTTAATACAGCAGTCCTGGGAGGAAGTTGGAAGATACTCTGGAAGAGCAAGTTGAGGGGGTTAACTATGCAAATAGCCATAAAGCCCTTTCACTGACTTCCCAGGCCCCAGGTCAGGCTACTATCCAGTATTTGCTCATTTTTCCACAAATGCTACCAGACATGTCACAGCAAAATGCCAAGGAATTTGTTGGGGTGAAGGAAAGGCAAGATCTTGTAAAACACTGGAGCTGCCCTGCGAACACTGAGAGGATACATGGACAGATGAGAAATTCAGCCAGTAGCACATGGAGAGGACAGCAGAAGGAAATCACTTCAAGACCGAGTATGGTGCAGAGTACTCCCTGTGATGCTTTCCCAAGGGATGCCCTTTCCATGCTGCTTGTAGCAAGGTGATTGCTACAGGTGAGCAATCAGGAGCAACCACCAGCCTGTACTCCAGACTTCTTTCTTACCTTTGTGCACAAACCCTTCCCTGATCCTTTTCAACTTGGAGAATTCCCAAGCCTATTCCTGACCTCTTCAGAGCACATTTACATGCACCTTTATCCTGTAAATGGTAATCATTAGCTCACTGTTAAAATAACACTCATGTGCCAAAATAATCTGTCTTCTGGTTCTAAACCCAAGGCGAGGAAAAGACACAGCAGGTGCCTGGTTGCTTGTTTTCAAAACATGGATGACATTCCCACAGACCAAAAGAGGCTTTGTATTCCTGCCTCTCATAAGCAGATGACAGCATTTCTGCCCAAAGACCTCCCCACCTGATTTCATTTCCATAAACAAACAGGGAGGAAGGCAGATGAATGACAGGCACCTTGCTCCTGTCACCGGGTTTTGAGCAGCAGACATGTTATTAGAAGCCTCATTAAGAAGGAAAGGCCAAGAAGCAATTTTCCCAACACAAGCCCTCAGCAAGGAGGCTGCTCCCGGGGTCCCTGTTTCATTAATATCTTCCTCTTGCACACTCCACTCCATGATCCGGTTCAGCCGAACCTGGGAAACGGGATGGAGGAGGGAGGGGGAGCCGCGCTGAAGGGTCTCAGGGCACCCAGCGTGTGATCCCGGCCAAACGTTGTGCCTTGGGCTTTGGCCACAGCTCTGTGCTTAAGTGATGCAGGAGCACGTGCAGCTGGAAAGGCTCAGTGCAAATTTACCAGTGGCAGAATGTCCTTGAAGCTTGTGACAGGTAAATAGCAGCGAAGGTCAGTGAAGCTAATTTGATGGTAAGGAGGCCTCACTCTGCATCACTTGCCCATAAGGTGGCCCTATCCTTTAAAACATTCAGCCTAAAACCATCATGCAAGGTGCAGAGAAGTCCCCAGGAGCAGGGTTTCCTTGTTTTCCCTCCATGAGGCTGTGCTTACTAAACACATTTGCTTTTTATTACAACCAACAAAAAAGCAGAGCCCAGGTAGAACAGCTTCATTAATAACAATTAGCCAGAGCACAGTTGTGATTCAGGTGGCGTTCTGGAGCATGAAGGAGAAACTTGACACTTTTGCTTGCATGCACGGACAGAAGAAATCCCAGGCTAAGTTAATGGAAACGGAGCAGCTGAGCAACGCCAAAATTCAAATGTACTGTAACATTACTAAACGATTTCAATGTCACAGGAAGGTGTCGCGCTGCTTCCAGGATTATTAGCCCTGGCAGAGTTTTAATAACATTTAGTGAAACACCTCAGCAGCACATCCTGGGATGTGCTAAAATCATCAGGAGAATGGAAAAGATTCTCAGGTTTTAGGAAGTGGGGGAATAAAACCCCTGGTTACAGCAAAAGGGAGGTGACAGCCTTGAAAAGGCCCCTTATGGGGTGAGATGGCAGCAGGTTGGGGTGTGCTGGATGCCACCCGCTCCCTGCCTCGAGGGTCCCCTCCTCATCAAGAAGGGGAAGGACACTGTGAAATTGCAGTTGTCTAAAGCGGTCCAAACACCTGCCAGTCACTGCAGGTTTATTGGCCCTGCTCCCCGCAAGAGGGGCTGCATCTGAGAGCCTCCACCTTAATTAGTGTCACTGCAGTCAGATGCAATTTATGTTTCAATATACGTGGGGAATATGAAGACAGACTCAGTAACTACTTTCAATCAGGAGGAAAAAGGTGGAGACTTCCAAACTTTGTTGTTGGAGAAGAGAAATTCTTCACTGGAGAACAAATGGATCCTGCTATTAACGTAAGTGTAAATCCTGTCCCTGGAGGGACAGCCACAGCAGGCTTTCTGTTACTAAAACCAGATTACCTGAGCCTACAGGACCAGATTTTGAAAGCATGGAAAAGCACAGGAATCTACAGCCAGTCTTCATGCTAAACGTGAGCCCACAAATGGAGGTTGCGCCAGGCAAGCTAGGCAGCTCCAGGTAAGCCTGCAAAACTCAGCATGAAAGCTGCACGCACGTGCTCAGTGTGGTTTCCACGAGGCTTCTTGTAGCTTCGCATGAAGCCATCAACCTGATCTCAGGCAATAAACATCCTGTACAGAACAGTAAAGTATGTGTATTTAAAGAGAACATACTGTAGCCATCTTGCAGGCAGAGGGAATTCCAGGTGGCCATACCTGGCCAGGAGGGAATATGTTCAGAGGTTGTAATTCAGGTGTAATGCAGCTAGAAAACAAAGTGTTCCAGGCTCCTTACCAAAATGACATTTTTTAAAGTAGGCAGACCCAGAACATGTGGGCTAAAACTCAAAGTGAAAGAGGGAGGCCCCAAAGCACTGCAAGAAATCCTAGCTCATCAGAGCACCATGCCTCCTGCAGAAAGCTATCATCTGCTCAGTAACGCATGCTTTCCTTATCGTTTAACAAATCCAAGCCATGTTGTTATAAATACGTGTCTTAATGTATGAAAACTGTTCTAGGGCTTCTGCCAAAGCCTGCACATAGACGGGCCAAAAATATGCCTCCTACCAGCACGAATCCATCCTACTCATCCCCAGCATTTCCATCCCCAGAGCACACAGCTGGCTTGACATCACCGGCACTACCTAATGCTCAGCAGCCAGGGAAACAGAGCTTACCACGTCATGAACTTACCAGCATATCTCTGCACCTCCTTTTGCCATGTGCAACTAGAGCATGGCACTGATGTCTTTCATTTTCTGTTAGGTCTTTGCAAGAGCCTTCATTTTGTCATGACAGATTCCCATCAGACTTAAGTATGACAAAACACATCATCAAGAGACCTAGCTGGGCATCAGTCTCCCTCCTGCTGGTAGGGCTGGATGAGAAAAAACAGCATTTGATAAAGAGCTTTGGATCCTGTTGTGTCACCTGCATCATGCTGAGAGGTTCATGGCTCTCCACACCCAAGGAAAGGAAACAGTAGGTAAAAAATATACCTTACAGATCATTTGGACTTAGAAAAAACCTCTCGGGCACCCTTCAAACCCAAACCAAGGCCTCCTGTGAATATCCTACTTTCATGTCTGTAGTCATTAATGCAGTTAATATCCCCATTTAAGAAAAGCAACACTTTTGGTTTAGCTACCTTGCTTGTCCTCAAACATGTTCCTTCCCTAGGAAGGTAACATTGGGCTTGAACCTGAAAATAAATCCTCCTGTAGATTTGCTCTTTAATGCAACAAACGTAAGATCAGAACTGGGCTTGATACTTGCTCAGTTTTAGCCTGATGAGCTCCTTCCCAACAGAGATGACAAGTGTTTGTCATTGCAATGGTCCTATTCCTTCTGAGAAGTTGTAGGAATTGCCCAATACAGACCCCACCATGGTCTGCAAATGTGCCATGGGGTAACTACAAGCACTTGCTGAAATCAGCGGTTCTCTATTAGCACTGCCTCTAGAGGAAAGGAGAGAAATGCCCTCCAGTGGGCCTGGAGATAGTGGGAAGCATCCCCCAGAAACCCACCTGAGAGCGACACCGGCCCGGGAGGAGATGCATAGGATGCGCCCACTTACCAGGAATGGGATACTCATTCCCTGCTTCAGAAGAAAACACCTCACTAAGACAGACACACACTGTGCTGAATCCTTCCTCTCCCTCTCCCCTTTCCTCCCGCTGGCGCTATGTGATTAATATCACATCAAATTTGTCTTTGGTACAATATCCCACCGATCTTTCTTTGTATAATGTCCGCTTTACATCAGGTGACAGTTTTAGTGATTCCTCCTTTATTTGCATGTCCCCTTGAAGAAGCTTCATTTCTCCTTCTAATCAAGTCATTAATTTTCACAGAAATCGTTCCCACCCTGAGATGGCTGGATTCTAATTTGTCTCTGTCACACAAATGACTACTATCACCTCATTGCCATGCTGGGATGTTCCTCCACATACCTGTACTGGAGTAGGAAATGCACTAAGATTATTTTTCCACAGCCATAGCGGCTTTTCTTTGTGACAGTTTAATTCTATCATGAGCCTTCCTTCAGGTACTTTGTAGTAGCATTATACAGCTGCTTGCTTTTTATTTCAAAGCAGATCATGTTCATAAGGCGCTTTTTTTTTTTTTTTCATAATGGGAGAAGTGAAAACGATGGTGCCCAATTACTTCTCCTTTTTACCTTCTCTGCATCCTGTTTATCCTGTTTACCAACAGTGCTGCCCACCTGGGATGTCAGCGCGTACACCCCTGCTGTCACATTGATGCATCTTCCTGAAACATCTTCTGCTTCTGTGGCATTGTCAGAGTGTGGGGTTTCACATGCTTTAGTCACACACACAGCCTTGTAACAAAAACTGAATGCATCACAGTAAGAGAGTTTATGCAGTGTGAAATGCCACCTGGGCAGCTCCTCCCTTCCCAAGTTGTCTTCCAATTCTTTCCCTTGCTGCTTATTTCTTTGGATCCAAAACTGTCCTCCTTAATCCTGCGCTACCGGTCAGGAGAAACATGAAATGCTTTCAGGAAAGCTAATATGAAGTGTGGCTATAAGGGTGATGCAGGGCTGTAGAGCTTGCAACAAATTTCCTTTGGCACCTGCCTTTTGCCATCAAACCAGAAAACTACCAACTACATCTGTGACCTACACTTGCACATCTCGGTACTGAATGTACGAGGAATAAGCAGCAGAGAAACCCAAGACAAAGTCAGAGTTGCCAGGCTCCTGCACCTCTTGCCTCATTATTCACAGCAAATGGGCTGGTTCAGCCTGGAGAAGAGAAGGCTCTGGGGCCTTAGAACAGCTCCAGTGCCTAAAGGGGCTACAGGAAACCTGAAGAGGGGCTTTGGACAAGGGCCTGTAGGGACAGGCCAAGGCGAATGGCTTCAACCTGCCAGAACAGGGGAGACTGAGATGAGCTCTTAGGCAGAAGCTCTTCTCTGTGAGGGTGCAGAGAAGCTGTGGCTGCCCCATACATGGCAATGTTCAAGGCCAGGCTAGACAGGGCTTGAACAACCTGCTCTAGTGGAAGGTGTCCCTTTTCGTGGCAGGGGGTTGGAACTGGATGAGTTTTAAGGTCCTTCACAACCCAAACCATGATTCTAGGATACCTGTGATTTTCTTTTGCCATTTACTATGAGGCACTAACTTGATATTAACATCAAAAAATGCCCTCTCATAGGTTTTAAGAACAGTGATCAAATTCTCTCCCATCTCTTGCTTCTTCTCCTTGTGGAAATGTACTTGAGCCCCAAAACCACCCCCCATACTATATGTGGAAAAATAGCTGGGGATGCAAATTCTTCACTGTCTCTCCCCAGCACACAGGATATTAGATATCAACAAATTCCAGGCCAATATAATTGAATATATCAAATCTTTCTCTTAAAGACAGATTACTTTTGCTTCATTAAAGAGTCAGGGTTGTATGCACACCCTTGAGGATTGCTCTGTCTTTTTGATTTCCTTTCTGTTGTGCTTACTATACCAGCTTCTGCAGAACAGTACCAAAAGTGATGGGAAAAGTGGAATTATTCACAGAGGATCTTAAGACCTTGCAAGGTGTTGTGTTTTTTTTTTTTGTCAGTTCAGCAGATGATTTCCACCGATGGGCCTGGATTACCTGGTTATATATTCACACAGTGCCCAGGGTTCACGCTGGTGCTAAATGGTAACACTGAGTGCAGTGCTCCAGGGACAGGATTATTCACCTGGTCCTTGCCCTCAAGGTTTTCCATGGCAATGCTTCTTCTCCTTTTCATCTGCCCTTTCCCTTAGCATCCTGCCTTCTGCCCCACCTCTCCCACTGATGCCCCAGCACTGGGTTTAGCTGCATTCCCAGCACAGCCTTCATCTGCAAGGGCACTCCGTTTGCTCTAAAAGCCCTCATGTCCTCCCATATTGAGCCAAAATTACTCAACAGACACCTACTAAGCAACAGCAACTGACCCAACATATCCAAACTACACAGTACCATCAGATGACAGCACTCTGCCAGCAACCCCATTCCTTCCGAGGGTAATTCAAATCCTGTGCTGGGGCTAATTTTAATGCTGGCAGCAGCAAGCTCTAAGGCACCAATTCAGCAAATTACAGAAGCACATATTCAATTGCAACTGTTCAAGACTCAGTTAACAGGAGTGAACTGTGACCGAAATGATTGATGCTGTGCAATACCATCTCCCCCCTTCTCCCACTCTTACAGGCTGTTATTACGTTGTGTGCAAAGATTGGTCTCATTTTTCCAACCTTGTAATTGCACAAAGCAATGAAATTCTCAACCAGAACAAGTCAAAGTAGCAGAGGGCTTCTTAACATGCTCCATCATTGCTGAAGAACTCAAGAGTAGATGAAATAAATCGCTGTATTTGAGCACCATTTCAAACCCCAACTTCAGGAAAGAAATTAATTTCTTTCCATTTTAAACTCTGAATTAAACTGACAACAAAGGTTGTGGTTTGCATTTCTACTGTGAAGTCCTTCAAATGCGTTTCACTGTCTGATCCGAGATTCAATGCAATAGATATAGAACACGTGTGGAGGGGGAAAGCACGGGTACTTTTCTATCAGCCCAAAATCAAACCTCTAGAAGTGACAGCCCACAGAACCATAGAAAAGAGCCTATTTCCATATCTGGAGCTAACACCACCATTTGTACAAGTTCAGTTTTCTTGGAGAAATGTAAATGTATGAACTTCAGACAATCTCCTTTTTCCTTTCCCAGCTGGGAGAAATTGTTGTCATTCTGATAAAGTCTTGTAAGAATTAACATGAAACAAGAGAGAGCAACAGTTCCCAGCAAAAATTCCCATTCACTTTGTGTGATGGATTTATCTTGTTGGTCCCCAGACTAAAAACTTCTCATTCAGTTCTCATTTACTCAGCCAGCCTCCTGATTTTATAGGCACGCAGCAAACTTGACACAGATAAATCACCTTGCAAAGAGCAGACCTGAAGTACAAGCAGACATTAAGCATTTGCTCTGATGTAAAAGCAGGCATAAAGAAAGATTCCCATGCTTTGCAGGCCATTGCATTTAATAATGAAGTGTAATTGAAAACTTGGATATTTTCTCTTTCTTTTCCATCAGATCACAGAATCCCAGACTGGTTTGGTCTCAAAAGGACCTTAAAGCTCATCCACTTCCAACACCCTGCCACAGGCAGGGACACCTTCCACTAGAGCAGGGTGCTCAAAGCCCCATCTAACCTGGTATCCTCACCTGGAAAGAGATCAGCAGGACAAACATCAGATTCTCAAGAGCAGCTAATCAAAGATGTGGTATGTGCCAAACCAAGGAGGAAAATAAAAGCCAGTGGAAGAATACCTGATAAGAAAGCAAGCCAGATAGCAACACGGCTTTAAAGTCAGGAAGGTGCGTGCCACCACTAAGTCTTAAATCACTGTTTTCATGGTTTTTGAAGCCTTTTATTCAGTAAGAGCAACAGGGTTTCTTTTCTTATTTTAAACAGCATCAATTAAATTAACCTCTCTGTAAGAACTCACACCTGATTTTTCACGTTCCAAGCTCTTCTTTGGAGACTTAAGGAGCAACCAGGCATTTAATCACTGCTTGGATTTCAGGTAGCGCAAAGAGCCACAACTCATGAATTGAAGCATGGATTTCTATGATGTCCTGGGTTCAGCAGTAGTAGTTTTTTCTCCTTCTTAGCAGCTGGTGCAAGCTCTGTGTTTTGACTTTTGGCCTGGGCAGAGAGCTGATAACACCGATGGTTTTTAATTGTTGCTAACTAATGTTTATTCTGACCAAGGACTTTCTGAGCCTCACGCTCTGCCAGGGACAAGGGGAGGCCGGGAGGAAGCAGAGACGGGACACCTGACCCAAACTAGCCAAAGAGGTATTCCATACCACAGCACATCATGCCCAGAGAGGTAACTGGGGGTTATCCGGAAGGGCAAGGGCTCTCTTTGGGGCGGGTCAAACTCGTTCGGCAGTGGTATTGTATTCTCTTCTCTTGTTATTTTCTCTTATCATTATTATCATTGGTGGTAGCAGTAGTGATTTGTGTTATACCTTAGTTACTGGGCTATTCTTATCTCAGCCCATGGGAGTTACATTCTCTCAATTCTCCTCCCCATCCCTCCGGGCGTGGGGAGGAAAGAAAAAGGAAGAAAAGGGGGGGAGTGAGTGAACGAGCTGTGTGGCTTGGCTTAAACCACGACATATGAAAACACACCTGGACAGAAAACAACCCAAAATACAGGGTTTTATGTTCTGTATTTAAAATATCTGCTCTCAGAGTGTCAGAACTTTAAGAGTTCTACAGGTGCAAGCATTTTCCAAATGTGATGGAAAATCTCAGCAAAGGGAAGCAGACCTTTGAGAGAATTTGGGGGTCAACCCTTTCCTGAAATTAAAATATAATCCAACCCTTTAAAACATTAAGTCTTATAAAACTTCCCTCCCTGATAAAAACGCATCTTGGATCAGGTTTATAAGATGTTTCTCGGGAATTAATGTTAGATAGAAGCATAGAATGGTTTGGGTTGGAAGGGACCTTCAAAGCTCATCTTGTCTGACCCCCTGCAATAAGCAAGGACATCTTCATCTAGATCAGGTTGCCCAGAACCACATCCAGCCTGGCCTTGAACGTCTCGAGGGATGGGGCATCCACCACCTCCCTGGGCAATCAGTGCCAATGCCTTACCACCCTCATTGTAAACAATTTCTTCCTTACATCCAGCCTGAATCTCCCCCTTTAGCTTAAAACCATCACCCCTCGTCTTGCTGCAACAGGCCCTGATAACAAGTCTCTCCCCACCTTTCTTATAGGCCGCTTTTAAGTACTGAAAGGCCACAATAAGATTCTATTTTGTGTTATGTGAATTCCCTGCTGTATATCATATGCATAACATTAACATTGTCACATACATCAGTACATAGGATCCCCTCTATCATATTTAACTGGTGAGTGGCAGAATAAGCAGGTTTTCCTCTACTGAGGACAATAATAGGAAAAATACAAACAATTTCATCTTTGCTTGTGTCTGCATTTATGGTTTTTACTTGCTTTTGGGATCCCACAGCAGTAGTGTTCCCTGAGATTTAAGCTGCAAACTCTTTGTTGCTGCTCTTGATTGATTTTTAACTCTACCACCTTTAAAATTCCCACCTCCTAAAGCCACGGCTTTTATGTTTTCATCTCTTCCTCTGTGGAAGTTGTCTGGGGGAGAGAAGAAGGACAGAGCTGGATTGAGATTGATCATCCTCCCAGTGGCATTTGAAGATTCAAGCTGTGCCTTATCGCCAGGCACAGCAGGAGGATGTGGTGGCAGCAGCTTTGCAGACATCAGCTCAGGCTACCTGTTCAGCTATTGAGTTTCCAGGGGGTTTAAATGGCTTCTGAGAAGTACCCAGCAGCAGGCCAGGTATCCTCCCACGGCAGCCCCTCTGGAACCTAATAAAACAAACATCTTAAAGTGATGCCAGCTTTCACCTGGTTAGGAGAGGATGTGATAAGGAAAAGAACAGACAACTGTGACTATTTAATTCCTCAGACAAGGTTACCAAACAATTTCGGGACACTGATGATACTACTATGAATTTTGGGCTTTAAAGGAAGACTGGACAAATGATGTCACAGTAGGCTTTAAGACTTATTCCCAAACATGCTTTTCTGTTTCCAACTGAGGGAGAAAGGATCTTTTTCATTTAGGACTTTTACAAGTCCACCAAAGTCACAGGAATACAGCAATGCCCAATGCCAACAACACTGAAGTATGGTGTCAAATTTGGGTCATACACCTTTGACCACAGGTCACTTAGAAATGAGCTTCCCTCTCCAGATACTGCTGAGAGTCTAAGGGGAGACCAACTGACAACAACAATGTGAAGTACATAAAACTTTCTGCTATTCAGATTATTTCCTAGCAAATCACAGCTCCCACTGCTTGTCCTGTAACTCCATTAAGCAAGAGGCTACATCTAGCTCGAAGATGTCCATACTCAACTGTCAGACTCAGGGTTTCAACACTAGTTTTGAGCGAACTTCCCATCTTCCAAACCTGATACTTTAACACAAACCGTTCCAATACTGTTTATAGTCAAGGATATCATTTACAGTCAGCCACAATAATTCTATAGCCTCCAAGTCACAGATACAAGGAAATAGTATCTCGCCCATTGCTGTATCAAGGACAGAAGTCAATTTGGTCTGGTACAGCATGTATTTTCATTTTGTAAATGTAACGAAGGTGAGTACCCTTGAACCTCCATGAGCAAAGCCTTTCTATTTTGAAGTTTAGATTCCGACAAAAACTAAAGTGCAAGATTGCTGTATCTTCTGAATGATCCTAAAGTTCAAGGTTACTTTCATAAGAGTATGAACGTGTCAGCCTGCGGTTCCTGAAGCAGGTACATTGGTGAAAGGAAGGATACACAGGCACTCAGTTAAAGAAGCTGTTTGGGTGGGACACAGAAGTACACAGAAAGCAGCAAGGCAAGCAAAATCAGGGAATTGTACAGCAAAATAACTCTCAGGAAACTTTTAATCACAGAATCAGAGAAACGGGTCTAGAAGAGGCCCTGAAAGGTCACAGAGCTCTTCCCTTTGCCCAGGCACATAATCCTCCTTCATAAAATCTAAAATTATCTGTGTACACTCACATGCAAGTAAAGACCAAGATGACCATTGGATGTAGTTCATTATTATACCCAAACAATAGGACTACCTGAGGCTGAGTCCACTGTTAAAATGAACATATATGCCCATGCGTCTCTGCCACAATCACACCTTCCGTTTCCATTTCATTTGTCTATTTACTTGCTCCTGTCTTAATTGCAATGCTGCAAGATCTTAAGGACTTGGATAACTTTACATTACTTGTATAGCACCTGTGACACCAATTCCCTTAATCGGTTCTTTAACATAACAGTCCAACAGTCAGGAGGAACTTATGACATGTGACAGTCAGAGGAACAGTAACCAAACTAATTCTCCTCTTCCTTCTGCCACTGCGAAGGAGAATACACTGCTTGTTCTTCCCCACCTACCTTGCCTCCCCAATAGCTCTGGTTCTTCCCTTTTCACTCATTTAAAACTAGAAGGCTTAAGTCCCAGGCATGAAACACTTGGGTGAAAGTAACGATTCCCAAAATATCTCAGCATAGCTGCATTTTCCTTTCCCAGTTTAGCCTGGTGCAACACTGACACAACTACTACCTTAAATCCTTTCATACCAGGCCAGGAATTTTTCAGGCTGGAGGCTTTTTGGGGAGTAAGAGATGCAGGGAATCTCACAGCTGACTGACATTTACCCAAACCACCTCTATTTATCCTTCACTGAAATGAAGAAAAACAACCCAAATCACCTCTATTTAGTAGTCACTAAGCTAGAGGAAAACACACACACCAAAAACAAGTGATGGGTTACATCTTAGCAAATAACTGAGATGAAGGATGAAACGGCATTGCTGGGAGAGCATCTGGTAACTCCCTGACCACTGCTGGGACGGAGCCAGCCTCCAGTGCATCCATGAACAGAGGGTGAAGGCTGTGCCCTGACTGACACAGTGTGAGTGGCTGTGACTTCCCATGTGCATGGCAGCCAGCAGAGAGGGGGAACGGTGCAGCCGAGAGAGCAGAAAGGTGTCTGAAGCCTTTCCCAGATAGCTGGGGAAATAAAAGACGACAACTACAAAGCATGCAACCTGAACAGTGAAGGTTAAATATGGGCTCCCACTGCCATTATTTATCCCCTGAAACAGCTGGGAAACTTCCAAAGTAGTTAATATATCACAGGAGCAGAGGAAGCGAGATCGACTGTATAAACACACCTCGGGGCCTGCTACTGTTCCCATTAAGCGCCTGTCTCCGGAAAGGTCTACTATTAGCCAGCCTCCTGCTGCAGCCACTCTGATTGAACACTGCAGGTAGGGTAAGAAATTAGAGTGAAACATCTCTAAAGATGACTCACAAGTTTTTCAGATAAACAGCACTGATGTGACAATTTGGGGAGGGGATGAGGTCACTCACACACCCGAACCCCCATTTTCTGCCTGTCCCCCTGCTGCCTCCATCACACCAGCTCTCAAGCAGGGAGTGATGCAGAAGAGCTGGGAAGAGGGGGAAATGTCAGCCTATTCCAGAAAGGTTCAAGCTGCAAAAGGCAAAGTGGATGAAATCAAATGGAAAGGACTGCATTTGAGTTCACATAGGAAGCAGGTGAACCCTGAAAAATTACCAAGGGCTGAGCTCAAAGGGGCCCCAAACTTTGTCAGGGAGAAGTGTGCTGAGGCTAGGAGTCTACTAAAAAGAGGTTTTATGGGTGCAAGAATCCAAGACAGCTGAAACACCTTTTCTTGGTGTTATCATCATACTGCCTACAACAAAAGCGCAGTGAAGCTGCAGAGCGGTTCTTCAATAGGCTTTGCAAGAAGCAAGGGGGAATACTCTTGCTTGCTGGAGCTGTGAAGTTGATCACAGAAGCAGGGTAAGGTGAAATAGCGAGTTTGACGTCCCTTGGGGAGGAAACCTGGTAAGATCACTGTAAGCTGTCTACTTTATCTCATATCATAGCCTACAGGAGGCACGTAGTGTTAGCAAATCTCACCTTTTTTTTTGGCTTGGGTTTGTACCCCAAGTGTCATAATCTTTCTGTTGAGTAGTTTGAGAACAAGTGAGTCCACGGGCTCACCTGACCAAAGCACTTTATAGAGATAAAATGCATGGTGGTAACATATTTGAGAGGAGTAAAAGCAAATGTGAGGATGTCTGGAGATGTCAGAACTGTATGTCCCTGATGCCCCTTGCCACGGGCAGCTCCCAAGCAACAAACGCCACACAGCCTTAAGCCAGCAGGTCTGCATCTGCACCGCACCTCTCTTGAGGGCTTGACTTGCTCAGAAGAAATGCCTGAAACAATTCAATCTAAAAGGAAAATGTTATGGCAAGATTCAAAGCACCTGTACCGAGCTGAAGCCTTCCTACAACCTTAACCATCACTGCCACTGTTGTTTTCAGGAACAAAATGTAATGTAAATGGTAATACAGGCATCACGATTAGCGTACATCAGACAGATGCCTTCGAAATGAAGGAATTCTGATAATTACAGTGTATAAGCAAAAAATTTGGTTTTAGTGTTCAGAAATCTTCTTCTCTTTTATATGGGGGAATGTAGCATCTGCTACTAATATAATGCACCAATAATTGAGGCATATAGTGTATACTCATGGGAACCATAAGGCTGTTTTATTTATTCTTGGCCAACTGCAAAGATAAACAGATTTCACCAAAAGCAGTACATATGGAATCCTATTTTCATGGAAAGCCTATGTATTTCTGCAGGGAGACAAACACAACAGAGTCTCAGTTGTGAATGTTAATGGAACTAGCTGAAAATGACGTAGTACCATCAGGTTTGACCTTAAATCCTCCCCTCTGTGCAGAGGAGTGGCATCCAGGTTAGCCAACTACCTGTGGAGGAGATGGCTTTAAGACTTCTCAGGAGTCCAAGCTCACTGAAACAAAAATTAGCTGCAAAATCCAAAACTACAGTAGGCATTTGCTCAAAAAGTTAGCAGAGGGGTCTGGATTGAAGGTAGAGAAGCAAAGAATGTATACCACTCCCATTCCCTGCCAAGCCACCTTGTGAACAAAGAATATATTCATACACCATTTAAAGTACACATACACACAGACAAGTAAATGCAAGTTACAAAGCCTGGCAGGTGGTCAGCACCACAGATGACTAGGTAGCATTACTGTGCATGAATTTATCTTGCACACAGGTGTTTCATTTTGTGTTTGTCAGCCAGCCAAAAGTGGACATATTTTGGGGGGATCCCTCACAGTTGTTGGCAAAGAGACTGGAGGGAGAGCTCTCCATGTCAACCTGCATTCATTACAATAATCTTCCTTCCTAATGACTTCAGCACTGCAGCCAGATCTCTCATTCTGCTCTCTTGCAATGTGCTTACAAACAAATCAATCTGCTGAGGTGCACAATCACTGGGACAATAACCCTAACACAGTGTGTGCTCTTTCCCCTCTCTCTGCCAAGATAAATGTGGCTGTCCTCATCCTTTAGGAAGAGCTGAAGATGATGACAAGAACTCCATCAGGTCCCGCCTTTTGATTCACTCCAGCATGTAACATTTAGCTCCTGGTGTGGTGTGTAAGCAGAGAGAGAGAAAGGATGACTCTGCTTATGAAGATGCTAGATAAAACAAGTCCTATAAACAACATTTCCATTGACTGTATAAAAGAGCTGTTTGGCTTTGCACAATCTCAAACTCCACTGAGTGCAGTGAATTGAAATCTGTGCTAGAAGCTTTCCAAGTACACCCAGGAGAATATCCATTTCTCTTCCTGAGTTCTAAGCAAAACATACACATCAGATTTAAGAAGAAGAAACTGCATCTGTTTGTGAATGAGTACAGATTACACACAAGGTCTTTCTTTACAAAACTCTAATAACTCAGCTTCTGCCACTGAGTAGCTGAATGAGAAGCAAATCATGTCCCCAGAAATGCTAACTGGCTATATCAGAACATTATCAGACTGATTTTATTAACCTGTGGTGACTCTTAAAACTTTAAAATGATTACCAAGGAGTGTGCCTGAAGTGAGAGATAGGCTTTTCTAACTCAGATGTTGCTCAGGTTACTTATAGCCATATCTTACCCATCTTCACCCCTACAGGTTACTGACACCGACATCCTGTATCTGAGACACACAACCGTATTTTGACCAGTTCTGTCCCAGGCATCTTCCAGTGATGGAGATCGCACAGTCTCTCCAGTTAATTTACTGCAACGCTTCACCATCCTCAGCATTAGGACTCCCCTAATACCTAGCTCCTTGTTGGTACTTAAGACCATGACTCATCCAATGTCCTCTTCTGCAGAATGCTTTCACATGATCCTAGCTGCCTCCCTCTGCCCCAGGTCTCTTCTACATCAAACTTGGCATCCTTCTTCCCTTTTTTCTGTCTGCCCAATACTGGGTGCAATGCTGCAGCTGAGGGGTGACTTCATATCCCCTCATGAGATGCTGTTTGTAACACCAAATATGATGCTAGTTTTTTTTGAAGGAGCTCATGCCTACCTACTGACTTAATATCCCCCATAACATCCATATCAATAACAGCTACTACAGGGAAAGTCTTTGCTTTTGCATCTGTTCCAACACAATGTGCTTTTACAGTAAGGTATTGCCACTTGCGGGATTAGGCTCCAGTTCTGAAATTTGCTCCATATAATGGCTTTTACATCTGAATACATTTGCCGTAGCAGTACCTGAATGAACCACTTCCACTAATACAATGAAGAACAGAAGGCAGAGTTTACCAGCTGAATCCCCTCCATGAATGCCTAGAAAAAACTATGAGTTTCAGCTACTCAGTTTAGAGATGATGCATTTGTTTCCTCCAGCCTCACCTAGAAGTCAACAAGCTCCCCCCTTGACCACCAACTGACATGCTCCCAGTGCTGCAGGGTCTCAGCAAAGCACCACTGCAATCACCCGCAGCCGCCAGCCCCTCTCTGCACCGCTCTTGCCTCAGCTCCATCCCTCTGCCCCCACTGGCAGGTTTTATCTGATTTACTGATCTATTATCGCTTTATATTAGGACCTTCTTCAGGGCAAAATTGCAGCCTGTGTCTCCATTAAAGGCTATAAAGAAACCCACACACATTCAAGAATCGTTACAGGGTGATATTTTACTCCGTTAGCCCATTAAACAACAGATGAAATACCAGGCTACTGAAATCACAGCAGCGGTGTGGTTTCTAAGACACAACCCTTAAAAGACCACATATCTTTTATTCTCAGGATTCTCAGAAACTCTATTTTATATATATATATTTTCCAGGAGCCACCAGCTGCAGAAAAGATTTTATCTTATCACTTGGCAATGGCAAATGTATTTTCAGTATAAGAATGGCTGTTCAGAGGATACTCGTATCACTCACTACTGCTTGCAAATGTTGATGTTACAACTCTAATTTCTTCTGAGGGGAAGGACGAATTACATTCAGGTTAATAACTAAGACTCAAAAAACCTTTAAAATGTATTTACCAGGTGTTAGTTCCAAACTGCGTTTGCAGCTTGGATCTGTTCTACAGTCCCTGGAGTTGTACATTAAGGTCTGTCTATTCAGAGGAAGCGCTTCGCACTAGAGCAGAAATAATTTAATGCAGCCTAATTGTTTCATGGAAGCATCTTTAAAATTATGCATAGGTTGTTTCCCAGAAGTCCCTGGAAAATAGCTGAAGATAAATTGCATTGCTCTTGTCAGCGTAGCCCAGACAGGCCCCGTGCAATTCAGGCTTGCTTCCACCAATGCATTCCACATGCAGGGACTAGCGAGCCCACGAGCCTGCAGTGTGCTACCCTCAGACAGCTTGTTGTGCCCCTTGACATGGGGGACACTTGAGCAGCTCAGGGGGTCCTGCAGAAAACAGAGTTTTTGTAGCTGGTGGAAAAAAAAAAAAATAGCCCCAGGTCTCCAAATTAACTCTTTAATTTCCCAAATTAATCTCCCTCTGCAAGCTCCAGTAAATGCCAAGCCTTCAAGAAGCTGTATAGCTCTGCCATGCTTCTACATCACCCTACCCAAGCAAGCTTGGAAATGGGAAATCTTTCCCACCAAGGGCAGAACTGGTTACATTTATAGTCAACCCAAACCATAAACGTATCATGTTCTTCACCAAATTCCTGCTGGAGGGCCTGACGCTTTAGAGAAGCTTTCAAGCTGCTGGTTTTACACACCAAACAAGGTGCCTCTGAGGAATTCCAGCCAGGATTTATTTAAAGCAGTTTTCATGCAAGCAACCTTTCTGTATTTCCTCTCTCCCTGCCTCCTGGAAACTTTGGGCTGCTCAGATACGTTACAGCAGTTATGTTTTGTGACTGACAATTATCTCATAATGAAAAACAAGTCACAATTAATAAAACTCAAAACTAATACCTGCTAAACTCATTTAATCATTTAATGAAGTAGGAGAGTCTTATGAAAAGATTTTAAAAGCAAGGGACTCAATTTCCAATTAGAGCCAACAATCATTTGAGAGCCTGCAGGCTCCCAAGTTAAGAGATGAGGAAGAAAGGAAGAGGAGGGGAGGAAAAGCAACAAAACCCGAAGATTTTTCCATTGTTTTGATTCTGCAGGAGCAGGAAACACTGTACAAGTGAGCTGAAGGCAATTACAGGATCGCACAGAACTCCAAAAGCAATGCAAGCTCAATTTACAATCCTAAATTTGATTCTTGAATGATGATACACCTTTAAATGTTTTTGCAGTCTACCAGTTCTGCTAATAAGCCTAAACCTAATTTAATGTTGTGCTATTCATTAATCACCATTATGGAAGAGGAATGCTGAATGCAGGGAGTACCTGACAGAGGAGTTTTTAGTGTTAGAAGTATGCCAAGCACAACAGCCTGAGCATCACAAAAAACCCATAATCCCTGGGAAAAAAAGCAGGGCTGAAAAAGCACAGAATCAACCAGGTTGGAAAAGCCCTTTAAGCTCATCCAGTCCAACCATTCCCCAGCACTTCCAAGGCCACCACTGACCCATGGCACTGAGGCCTCGTCTCCACAGTGTGTGAGCACTTGCAGGGACGGTGACTCCAGCACTGCCCTGGGCAGCCTGTTCCAGTGCCTGAGCACCCTCTCAGAATAGCCAATCTAAACCTCCCCAGCTCAGCTTGAGACTATTACCTTGTCTCCTATCACTTGTTACTTGGGAGAAGGGAGCGTGCTCTTCACTTGCCTTACATCCGGGTGAGCTCTCTGCCCATCAGAGTATTATATTTATTAGCCATCTCTAAGGCATATCTCATAAAATGAAAAACTCATTCAACACTCCTTCATTTAGAGCCTGTTAAAGGTCACCCTGCCTTGAGGGCTGAGAAAATCCTGGAAAGTGAAATAGAAATGGCATGTACAATACAAGGTGCTCCCTGTTCCCTCCTGCCCATCCTCATCCACCTCCTCAAACTACTGAAAAGTTCAGAACTCCATGACAAATACTAGGACTCAAAGCCCAGAAAAAGTGGAGGAAGAAGAGCTGCCTGTTCTCCTGAAGTTATTACCAAGCTGCAGGAATGACAGTGGTTCTTACAGATCTGAGGGTATCAACTGGTGACTGAATCAAGCTGTAAATTGCTGAAACTCCATTTACTTTGATAGCTCATGTCTGGCTCAAGGATGATTCACACCAGCTCCCATCTTGTCAAGTCACATAGGATTTGTACTTTATCATTACTGGACCTACAGAAGTTTCACATACTTAAAAATGGTGCCATGATTTTGTTCAGCTCCTGGACATATGTATCTCCAAGGCAAAGATAGCCTGCTTCCAAACATACACAAACCAAACTGTGAAACTGCAATCACTTTGCCCATTCCTTCTTCTTACTGTATCATTAACATTATTATTTTCACGGCCAAGACTCTCACAAGGGTGTACAATGAGACAGAGCTGCCAAAAAAGCAGGTTATATCTTTTCCAGTTTGTGGGTTCCAGAAACATCATGGTGAAAGCCTGCAACCCCACACAGAAAATGGACGCCTGGTCACAGCAAACCTTTTTCCTTCCTTGTATTTCACGGACCTCTTCACAAAAAAGCAAATAGGTCTCGAAGATGAGAGATCACCATTTAAAATTCCTGTTCTGGAGGGATCCTGAGCTGTTCAGAGGGACACTGTCACTACACATTGCACACCTTATGTATGTAACCTTAATATCAAGTGCTTTCTTTAGAATATGAAGTGCTGAATCTGAATCTTCCCTCTGAAGCCAGATGTTCTCCAGAAGAAAAGAGCTGCATGCAAAGTGAAGATGTTTTCCAAACCCCCCCATAAATTTTCTCAGCTGATTCAGAAAGTCAGAACTGGGTACTAACTTGGATGGTGGCAACAACATAGAATCCTGGAACGGTTTGGCTTGAAAAGGACCTTAAAGATCATCTAGTTCCAAACCCCCCTGCATTGGGTAGAAACACCTTCTACATCGTGTATCTTTGACCATTTAGCTCCAGGGCAGAAACAATCTCCTCCTGCTCAGTTTATGACAAATAAGACTCCTAAAAGACTTTAGATGGCTAAACCTCATCCTTATTCTACATGCAGAAGAGCCACTAAACTGTACTTTAACCTGGAGCATCTTACACTCCCTTTGCCAGTGAAGGCAGGCAGATAGGTGTGTTCAGCAAGTCAGAGCTCCAAAGGGCTTTCACCACAGCAAGCCAGTGCCACAAACTTCATGTGCAGGAGATCAGGGTCACAAATACCCTTCCACCATACTCCAAGCTGCTTGCACAGGGGAACACCATGATTTTAAACTTCACTGCTGCAAGACGCAGATGTAATTTACCTAGTGTTTAACTTCACAGCTTCATTGACTTGCTGAATCAGGATGCATTTACGCCCTTGCTAAAGTGATCCTGCTTAATCAAAGTCTATATTGAATTGGAATTATTATAGAAGCACTTTCGTGGTGCCCAAACCCCTTGAAACAAAACCAAGCACTTCCTGGATCTCCATGTCTCTCTTCCACAGCCTCCCTGAGGAGCACCAGGAAATATTTTAAGCAGTTATTCTCCTTCCTTTTTTAATAAAATGTTCTTTCCCTCTACCCCCTAATCAAATTTAAATACACAACAATAAACCACGCATTAGTCTTCCTGTCAGAAACTGCAATCACATCTCAGGTAAAGAACACCAACTTAGCCCCAAGGCTGCAGTTAGGCAGGTTTCATTTGACTATTATGTTCTCTGGGAAAAACAGAAAGAAATCCATCTATGCTGACACAATCAAGACTGCAATAGCCAAAACACCACAGCTGTTCTTTGAATATCTCAGATAATGCTCTGCCATCACTGATAATATTAGGCCCTCCTGTCTATTCCAGTGCTGTGCTACAATAATCAACATGCCAATAGGAGTAGGTGCCACCCTCCCAGCTGCAGAAAAACTTCTAAAGATTTAATTTGGGCTATTATTTCCTCTGGTTTGCATCCCAGGCACTAGAAATAGAGGCTGTTCAAGAGAAGCGAATTTAGCTACTCCAATGTAACTGTAAAGGAGGACAGCTCTTGGACTTAGTACAGCGATCTCTCGACAGCAAAGGTGTTCCAGCATGTGTTCACATTAAAGCATGTAATTCCACCAACTTCAAAGTGACTTACAATGTGCTATAAACTAGTTGCACATTTAGGTCCATATTCACAGATGTACTTCTTATTACTGCCCGTGTAAAACAGCTCTACATTGCAGGTGCCATGTTCAACCAGAAGATGGATGGAGGAGGTACCAGTTCACACATCTGTGGTTCAGATGCCATTATTAAAGCCAGTCATCTATTCAAAATGAAGCTTTTATTTTCAAACAAAACTGCAGGTGTGTTTACCTCAGTTAAGACTTCAAAGGTCTTCAAGATGAGATGTGCTTACACCAAGCATTTTCAAAGGCCAAAATCTTTGCAATATCACTGATATTTACATAAGTCCTACCTGATCTATGGCATTTTTTCTAATGGCATGCAAAACTCACCTGTGGAGCTTTCAGAGACTCGGAGAAGTCTGCATTTTTGTCTTGAAATACCATGTTGCAGTATTGAGAAGTGTGCTGACAGCATGGCCTGAACACACACGACAGGACATCTAAAGAAACAGTCGTGCAAGATGATGTCTTCTTCAGATGTAAACCCTGTCAGCTTCCAGTGAATGATCCTAAATAGCAACATAAGACCATTCCCCTCTGCTATTCTATACTGCACAAATGCCAATGAATTCTGTGAATACATAACAAGAGATTACAGTACAATATTCAACCAGGCCTTCAGAAACCACAGAAACCCCATAGCATATTATCATCTATATAAAGCCTTCAGTAAAAAGGTTAATTACAGATTAAATGGTTATGCTTGTTTGTATATCTTTAAGCTAGTGATTCTTAAAAAAGCAGTGATACAATCAGAGAGATCTTAATAATAGCAAAAGTGAGATTCCTCCTACGTGTATCTCGCCATCCAAATGTGCAATACATTGCCACTGGTAAGTTTTGCCTACAGTCTGGGAGAGTACATGCTACTGAAAGGGGGCCATTCAACTCCAAATGGTTGTTTCAGTTGGGATAACATCACCTCAGAGGTATCTACTAATGAGAGAGGGAGCCTGGCACACTATCTTAGTACTTAAAGTGATATTTCAGTGTCTTTTAAACCTAACTGAAGTCAACCTTTCTAGTTTCTGAACATACATTTGCTTAGATTCCAGTTCCTCCTCAAAAGGAATAGATTCAACCCATGACGTCTTGCTGTAATGCCACGGCATCACCATGCATCTCAGCTAATTTCCCTCATCAAACTACAAGACCATTTGTAGGGAGACAACTGGTTCAGCTGGAGGGAGGATGCTCTGCTGGGAAAGCAACAGCCTAAAGCAGCACCAGCTGAGCCCATGGGTCGGACTTTTATTGCATCCTGAGCTACTGAATACCTGAACTGATGGGCACAAGGACATGAATACCGTGGAAGTTAGGTTGCCTTAGTGAGCTGGCTTATAGCCATTTGTAATTGATTAATTAGTATCTTTCAAACAAAACTTTCCAAGTATCCAACTGTAAGTATCCTTACAGTTCAATAAGGATGGTTCCCCCCAATCATTAAAGATGATTTAATGCATTGATTTGATGTTCATTACCAGAGCAGAAGGAATCCTGTGTCCAGAGGACTGGCCACTGCTTCAATAAATAAACTGTCTCAGACATGTGCTCAGCCCACAGAAATTTACTCTTTTAGTCCTGGGATGCTGCAGCTCCTTTCCTGGTCAAGACAAAGACAGCTTTCATCACCCTGCCATTTTAATTTGGGATTCAACTGGCAAGCTAAAATACCACTTAAAATAAGTTGTGGATTCAGTACTGGCAAGCTGAGATTGAAATAGAACAAATCAAACAGTCAAAAATTCCTCCTTGCCTGGAAGTAACATGGCACTTGGGAGACAAACCAGTTTCAGTAAGTTACCATCAAGAAAATACAGGAGCCCACTGCCACGCAGGTGACTCAGACTTTTTTAGACACTTACAGGTGGCCCCATTCACTGTCACAAGAGAAATCAATGCAGCAAAATCAGTGCTGCTGTTGTCCTGTAACCAATGCATTTTTCCTGAAAACTATCCCTGTGGGCTGGGAAGGAATGCAACATGATATGGAGTTAACAGTGGAGGACTAAGCGCCTGCTTCCATAAATCACTCCTGAATAAATACCAGAAAGAAAAGTCTACAGACCTTAATCCTTGAAAAGCCCAGCTAATGTAATAGCTGTGATCTTCAGAAGGTTCTTACCACACCATGCATAAAGAGTGCATGCAGCAAATGTGGGTATCACAACAGATGCACAGAACAATTCCTTTGGACCTTCAGATGAATAGTCACACTTCAGAATATCACAAGATTTCTAATCTCTGAACAGTACTGAACATGAAACACTATTAAACACTAACTCTCAACAGTGGTGAGAATGAGCTGACTGATACACTGAAGCCTACAGTCATTTGGGAGGCAGGCTTGCAAGGAGAAAAAGGGAAACGCGTTTCTTAACAGGATGTAGAAGTCTAACCTTGAAGAGCAAATAGAGATGAAACTCACAGAGATTATGTCAGAAACCCCAAAGCAAACTACCTGGGGAACCCAGCCCCATACAACTATTCCATGCATTTTATACATTCAGAATGACAGCTGCCCTCTCTTTCGCTCAGCATTTTACTTGAGCTAGGGCTAGGCTCCCAGTGTCATTTCAGTTGGGGTCTTTTCATGACTTCTGCTGTGCTTATAGGTGGATTCCTTGAAATTGGCTTGTGACTTACCTAGGAAACTGTTCTCATCTATGAGTAGGGAAAAGATGAAAATAAAACATTACTAGGAAGAGAAATACAACAATGCTACACTGGGAAAGACATCCATTGGCTGGCATTAACTCCCTTCCTACTCCTCTGAAAGCAAGCGACTGTCTTATCCATGGAGGCTCCATGAGGGGCTGGCCCAGGAGGACTGAGCAGAACGCAGGCACTGCCCTGCAGAGCCGCTCTATTTCTGTTCACAGCTAGTTCACCTGTGTGCTGCAAATGTTGCACTTACACTGCAGACAGATCAATCGTGTGATTTGCTTTCAGCCAGGTGGTCGGAACCCCCTCTGGCACTTCCTATTTTTAAACAACTCAAGTTGTTTTGTATTTCCAAACCCACACTGATCCACGAGGCTAATGATAGGCTTTATTAAAGCTCCCCTTTGTATGCTCCGTCACAGAGGAAGTCTGGAAAATTACAATTAGTGATATGGAAAATGTTTGAAATCTATTTTACTGCCTGGTTCTGCTGCCAGCTCCTGCTACGTGCAAAGCAGAACAATAACCACAAATTCAGTCGCTCCCACTTGGAAGCACAGATGGGTAACTGTACAAGCAATGGGGAGGGCTTCCATAAGGTATAACAGCTACCATACACCTTTAATTTACACTCTACTGTCAGCTACATGAATGAACAATAAAAATACTCCTACAGTTCAAATCTATTGAAATAGATGTAATTTAATTTTCAGTTTGCCAATGGAATGAGAAAATGAGATTTATTTTAGAAGTAATTCGCCATCCTCAGGGGTGAAGAAGTCAAGATCAGTGCAAAGACCTTAACATAAGGAGCATTTGTCAAACTAAATGTATCAGTAAGAGACCTCACCTCTGACAGTCAAACCTATGTAAAACAGAAAATCCCCACCCAATCCGTGTGTGAATGGGGACAAGTTTGAAGGGAAACAGAGACAATGAGCAGGTTTGGGGCACCAAGAGGAATTCTGTCATCTGTTCCACAGTTCTGCCCCAAAGCATGTCCACTCCTTGTCACCTCTATCTGGCAAAAGTACTTGTAACACCATAATAAAACAGTCACTTTGGGGGAAGTGACTGCCCCCTCCATGTTTTCATCATGTGGATCTAAACAACTGTTCCTCCTCTAGAAATAAATAGAATATGCACTTCTGTGAAATGGTACTGCTGGGAATTAACAAGCTAATAAAAAGGACTTTCAGGATGCATTAAATTTGGTTTAGGGAACTCTCCTGCATTTGCAGCATAAATGCTAATAAAATTATAAATCTGTTATTAGCTTTTTATATCTCTGTCAAGCGATAAAGACTTGTACAAAAAAAATAATGTTAAAAGGCTATAGATGGACATTTCAGTAGTCCAGACAATGCAGAAATTACTTACACCAGATGAATATTTCATACAGCCCTGAAAAATACATACATTCATCTCCCCAGGGCAATATGGGCTTGATAACTTATACATTGTGAGGGCAAGGACAGAAAGAAAAAGGAAAGGAAAAGATTTTCACTTTTCCTTTAAAAGCTGATTAAAGCAGGATCCTACCAGTGTGTGCCTCAGGGGTAAGGGCTTCCCCAGGCATCCCTTACCCGACAGTAAGCGGTTTCTACCAAGCCCTAGCTGACAACAAGCCATGTTCTCCCGTTAGAGCCTTACAACTTTCCTGCTGTACTTAACACACCAACCTATTCAGTGCACTTACTGTTTCAGCCACTAACAACCCCCAGCTAATTGCTACACGTGGAAGGGAAATTAAAAGGATGGTCCTTTGAGACCGTGAGGTCTGCTTCCAGATGAATATAATTAGCAGAGGAAGGGAAAAGACTGTAATTGCTTCAGACTTAGTGGTATAGGAGGCATTTAGGGATTAATATTTTGGGGAACAACCAGTCTGCTAGCCTGGTATTTGGGAATGCGGAGAAGCAACAGGCAAAGGACCTCACACCAAAACCTGCAATCCTTCAGCACAGAATAACAAGGCAAATCTACCAGCAATAGGACCAGAGAAGCTCACTGGGGAGATGACCTCCTGCCATGTTCATCAATCAAACACATCAGACGGAGGTGCCCAGCCCTGAGCAGAAGCAGGACCTGAGGTGCCTTGTCCGATACTGGGAGAACATGTGTTTACAAGAGATAGGGAAGACTGCACGACCTTCTTTCCAGCATTGAAAGATCCCATGCTCACGTTTGGTAGTGTAGGTGGCACAGAGACAGGCATGTTACAAAACACAAGACAAAGGTAGATCCAACAACAAAAGACCTGCCCTCTGCTGCAGGAGGTAACTGGTTTCAAGCACACTAAAGAGCCCTCTTTTACACAGAAAGCATTTTGCTAATGCCTGGGTTGGCGATACTGGGCTGGTGGCTCCTCATCACCTTATACAGTCTCACAGCCTAGGGACCAGGGAGCTCAGCTCCTAACAGGATCCCTCTTCACCAGCCAAGCAGAGACACTCACCCGCTCCAAGACACCATGAGTACAGACTCTTACTGTCTCCTATACCATGCTGCTGGGGAAAAACATTTCAGAACACATTCTAGATTAGATAAATGCCTCTTTAGGCACCAAAACAGAGAATTGTGGGGGTTCTTTTAAAATCCTTATTAGCAGAGAGCCATCTGAGGTCTGGGAAGTGTTGACAGCCATGTCATTTTGGAAATTCAGCTCTTAAGTGAATTAATGGATGCTGAATAGCTGTTAAGGCTAAACTCAGTACTGTGTGCTGAGACTTTCCCCTTCTGCCCAATAGTAAAAACAGTAATACCTTTAATGGACTGACCAATAATAGCAGGAAGAAGTAGACAACCAGTTGGGAAAAGGAAGGAACAGCCCGAAAGAGTTGTGTCCATTTTCTCTATTCTGACTACCTTGAGATTTTACTCTCTTCCACAAGAAGTGTTTTATTCATAGCCCTCAATCACTACGATTTGCTTTGCAATCTGTGTTAGAAACAGCACTTTCATTAATTCACTACAAAACTTAGTTAAATGAGATTATTTTACTCAGCATTTCCCTCTGGTGTCGCTTCAACTAACAACCATAGCATGCTTCAGTTACTCTGACAGTATCTGCGTAAACCATATGCCTATCATGTAAATCTAGCTTAAAACCCAATTGTGCCTGAAGCTACCTTATTCTTTACAAGCTTCATGAAACCTGTTCTTGCCCAGCCCCTTACAGACACAACAGGTACCATTCCACTACAGATCTCAAGCCACACAGGGCATGTTGCCACGGAAACATGAAACCAACTGGAACAGGCAATAAATGCTCACATGGTTACAAGTGCCCTGCTCCACTGGTCCTTCCTTCACCTTCTCCTCCTTTGGAAAAGAGGAGAAAATGTGCTGCTTGTATCATTCAGCCAGGCATGGATACCTAGAGCTACTCCTGCTCTTCAGAAAGCACCCACCTTGCTTTGAGACAAGCCCATGTCAAGAAGGCACAGGCAGCAGCAAGGAAGGACCTGATGAAATGCAGTCCACCGTGATGTGCCTCTAGCCTTCCCCAGAGGCAGGACACACAACAAACGTAGGAGAGGTCACCAGCTCTCCATTTAAACACCTAACTGCCCAACATGGTATCCCAACATGGTATCTTCTGGGTGCTCAGTACTGTCACAAAAAACACAGAAATAAGAAAAACTCACCTGCTTTCAGGGATTAAATTAACTGAAAATCAGAACTTCGTGCTGGTAAATACTAATTGTTCATACAGGCTTGGTGTTAAGGGGAACACTTTATCTATAATACACACAAGATGAATTTCCAGGGGTGTATGTTTTTAATCCAATGTAATTTCATCTATGATGTTTATTTTACCCTGAAATAAGCAACCACAGGAAGCTGGAATTAAAACAAAGCAAAAAAGACAGACAAGAGGACTCTTGATTTTTCTCCGTAAGTCCTCTCTTCACTTGTCATAATGTTTAAGCACCTAATGCCTGTTGATTAATTCCCCTCTTTATTGTCAGCTAATCAACATGTAGCTCCTACTATGTCAAATTACCTTAAAATGATAAAAAGCAATGGAGTGTGTTGTTTTTCCCTGTTACAACATATGAAACCCTACCTGAGAACGATACCAGAATAACTCTGGGAGACACAGGAGACAGTCACTCAGCACAGAGGTTCAGATCATTCATCTTGATTCCCGTTCTGTTTCGAAAAGTCCTTTGACCAAACCTCTCAAGAACAAACAAGTAGTTATGACCAAGTTTTGCAGGCTGACTTCCTTTTCTCTTTTGCTAAGCTCTGAAGCAAGACGGGACCTGTTATTACACATACTATTTAGATTTAAGTAATTCCATAAAGTAAATGAGAAATAAATATATTGATGTTAAGTAACTTGCAGCAAAACACACACCAACAAATTTTCCTGGTGTTCTTGCTGCAAAGCAGCTGCAGCATTGCAGAGCTCATTTTGGTAGCAGATAAACTGACCATAACTAATGTAGTTATTATGCTAACACTCCTCCATTTCAAGTAATTCACAGGAACAGAAAAGTAACACAACTCAAATCAGGACTTTGTTGGCAGTGCCTTCTACTAAAACAAACTGTAAAGGAGCAATATTCACATTGATGGAATTTTGTGACATCATGTTCTACATACATGTAGACAAATAGAGAGGCACACTTAAAATCACATTAAGGTTATGACAGAAGATACTCCAACTCTGTTCAACGGGATTCAGCAATGCAGTGCACTGTGTGGACACGGTTCTGGTGTGACAAAGGGACAGCTCTAGGAAAACCTTCTACAGATGATCTTCATGGCCAAAATAGAAGGCACTAAGCTGCAAACACTCACCCTTCCTGAAATGCACAGCTTTTCTCTTTCAAGACGGGGAACAGTGACATTATGTCAGATGAGGCCTGCATGCAACTGGCTCTGCCTTGTGTTCACCACTGCAGCAATGAGGCACACAGCCAGCATCAGAAATACATCCTAGGACATAAACCCCTTAATTTCCTCAGTTCTTCTCTGCCTTTCTATTCCAGGACTAGCAAATAATCTTATAGATCAATAAATGGCATAGCACTGGATCACTCTTTCCTTCTGGCTGATCTGCAGAAACCTGCACAGATGCTTACCAAGCGTTTTTCCAAGATTGCTGATATTTAATCAGGACCAGAAGACAGTTCTTGCCCTGTATTACATGTTTCTAAGCACATCGGATGAAAAGAATATAACCAAGGTGATTTTTTAATATACCTCAACAGCGTATATTGTATCCCATTGCTGCAACAAAGCCACAGATAAGTGTTGTGGACATGGCACAGCACACACTGGCACAATCCTAAGGTCTTGGGGCCAGCTACCTCTGTCTTATTTTAATAAACACTGATTACCTTAGGAGAAGATTTTAAATTAACCTAAGATGCTGTTTGCAGGCAGCCATTACCTTTTTATTTCCCCAGGCTTAGGGCTTTAATCGACTGTCACCCATGGACCTCATTAGATAAGGCACACAAACCTCCAGCACACAGTTCTTGTGTTGTGATGCCACTTTTGCAACCCTCAGCTTATGTACTGTGCAAAGACTTATCCAGAATCACTAAACCCAGGTCAGTTTTGCATCTGAGCCAGGGTAGAGTTACAGTACATATATCATCAGAAGCAGTCTGAAAGGCTGGACAAAAGTTCTCCTAGGAGTTCTCCTGCTCCCAGACGTGCAGCTTGCTAAATCTGTCTGCCCAGTGTCTGGTCAGAGATTAATTTCCCCAGCCCATCTTGCCAAGTCCACCTCAGCCTCCACAAGCCCTTTGCCAAAAATTCGGAAGAAAACCAGAGTAATAGGCACAAATAAGAGCACAGATGACATAGGAACTCTAAATCATTGCCAAGATGCTTATAGTCACATAGTCCTCATCATTTTATGATGGCGACTCTGAGCTGGTGCTTTCAGATATGCTGCAGACCTTGCCTTTGGTGTCCTCGCCAGGTTATTTTGGCAGGACTGGGTCTGGCTCAAAGTCAAGGCATTACTCGGCCTCAAGATCAAGGCAGAACAATATTTGTTTTTCTGCCATGTAGTACCAGCTTAAAAAAAAAAACAAAAAAAAAAAAAAACAAAACACAGACATAATTTCTGCCTTTTTCCAATTACAAGAAAATGAGCAAAACCCCCACCTAGATCCCACAGGAGACTTTGTAGCTTACTAAAGACTTTGCCTTTTGTTTTGCTTTTTAAACTCCTTTTTCTTCCCTGTGAAAACATCATCTAGGGAAGCAGACTTTGGCCAAAGGCAACCAGCTGCAAAATCCTTACCAGTTTGTTTTTTCTTTCTTAAACAACATTCTTCAGATGTTACCTTGCTGAGTGTGACATTCAGATTTATTACAGTTAAAGAGCTGCTGAACTCAAGGCCCAGGGGTTAAATGTGAAGGTATACTTCTTGCCAAGGATAAGTAACTTTTCCCCCACACCCCTCCAATGATGGGTTCTAAGGTGCTACAATTTGAAGACACCAGCTTACCCACTGGCAGCTTCTGCCCAGTGCAGAGGAAAGTAAAATTAAATGGAAACCAGTAACAGATATGATGTGTTAGACAGCAAAACAATCCCTGCAATGCCGAGCCTGGCATGCCAACACGGCAGAAAACCACACTGCTGGCTCCCGTCCTCCCAGTTTGCAAGCCTGGAATTTAATCAACAATGAACTGGGAAAGGTCATTAAAGAAGTCACTATAAATTCTTTTAAAAGACCTTAATAAATGTCCTGAAGCAGCAGCAGCCGCCAGAAACTGTAAGACATGCAGTTGCTCTATTGGGATATAAAACTAAGGGGTGAGGGCAGAAGGTGAGAGATGGGGTCAGGATAAGCAATGGCAAGTGTGCTATTTGGTATTTAAAAAGTCTGTTTCTAACCATTCCACTGATGCAGCTTTTGTGTACTTGTACTAAATACAGAAGATAGATTTCATCTGTGGGGCCCTGGAAAGCACTGAGTGGTTGAGGTCAGTGCATAAGGGTTGCCCATGTGTTAGAGGCTTCCCATCAAAGGTCCTGAGCTCACTGCTTCCAACCCGGGTTTCCCCAAGGGACCATACACTCACCACTCCTTATTTCCTCCATATCAATCAATAACCCACTGCAGAAAAATGCTGGGAAAATAACTACCCACTTGTAGACACTTTGGATTAGGGCTGGGCAGATTTACTTGAACAAAGACCTTTAACACTCCGAAGCCCAAACAATTCATTTGAAACATCACAGGTTGGATTACTGGCAATTTCTCACAGAAAATACAAGCTGTGTAGTCCCAGGGAAGAAAAACTCCATTAACAGCTGCCAAATCAGGCAAGCCAGAAAGTGGAAATCTGGTCCCTTCTATCCCAAACCATTATTCAGGTTACAAAAGCACGTTTCCTTCTGAAAAGTTCTGTGGCAAGCCTGATGTCTCCAGGAAGTATTTAAACTGAAACAAAATGACAGATAAAGAGACTTCTAACTACACAAGCCTGAGGAGCTTTTGAAGGCCTTATGACAGTTTGTAACAGAAAGAAAGAAGAAAGCTTTATATCTGAGAAAGATGACATCTGCACTTTTTCTGATCTCTCATGTACAAGATAAGATGGCCTTTCAGAAGTGACCAAACCAGCAGCTTAGTTTAACCTGACAACCAGAACCATCAGATTCCCAATTCGACAAAAGGCAATACTTTATCTGAGTGATGTTATCTTTTACCACCTAATTTTGGCAGAACACAGATAAAATAAATCTTGACTCTCTTTTGAGTTCACTGCAGCTAATGACTTTGAACTTAAGAGTATGTTAATACGAAACAGCTATCATCAGGCAAACATTACTGCAGGAAGTAGTAGGTACCTTGAAAGAAGGAACTGCACCCATTTATGCCAAGAAAACTGAACGTCAATCAATCTTGTTGGACTGTTCTCTGCAACACCAGGTTTCTGGCCCTGACAAACATGTTTCTCATCTACAGTATTCATCTCCTGCCAATATAAATCCAGCCAAACTGGCTCCATCTAATTCTCACTCAATATGTCCTGCAGAAACACACATAAAAAGAGAAGACTTTATCAAAAAATAGTCCTGCATCATGCAGAGCAACTCTACTTCTGGCTTGCTCAAGGTAATTATCTCACCATTTTATACACTTCCCCTTTATCATCAGTTTTAGAGGCACTGCTCAGAAAGGAAGGACTGATGAAATAAGGACAGATAGCTAACATTCTCAAACACAGCCAAAATCACTCGGCATTTGCTGGAAGCTCTGGGTTATTCAAAGATAGCACAAAAAGTGGCCTCATTCAAAACAACAGGAATGGTGCCTTTTTCAGAGAGATGAAGGTTTCATGCCCAGCTCTTAAAGGAAGTTAACAACTTTGTGTATCAGGAGAGGGACACTGCCTATTTTGCTCCCTGGTGACTTAGATCTGTGACTGCAGTTGGACAGACAGCACCACGTGGGCTACACAAAGATGGATGTGGTCAAAAACAATGCCCAAAAGAAACGCTGTTGGTGGAAAAAGCTCAAACAATGTCTAAAATACATCTTCAGGACACTGCTTCAAATTGCATCTTGGTATTTACAAACCACTAAATGAAAGCAAATGTTTGGATCAGTTGCAAACCCATACATTACATGACCATGGGTACATGGGAATGATGAAGTGTTAAGGCTGAGCTTTGAGGGAGACGTCAGTATGACTCCTCTCCCCAGCTTAGCTGTGCTTTCTTGAGTCTACATCTCTGGATTCTGAGAAGTGAAACAATACTGAAGCCCTGTCCATGCCACTGAACACTACAGTATTTATTTCTATTACACTTCATTAAACAGACTCTCACAACCAAGTGGTACAAAGTAACAAATTAATTCCTTGTAGATAAACAATTTAGCCACAGAACAGGTAAACAGAAACTGCAAGTTAAATAAAATCACTTCTTCTTGATCTTCTAGAGATATTTTTCCTTTACAGTGTAAAAAAAAAACCCAACAAACAAAAACATTAATTAGGCTGGACTTTAACCGTCTTTGTCTTGTTAAATCCTCTGAGAGCAGCACAGCAATAATCTCACATGGGGCAAAATTCCTTTGTCTTATTCCTTCAGTGACATTATACTCAAGATCATGCCAAGGCTTTGGGGACTCAGCACCCTTATTCTGAAAACCACCATCCGCGTTAGTACTTTGAATTGACAAGGATATCCCTAAGCCTGGCTAAAGTTACTAAGTATCTTGCTTCAAATTCCTTGGTAATGTATTGTCTATAGGTGGGTGTTTGCTTCCTCCTATAGGGACACATTTAGTGTGCTTGCACTCTTCGCTGTGTTCTCACTAACGGACCCCTGAGAGGCTTCAACTCCCCAGATGTGTGGGAAAAACTAGACTCCCATTTGTCTTTCATCAGCCATCCTTGCCAGCAAGAAGAGCCCAATGCTCACTGGATATCTCTCAGTAGAAAACTTAGTTAGAAAGCTGGTACTTACATACCTGCACTGTCATCACATTTTAATCAACTGAAACACATCCCATGATTTCATAACAGAGATTGCTCCTCACAGAGCAGTGTTGTGACACTGCTCTCCAGCATTATGCTTTAGCCAGGCCCTGACTCTGAGCTTACAGTGAACTGTTAGTGGCTGTAACACATTCTGGGACACGTACTATCACTGCTTCTGTTTGTGGAGAGGAAAACAGGATTCTTCTCCTGGAGTAATGCTTGGAAGACTTTCTGAAGAATCTTACAGCAATTAAGCTGATTTACCCCTGGCAAGCAGGTGCCAGAAATTAAAGCTCATAAGAATGACAGACTTGCATAATAGCTAAAGACAGAGGAAAATTGCAAGATCCAAGATTATCCTTCTCTTGCCTGTATAGAAGTGATTGTAATTATTGCCTGGTTCTCAACTATTCTGGGGCAGGCACCAAGGAAAGACATCTATCAAGACACTGGATTCATTTAGGCACCCTGCTCAAAGTGGTAATAAACGCTGGGCTAAAAATACCATTGACATTTCAATATTAATAAAGATGTGTGCTCAAGTATCACTGTAGTGATCCTTCTGCAATAGCTTTGCTAAGTCTCTGTTGACTCATGCCTTGTGTTTACCTTCCAGCTTCCTGAAGGTGATCTGCACATCGTAATCTTAGCCATGGGCTGCCCCAAAATCATCACTTGATGCAATTCCAGAGTGTTTTAACTGCCTCCTCCCAATGCCTGTACTTTACATTAGTAGTGTACAAGATTATAAGAAGTTAAAACTAAGACAAGAAATTCAAGTGACTGCTAACAAGCTTAAGATTATTTCTTCAATCTTATAAAGCAAAGTAAGAGAAAACAAAATTCCTGCTACTATTTCGTGCTTAAAACAACTTCAAAAAGAATCTGTAATTTATTCAGCTTTCCCTGAGCTTGTAGGAAGCTTTTGGAGGACACTACAGAAACTAATTGGAACGTACATTCCTTGAGCACTGCATGCAACTATAGCCCCTATTGAAAAAAAAAAAAAAACACAAAAACAAACCCCAACCCTCTCCTAACAGTTTAATTTCATCAGTTTCTCACAATATCACCCAGCACTCAGCAAATAACAAATAGAAAGATACCCATCCTCAACAGACCACCTTCAAACCTTCGCAGTCTGCATTAAAAAGTAGCAAATGCACTTTTACAGTCTCTTCATCCTCACTCATTCTGCAAGGTCAGCACAGCCACAAGAGAACAAGGCAGATCCACCAGTGAGGGTGCACCTAGCAGTGCACCTCAGCACAACACATCTCTTCTCAAGGTGATGCTGAATGGTTGGAGGTTAAACCCTGACACATCAAAGTACAGCCCCCTTTCATCCCGTCGTGGACCTGAGCACATTTGGTATGGTAATGGTTAGGAAATAATCAGCACAGAGCTTGACGTTGCTACTGTCAGAGCATCGCTCCTCCATGTAGAGTGGCACATTAATGAAGAAGCCCCTACACCTGACGTAGATTGAAGAGTTTCTAGAGCAGGGCTGACAAAAGCTTATTTATTCACCGCTGCCTTATTTTAATCTCTGTGTTTTGCACATGCTTTGTAATTGTGGACAGAGGTTGGTTTCGGCTGTATCGCCCTTGCCCAGACTCATGAGCATATTAATAAAAATAAATAAGCCTGGCTTGCTAAAAGAGCTTTAAAGAGGTACATGTCCAATTAAATTCTCGGGCTCCTTTGAAAATCCGAGCATTTTTCACTGTCAGATGCCATTAGAATAAGAAAGGTCACAGCCAAAGAGAGATCTTGTCTAATTCCCTGGGAAGAACATGGCCCACAAGTAGACAGCATTAGAAGTGGCAGTGAATGCTTCCCAGTAGAAATACAAAGTTTACTTTGCAAATAATACACTCCAGTGCTAAATTTATTGTGGTTACAGCCAGGTGAGGAGAACAAGCAAATTGTTTGGAATGGTTTTGGAAACTTGTGCCTAAACACTGCTCCAAGACACAGCAGCATAGGTCTGTCTTTACCTCTTGTATTAAAAGACAGCACCAACTCAGCACCTCTCCTACACTCGACAACCCGGACAATAATTTTAAATGGAAACAGCAACAAGAAAACAGATGTTTTGTGTTTCAACAGCTCCAAGAGATGCTTCATACAACCCAATCAACAAAACCCTATAGGCTGTTTTTATAGCGTGGATCTATCTAGAAGGTTAAGTGAGAAAATTAGCTTTAGAAATATTACTTATCAGTGTACTGACACAGCACAGCGACTGACAAGCATTATCCGATGCCAGACAAACAAAACAAGCACCAGGAGAGAATCCCATTAGCAACTGAAAACCCACGGCCTTGTCATGGGTGCCATTTGCATAGGATTACAATTGCACGACGTTTAAAAACTGCAAATTGGATTTTGTTTTCCCCTGGCTACCTGCCCATTTTGCTTTCAATTGATTTATTAATGTCCACTGTTGCTTTGCCGTTTTATCCTTTTAGCAGTAATAGATGTAATATATCACACACCAAAAAAAAGTTAAGAGTACATCATTAGAGTGATGTAGCACTGGTAATAAACCCCTTCACACTTGGATGAACTTAAATCAGTTTCTCTTTATTGATTTTTGGTCATAACATAATTTTAAAGTTCAACTCAGTTAATAAAAAAAAGATTTGCTCTGGTGTTGTCTGTAAAACACTTGTGCTTGAAGTTTGCACGTCACCCCTTGCAAAGGCTCTTATGGATTTATATTTCCCTCACACAGTGGCTCATCATTATATAGCCTATCTTCTCTCCTGATATCTCCACATTTATCCACCTATCTTTATGGCCATATGACTTACTGAGCAATAGCTCTTTACCCTGCGACCATCTATCCAAACACTCACAGTCATTTTATCTTTCCAGCAGCATTTTGAGTAACGGTCATTTGCATTCTACCAAGCTCTCTTACTTCACTGAGTGTTCGGCATTGACAAAACCATTTGCACGACCATGCTTTTTGTCTTCTTCCAGCAGAAAAAACAATCATTCACCTTTTCCTCTTGGCCTTTTTTGACAATGTATATTTAAAAATCTGCTGGAATATTTGCATCCTTTTTTTTTCTTCCTAAATACACTTTATAATCTTCCAGAGCACAGACCTATTCTAAGTTAACAACAGGTGAGCTTAGGGATTTATTGATGGAAGCTGCTTGATATGGAAGCATATGATTTAGACAGGTATACAATCACTTACCTTCACTTCTCTTGCCCTCCTGACAAAATATAATTACCATGATACAGACTAAAGGTGCAGCTTCACTGTCATCAAAGGCTCCAAAGGACAGTGAGTTAATCAGAGTTAATTGCCTGACTTGAGATCTTTAGGAAGGGACTATGCTTTCACCCACCATTTGGGCAGGACCCAGCCCACCACAGTCTCAAACTATGACAAACTGCTGTAATAATACAATTGGCCAATGACAACTCTGAGCAAACTTGGAGTTCATTTTTCTCTTCCTCACCCCACTCATCAGCAGCTCCAAGTCTCACATGGTGGCCTTAGAGCCCTTCTAGAGCTTACTATAACACTAGAAAAGCAACCTCACAGCCTGCATATTGCACCAAATACTACTCAAACTACTGATTTGCTTTTCATTTGCTCTCATTTAACACATCACAAAACATCTCCAAAATGGTCTCCTACAGATGCAAAAAGAGGGAGACTGGTCCTGGAAAAGGTTTTTACATTGGTAAAGGCTGATAAGATATGTAGTGGTTAGAAAGAAAGACAGGTCAGACTGTGACCCTTGCTCAGTTTAACAGATGCTGTGCTACAAACTTTTCCATTCAAGGGAAAAGTTGGATGGAAATTCAGCACTTGGCCTACAGATATCTTTCTTTATTGGCTCACTCCAGAAACTTCAAAGAAGTGAACAACAATGACATCAGTTGGAACTTGTGACCCGTAAGGAGACTTTATGACTAATGAAGAGAAGGGTTTGCTTATATTCCAGACAGGGAGTTACTCACATACACATTCATTCAACAGGAAATTTAGGGCTACGGAGTTCTGTATTTACTGGCACACCACTTAACAAAATTTGTGTTCTTAAAAAGCAAAGAAATTCATAGGTGTATCACATCATAAACCTTATGTGCCACCCACCAAAAGAAATCAGTCTCGTACTTCAATACATTATCACTGACTTTGACTCCAGAAGAATAATTCATTCCCCAGTAAGCACTTATTTCTCATTTTCTTTTGCTGAAAGGGCTGTTTGTGTATGGTCTTAATAACCACACCCCCATGCATCCATACACGCTTCACAGCCATAGTTAGGACTTGGATTCATCCCTTGTCTATACAGTGAATACAGTGACATGCAGGGAAACTCTGTGAAAAGCAAAACAGCTTGTTATGACTAAATTCCCTTGACTGGTTAAGCAATGGCAACAAAAAAAAAGGAAGAGGTATTAAGTTTTAGCATTTTAGTTCCTAGTCTGCACTACCTTCTTTTTTCTTTTAGATGGATTTAAGATTCTCTAGCTCTGGCCTGGAAAATTTGCACCAGTAGCTACCTACAAGAAAGAAATCATCCTCTACCTGACACCTATTGTACAACAAGAATAAGCACTTCAGGTTTGGCCTTACAAAAGAAATACACAAGGCACCAACTCAGACCACGACTAAACAGCCCTGGCTACGCCTTGTGTCCGTAGAGAGCCCCACTCCTCCTTGTTCAGCTCTATCACAAGCAAGCTGCTAATGAGGAAATCCATAACCTTTTCACAGCAGGTGCTGGGAAATAGTCTTTCTTGATACGTAATGGTGTATTGATTTTTAATTTCAAAATATGCAAACATGACATTTACAATCATGACTCCATAGACACAAAAGCTGTGGATTTGGACTTCTTGATCTGTAGCCCATTTTGTAAGCATTTGCCCTCAATAAGTAGGCAAAAGAAACCCATCCCTAAACAGCACGTTCTAAAACAGTGCATGCTGTGGATTTCTCCCTGACTAAAAACTCTCATACAAAAGCTACTGTAAATAGCCTTGTGCAACAAACTTATCAAACCCCAAGGTTAATATAATGCCACAGTGACAGAAGTGTTTCAGATGGGGACATACCTCTACCTTGGTTCCACAACTGCTCTACATTTCCTGTTACAAGACTGAATCAAATAGCATAGGCTCCCATCTCCATGGCTGGATGCATGCCCTGTTTTTCTTTCTTTGAAAGGGTGATGTAGAAATCCCAAAACAGATTCAGCATTTGCCCGAATGAGATTTAGGAAAAATACATTTTGCATCTGTAAAAATAATTGTTATGACTGATTCACTGAAAAACTGAAACCAATAAATAAATTAGCAGCACATCCATTTTCTGGCATAGGTCCTTAGAACTGGGGAAGAGGGAGACAAGAGAGGTCACGCTGCATCAGCAACATGCTTTCAATTGTGGTCATGCTGTGCAGCACAACCTATGCCCACACGAGATAACCTTTAATGTTCTTTCCAACCCAAACCATTCTATGATTCTAATTTGAAAGAAACTATTGAGAGGGTTACTCTGCACCACACTCGCCCCACTCCTTATTGGAGATGGGCTCTGTCCCTGAGGGCAGCCAGAGTGGGAAACCAGGAGCACTACAGCTGCAGGGAGAAAGGCTGACAGGGGATGGTGGCAGGAGCAGAAGAAAAGCATCAGGTCAGGGAAGACAAAATCAGAGGCACCCAGCTGGCAAGGCAGGGAATGAACAGCACCACTTTGCAGAAGAGATACTGCCTGGTCAACCATTCAACAAAGCCTGACTTGGCCACTACTTTTGCCTGGGTACAGAAGGAAAGGTACAACCAATCCTCTACCCAGCAGATGACCAGTGGAATTAGAAATGGATCACTTTTTTCCACGGCAAGGTAAAACTTCTCTATTGCTGGTAAACCACTGAAGGAATACCCAATAATTCCATTTGCTAGATCATACCTTGGTATCTTAAGAACAATCATTATTGTTTTAAGAGACAGATGCGGTAAAAGAAGCAACTCCTTAGTGTAGCTCTTACCTCTGCCTACACTGAAAAGGCAAAGATTTAAATGGCTTTTTGAGTTCCCTTGCCACCTTAAATTACTGAGCCCCTCCTCTCTTCCTCAGATACACCCAAATTATACCTATAGTGGCAAAACCAGCTCTGCCCTATGGACAAATGGGAAAAATAACCAGACAGAACATCTCCAGCTGGGATAAACTGCCGTGAGTTTGCCAGCTTCAACAGAGTGACATTGATTTACACCAGCTGGGGCTCTGGCCTTACATTTCTTTCCAATTCATTCCTAACATAGTTAAAGTATCTTCTTGGAATCAATGTCCTGTAATAAAATATCATCTCAGGAGTGCACACACTGAATGTCAAGAAGAGGGGGGTAGAAACAGACACATCTTGTATAGACTTATGCCATGTTCATAATCATTCTCTTAATTTTTAAGCAATTCAAAAGGGAAAAAAAAGAGCTGAATATTTCGTGGTATGTACCCTATAATCTTACAACATATTTAGAATAGGAAATCAAAGCTGAGCTAAACTACCAATTGTGTCAGCAAAAACAGCCTTTCATGGCAAAATGACAATTTGCTCTCTTTGAAAGATGCCTTTCCCAGTTCAAATAAGAAAAAGCACACAGGAATGAAAAGTGCTTTGCCCTTCTATTGTGCAAACCAGCAAAAATACATTCTTCCCTGCAAGACTTTTCCAAATTAAATATGTATTTTTTTACTGTAAATCTCTTGGAGATCAGTTATTTGGTAGCATAAGGTCTTGAAAAACAACATTTAAATAGACAAAGGCAAACAATCAAGCCATCAACATTTTGAACAGCTACAGGTTTATCCAAATATTCAGTGGGTTTATTTTTACCTTCTCCTAAAGGCTCTCACTGTGTGCAATTTTGACCCCATTGTGTACAATAGCATGAGGCCATATGACTTTAGCCCAGGCTGCCTATTTGTAAGTCACAGTCCCTCACCATAAGGCATGTTTAAGGACTTCTTTGAATGCTACAAACTGAAAAGCATCAGCATGGCACAGACAATTTAAAAGGAACATCACATTATGCGACCTGGTAAATCCCTAATTCTCATCAATGCCCAAGCTCCTGGGGCACTATGAACATTTCAGTGCACACCTTTTGGCTTTCATAACTTAGCAATCAGGAAATTGGTTTTCTTTTTCATTCCCCAAATAATCAGAGTTACTCTGTAGGAAAGGAGACCCTCAACCCTCACACTCGTCCAGGCACAGGACCCTCAACAGTGGCTGCAGGAAGCAGCAAAGCATCACTTCAATTAGCATTCTATACAGCTGGACACAAACAATTCTCACTTTGGGCTCATGATGCTTTCTCAAGTGCTCAAGACAGGCTGGACAGGACTTGGAGCAACCTGCTCTAGTGAAAGGCATCCCTGCCCATCACAGGGGTTGGAACTGGATGAGCTTTAAGGTCCCTTCCAACCCAAACCTTTCACAGGATTCTATGATTCTATGTATACACTGTCTGAACCAAAGACCCTGTGAATCAGTTACTTATGAGCAAGGTCTCTTCTCAGCTTTGCATCTGTTTGCACTTTTTATGCATGAGGCTTTAAGGCACCCTGTATGCAAGAAGTAAATGGGACATCCAGTTATTTACCCTGTGCAGCTAAATGTTGCATTAGGCTCCTGTAAGACCTGAGCAACAACACTTCCAGGTTATTAGTCAGTGAAAATTGAGAGTAACTTGATGAAGCTGAGGCTGTAGATATAAATAAAATTACCTCAAATCGCTAGCTCAGCACAAGAGGGCATAAAAACTGGGGAGAACAGAGCCCCAAGTGTTAGCCTCTGCCCAAGGAATAATAAGGAAAAGGCAAAATCAGCACTCAAATCTTGCTGGCCTGACAGGGCCCTGGCAAGTACCTCTGAGGGGCCAATTAAACCACAGCAGTGAGTGGTGGGGAGGCAGTGACCATGGCACGCACGCTGCTGGCTGGACAGGTGTAATGTGAGGTGGCAGTGACAGCCCATCCGCCTACCTCTGAATGCCATGCAAATTCATTTACAAAGCAGCAGAGCTACAGGGTTTCCCCTGTGTGCTACACACTTTGTGGATTGAAAGCAAAGCACTGGGCTCTTCCTTTCTGCTTCCAACCTGGAGCTTTAAGGTATACTGTGGGAAGTCATGATCCTGTGCTTACAACAGGCTAGTGTGTTTGCTACCCTGCGCCAGCAATGCTTCAATACTTAGTGGGCAAAGCAGGAAGGGAACAAGCTTTGCACCTGGTTCTGCATGAGTCCCCTCCAGCTTAATTCAGATATGGGGAGGTCAGGCCCTAATAAAAGGAGGTATTTCTTTGAGTGGTATTTATTCCTCCCCTCTATTGCTTTTTAATGAATGACAATTGAGGCTGTGAAGCATTAGATGGGTCTGAGCACACCCTATGCCTGAACCGCTGGAAGCCATAAGGAACAGCAATAGAACTTCATCATTTGGGATGGGTTCTGCTCCCAGAGTTTTCCTCCACTTCCCAACTGGATGGACACACATTTATTCTGCCAGCTGCACTTCAAGATTCAGACATCAGAAAAACCACAGTGGCAGATAACAGAGGAAAAAGAAACGCAGTGTCAGGCTGTTGTGTCAGTAAGTGACTCCTGGGTTTATTTTAATGACTTGCTGAAAACTGTAACATTGAGGAGAAAGAGTCACATCAAGGGAAAAAAACTACCAACCTACCACCCCAAAATTGCACACGTGACCCTTAGCTTCACTTTGCATTTACTAAAACCCAACCCAACCCACAAAACCCAGCTTCATTGATATCGAATTGAGAAGAGGAAAACCCATCAAAATCTCTGTTCACACTGAAGCCTCCTCGTCCACGCAAGGATGCAAGAACCCTCCTGCATGTTTACAAACCACAACCTCTCTCTAACCTGCCCCAGCCAGCTGGAGAGGGCAGCAGCTTTGCTGCACTGTGCTGGCTGGGCTGCACCAGAAGGAATACCACTTCTGGAACCTTTCTGTGCCACCTCAAGTGAGCACTCAGTTCTCTAGTAGTGCTTATAGAAGACCCTGAGGCTCAAGAGCAGCTCATGGACTGTGCAGATAATCCAAGGACATGTTCTCAATTGCAAAATGAGCCAAATCAAGGGCAGGAGAGCACTCTCCAGAAGGACCCAGCTCGACCATGGTCTGCCTTTTCTCCCCAGAAAGTCCTGTTACCCACTGCTCCTCCATCGGTACCTTCCCCATACCCAACAAACCCCTGATCTCCGAGTTTGGTCACCTCAGCCTGAGTTTGCACAAGGTATCCAAATATACACATCCACACTGTACATATGAAAGCATAAATTATACAGCAAAAGGTGATTCTGATATATCAGATGGTAAAAAATCCAACTTGCTCCACCATGTTTGAGCCATCTTACTCAATAGTAAAGTTAGTCAGGGTTCCTGTTCTGCTGAATACCTTGCATTTAAAGAGAGAGATTTGCTTCTGATTGGATTATAACATAAGTGAAAAAAATCATGCGCATTAATGATAAAATCCATTATCCGGGGTAAAGATGAATGTATACGCACGGGGCATATTTAGTTACTAACTTTTAAATGGAGATTATTTCTCCAAATGAAAAGGCAGAAATAATCCTTTCTAAACTTGCTTCATTTTTATAACTTGCTGCCAACAGCTAGATCTGCTTGCTTCTGTTCCTGATGTACCATAAAACCTTACAGCTTGTAATAAAACCAGTTTTGTGCACATGGCACTTGACTTACGCAACAACAACAAGAGACTAAATTCCAGTCTGCAAAACTCAAAACTGGAAAATCAGCTGTGAAAAACTGGTGATCAGGGAAGGTCCCTGGTGTGGGGAAAGGCTGATGGTGCCCTCACCTCTGAAGTGAAGGGAGGGCTTGGGGAGCACTGGGTGAGTCCCCTGGCAGCCCTTCCTCCTGGCATCTATCTCCAAGCAGGGAAGGACAAGGAAGAAACTGGGTAATTTTGGGGCTATCAGCACTGCATGAGCATGCCCTCCACAAATCTGCAGGTGATTTTATACCACATGAGATGACAACTCAAGAAACAGCTAAAACCCAACACTAGAGAGACCCTGATAAACCTTAGGATAGAGCTCATCAGAAACCTAATGTGGTCTGATGAGGAAAAAAGGCTAGTTTCTGCCTGGGGGTGCAGACTAACACCATGCAGTCACCAGTGGAACAGCAGTCCCACAGAGAAGAGCCAGAGGGCCACCAGGGACACCAAGCTGTCTATCAGCCCCCCTGTGCTGGTGAAGAGGAGGCAACTACTGCCCATATCTATCTACACAACAGAAAGAGCCACCCCAATTCCTTGATGCAGCGAAGCTCTTTGAACCAGCATAATTAGCCTGCTCCAGTGCTGGGGGCTCCACTGGAGCAGGAGCTTGAGCTGCGTGACTTCCAAAGGGCTGCTCTGGTGGCATTTCTGTCATTCTGCAGCACAAAAACTACAGGGGTAAAGGCTTTAACAGCATCTTTGCACACTACTTATCTTACTTATTCTAGAACTTATGCTCTCTATCAGTCAGGCAATAGAATGAATAAACTTCCCTTCTGTCAAGCAGTATCGAAGATATGAATAAAGCATTACAAGGGAATTTCAGCAATGCCGATCTTTGAACTGTGCTCTGCTTTCCCATCACTACGCCCCTAACTACAGCAGCAGAAGGAAAAAAAATCCCTATTCATCACACTGGGATCTCCTTTTGATGTTGATGAGAGATAGAAGAGATCGTGCTCAGACCCTACGGATTATTGGTCAGCATATAAAGAAAAGTAACTCCTTATGAAAGGCGACTTCTGCCTGAAGAGCCGTGCACAGAGGTGCAGGATAAACAGCAGCCAGATTTACAGCAATAAGCCACTGTGTCCTTTGACACTGCACTGTCAAAGCAAACAAGTGAGATTCAGCGGCTCCCTGCCAGCCTGCTCCAGCTAAAGGCTGTGCCACGCAGCCACATCCTTACACTGATGAAGAGCTTGAAGAAAAACAGGGAAAGCTATCCATGACTTATTTCAATCTCTGTCTCAGACGATTTACTTCTGCTAGCCTTTGCTCTCTTTCTTCCTAGCTTTTCTTTCTTTCTTTTTCTTCCCTATTTCCCTTTTCTTTTAGATACCATTTCCAGAAACAGTTACTGACTTGCAATCCTTAGAAACGCAGATGTTAAAGAAGCTGAAGATTTAATTCACTTTATGCTCAGGGAAGGTCCAAGGTAGGAGATATCCCAAACCAAACGCTACCTTTGAGCACACTAGTCTGACTCTTTCCTCACAGACACAGAGCCTCAGATGCTTGTTTCTCATTTAGACCAGGTTTTCTTTAAGGTCTCAGTGCTATAAACACTCACAGCACGTGAGCAATGTCCTTGTTTTCTGGGAGCTACTCACATGTTTAAAGATGTACAAATGCCCTGGAACTGGCAGGACCAGACGTGCACAGGCATAGAGTTAGCTTTTAAAAGTGGAGAAAACTGTTTGGTTAATAAATTAATTGTTAACTGATCCTCCAGCTCCAAAAAGAACAACTCCAGTGAAAACAACACAAGAAAACATGCATTTAGAGCCCAGCCCTGTAGGACCCCAGCACCTTCCCTCCCCAGCGACTTTCAAGGCGGCTGCACGAGGCACCAGGCCCAATGCACAAGCAGGCATTTCATGCCAAACAGGATCATCCTTTCATTTTCCCAATTACCTCAGGAGCCAAAAGCACACATCTACAGAGCTGCCATATTCCTGGCAGTAACTAATGTTTTTTCTGCAATAAATTCAGTTAGTTGTTCTTCACAAAGGAGTTGCTTTTAAGCACATCCTGCTGCATCTTAACATCTTATTTGCAAGAGGAAAAGCACTTCTACCCTGGAATTGTACTCAGTGAAATATCTGCAGGCATACAGGAGAATATGTTTTCTAATGTGAAGACATCTTTTTCAGCAAATAGCATCATGGTATTTTATATGTGACTTCGTTATGCTTTTAATTTTAACACATCAGCATCCAAGACCATACATTTCCTCCAAATCATTTATGTTATATACACATGCACACAGATATATCTCTACATAGATGTATAAAAAACCCTGGAGTTTTCCTTGGCTTGTTTTATACATTTAATGTTTACATTTTCCTATTTCTCTTTGATTTTCTTTTGATCAAAGCTGAAATTCTCATAAAAATCACACAGTTCTTGGAATTTGGGTTTCAGGAATGCAAAATAACACAAGACTGTTTTTAACAGGAAATAAAACTGCAGCTGGAGTTAGGGGGCTCTGCAGATACTTGGTATCTGGATATTAGACCTATGCTTTGGGATGACAAAGCAGAAGCTTACACAGTAATTTTGCACAGTTTAAAAGGGAGCTCACATGTGGTACCTTAGAAATATATTTAAAATAAACCAGCAGCCATTCTGCTTCATGATTGTTTAAAGTCGCAGGAACTTGTATGCTCAAAGCATCGGAACCTTTCCTCAAACAGAAGCTTTTCTGACCATGAAATGACAATGTCGGCTCCGCTCATGCAATGGCAGGAACAGAAAACACCACCTTTTGTAGGAGACAGATCCCCAACACACAGCAAAGCAACATGACCATCTCTGGCAGTCAATATTTCTTTCCCATCTCCTTGCCTTTCATGAGCATCCTTCCCAAAATGCTACATTTTGATTTCCCAACGACGACTCCACTCATTGGCAACAGCTCAGGGCAAATTCCCTTTCATGGGAAGACCTCAGCCCTGGTTTTAATGGCAGTTTTGACAAGCTGAAAGGTTTTCCTGAGGGAGGGATGTGGTGGGAAAAAACAGCCCCACCAGCACCCATTATCTAAAAATACAAGCATACACCAGCCAATGGGGGAAAACGATAACAAAACACTATTGAGATTAAAGCCATGAACTCCGAGACACTGATTTTCTGCCAGAAACCCATGCAAGAGCACAGCGTGGCATTACTTGGTCACTTGCTCACCTTCCGAGCACACAGGCAGCACTCAAGTGGCAGCTGCCTCATTATCTTCTGATTTTGGGCATATCAGAGGAAACAGCCCTTCGTATCCAACCTTTGCTATGAGCAGCGACACACACCCCAGATTCTCAGCTAGTTTCTCATCTGATGAGACGGGTTTAACATTGTCTGTTACCAGCAGAATTGTTCTGTCATGTCCTCTGTTTCTCAAGGGAGTGGATTTAATGGAAAGCCCTTCTTGTACTTTCCATTTTTTATCCCTCACCCCATCCCTGCAGCCCTGAGATACATTTTGGTGAAAGAGTAGAAGCGTATCAATGTGTTTCATTAAAACCCTTATGACAACTTTCTTCTAAAACAACCCCCAAAAACCTTTACTTGCTTTTAGTAATTTACTTTTTATTTGGAAATAAGTAAGTCAATTGTATATGAAATTAGTTCTTGAAGAAAAGTGAGCTAAAAGAAACAAAAGCAACTTTGCAACATGGCAGGCAATAAGCAGCGTTAATCCTTTATTACAACCGCTGCCAAAGGAGGGCCCACATTTCACCCATCACACCCCAAAGAGACAAGGTACCCCTAACTAACAGAGCAATGCAGCAGAGAAATAACCTCATGCCACAGGAGCAGATCTTCTTAAGTTTCCTTTGTCAGAAAGGATAGGGGTTTCTAGCTGCACTTTTTTTGTCCTCTGTAGCACCTTCCTGGCAGGGTGGTAAGTATGAAGTGACTCCCAACCTCTCTGTCCCTAACACCTGAAGAACAAGAACCTTACTCCTCTCTTTCCTTCGATTAAATAAAAAGCTATTAAGGGTAACACACACTCTCAGTGCCCAATTGCTAAGTATAAAAACATAACATTCAGTTTGTAAAAAGCATTGCCAACAATAACCAGAAAGTTAAGTTTCCATTTTAGAGCAAGCACTCTTGGCAATTATTTGTGGTAATTGTGCCTCAAGCTGGTAGGATTTCATAAACAAGGAGCTCTCATGCAGAGCTAGAATAACACTTTCCTTTTTTTCATACCCCTCATGCAAACAAAGTGAAGAATTACAAACAGATTCCAAGGGCTAAACTATGTAAGGATAACACTAAGATGTTGGAATAGCAAAATATCTGTAAGTAAACCAAACACCTTTTTGCAGGAGCTACACAAAAGGCTCCAGTACCAAAGCCCAAGAGCATGAGAGTTTTCGCTGCTGAGGGCAAAGGCTTCTGTAAGACCTAAGCAATGGCACAATTGCCTAAAGAACTCAAAAATAGGTAAAATCAATGTGCAGCCATAAGAAATGCATATAAGACCTTTTCTACCCGTGGAATACTTAGGTCCACCGCTGCATTTGAAGGCTGAAACCATAGTGAGAATCTAAGGGCCATAGAGCAGCAGCATGCAAGTCTCCCTCACTTCCCATGCAGCCTCATTCATTTGATCCTCCATTTTAGTTTATCTGCTGCAGGTAAGGAGGACTATCCAGCAAGTTTCCTATGCCATCTCTGGATGACAGGAAGCCCTGTGGTCCCACTACAAGGCAGGATGCAGCACCCCAGGGGGTTGTTGCAGACTCACTTAGGAACAGGGCTAGCGCCCAGGGTACTCTAGGATCTGCCTTGCCAGCATGGGTATATGACCATGGCCAAAAGATCACCCAAGAGCTGCTCTGGGGAGAATAATGCAGACTCTGTGTGTGCCTCCACCCCAACACAGACAAATACAACCCACTTTGGAGCTATGCAACCTAATGAGCTTTCCTGCTCTGCCTCAACACATATTTTCCACTCAGCTACTTCATAAAAGCAAAGAGGTAGCATTGTACATGAAGTCCTCCAGCTGCTTACTGAGTCCCCAGAGAAGCAGGTATTTTTCCAGGCATCTTTAAAGCAATGCTAATTACATTATACACAGTGGCAAATATGCATAGGGGACAACAGTATATCTTCTAATGAAGCATTACTTTCACTGTCTCTTATTCTAAAAAAAAACCCCACCATGCCATGTTAAAAAAGATTCCTGGGAATTGGTTGGCTGTAAGACCACAGTCCTGAAGAGGGATAATCTTTCACCCAGTGCTGCTCATCTATGAACACTCTGGGACGCATCCACCTTAAAACGCACAGCAAGTTCACAGCCAACATCTCTGCTCCTCTTTGCTGAGCCCAGCAGTTCTCATTCAGCTGATTGTGCCTTTAAATCATAAGCATATTTACTTATGCAGCATTAAGTTGTAAGCACAACTTAAAGGATGTTAAACACAGTTAATAACTGAATGCCATAAATCCCACAGTGAACATATGTAGTCACATATAAATTATACATGCTTAAGAAAGTATAAGGATAGAACAAGGGGGAATGGTTTTAACCTGCCAGAGGGGAGATTGAGATGAGATCTTAGGCAGAAGTTCTTCCCTGTGAGGGTGCTGAGACGCTAGCACAGGGTGCCCAGAGAAGCTGTGGCTGCCCCATCCCCAGCAGTGTTCAAGGCCAGGGTGGACACAGGGGATTGGAGCAACCTGCTCCAATGGAAGGTGTCCCTGCCCATGGCAGGGGCTTGGGACTGGATGAGTTCTAGGGCTCCTTCAACCCAAACCAGGCTGTGATTAAACCAAATGTCTGCAAGAGATAACAGGGATGGGCTACAAAACCAAACTGAGGTAAATTTTACTAAAACTGGAATACTTTCACAGTTTCAGGGTGATTTCTGAGCTTCCACATTAGAGGCAAGTCCTGCTCCACCTGGAGAGGGGAAGACACAGGAGTCCTGTTGCATAGTAGCATTCAGGATGGCAGAGCAGTGCTGGATCCTGGTCACAGGGCACCAGGAACATCAACATTCCTCAATTATTTAGCTCTTCCACACTGAGAAGCTTGAAAAATTGCTCTCCATGCAATTTATCTGAAACAGTTTTAGTCCAGACCACAGACATAACAGGGTGGTGAGTTCAACTTAACCATCCTGTCTTAAAAAGCCTGGAAGATCTAAGGACCAAACCTAACTATTACAATCATGCTTGAGCTGAGCAGGATAAGCACTCTTCTTCCAAGTAAAACACTATCCACCCTCCTTATTCACCATGTGTTTATGCAACCAAACCTACTACAGAGCTTCACAGACCAAAAGGACACATACCACAGGACTGCTAGTAACCATGATAGGGACTAGGTGCATGTGCTAGGCTCAACAATTCAAATCCTGCATCTCACCCAGGGGACCCATGTGGTTAAAAAACAACTTAGGGTTTAGCACGCTCAAACTCAGCAGAGGGATTGTTCGAGCTGATTTTGTCACAGCACACTGTTCTCCAACTACTGGGAATGGCTGGAAAACATGCCCACTGTGCCATCATTTGATTTGCAGTGGAAATATTAAAGCAAATTAATATCAGTAGAAGTCAATTTACATTTTTATATTTCAGAAGAAAACACCAGCTCATTTATCTTCCTACTAATACAAAGGGAATCAAGCTTGCACATAACTTCGTTAGTGCCCTTCCAGCTCTGCATGACAAACCCTAAGGTAGTCCATACAGCAAGCTCCATCAGAACTAATTGATTCCAAGAAGAGAGGCAATGCGTGAGGTGCTGTAACACAAGCTGATACTCCAACTCTTCTCGTCGCGTGCAATATGCATGTGTAGTTTGGGGGCAGTAGAGCCTGTTACTGCAAGACAAATTCAGAGCTAAAAGGATATGGCAGCCCTCCACACTGTAGTCTGATTGCATTAGACTGAGCACAGTACAAGAAACAAATATTTAGACAGGGTAGATGGCAGCCTGAACACATCGAAGTGTCAGTTCTGATCTGTGACAAGTGAAAAGCACCCTCCTCTTCCTGCGCTCACGTGAAGTTCACCACCTCTTGCTGTCTCATCCAGATGGTGTGCAGGCAGCACTCTTCTGCTCTGTTCCGAGACAGCTAAAAAACCACAGCCAATCTGCCATGCTATTGCTGTCTCTCCCTACACCGGTTCACCTCTCACTGCCAGAGCATCTACTGCAGTACACACTCCTGCTCTGCCTGTTTACAATTAAAAAGGAAAGAAAAAGAAATCTCCAAGCCCTAAATTACAATTGGGCTTCAGCTGCACAGTGGGTAATTAAGAAATTTGGGAGCTTGCAACTTCCCAGGAGGTAAGGGACTTAATTAAAACTAAAGCAGTTCATTTGAAGAGGCTGGTGTGACGCTCTGCCAGACTTCAGGCCCATGGAAACCCCTCACTGTAAGCTCCGAGTATTAGGATAAATGTTTTCATATGTAAATTGAGCAAGCATTCCTCAGTGCCCTGCCTACGGAGCTGCTTTACTGCTTCTCCCTTACAGTTGTGCCCAGCAAACAACAAAAGGCAACCTGTGTTTATAGGGCACTGGCCTGACATTCAAGAATCTGCACTCCAAATACTCAGCTGTGCCAAATGTCAGCAATGTGATGTGGGCAGGTCAAACATTGCTCTGTCTCATAGTTCCCCCACCAGGAAAAATGGGAACAATTTGTACTTCTCTCCCACTTAACCTGTATAAAGCCAGAAACTTTTCAGAACAGGGATAGACTCCAAGGACACGGAAGCACAGTAACAAACGAGGAAGACACCCTCTGCTCCTTGTCAGTGCCATCTCATACACAATGGAAAGAGCAAATAAAAAGCAGTGGACCACATCCTCCATCTTCTATTCACAGTGGCTAGGTCTGGTCAGTGCAACACACAGTCCCAGCCACATTCAGGCTCAGCAGCCATGGCATAGGGGCCTCTCCGAGAGGGATGCAGGCTGCCATCCCCCATGCGTTGTGGCACTTGACCCAATTACAGCTGCTGAGAGCAGGAGAGAAGAAAAAGTTAAGCTGCAATTTGTGCCAGCAGAGCTTCTGCTGGATTCAAACTAATTGCCTACCATTAGCTGTAATTGGTGCGCATTCTCCCATGCCTGCGTTTGTTTTAAAAGGAGAAGCAACCATAGCTATAAGGGGTGAAGCAACCAAAAGTACGTTCCCTGTAGTAACATCAGTCAGGGCAAGCGCAGTGTCCTCAAGGATGCTACCTCAGTGTCAGCCATGTTCCTCTTCCAATCACCCTGTGGAGGATTTCCTCACCCACCACAGAAGATGAAAGCAGTAAGCTGTACCTCCTAAAAATGTCAACTAAACAGGTAGAGCCCTAAACATACTGTCTAGTGACAACGGAGGTGAAGGCCAGAGCACTTTAAGGTGGTGGATTGCCTTTGAAAGCATTAGGGAAAGGTGGCCAAGTGAGCAGATGATGCCTTGTACCAACAGGTCGTATTAAGATGATGTGATCAAAGAAATCCCAGGCTGCAAAGAAGACTCTTCAAGGCACTTGGGCAAGGGTTTTCATGAGGCACATCCTGCCTGCTTGGACAAGACACAGGCTGAAATGGAAGTTGACAGGATAAAGAGAGGAAAAATGTTGACAGTGACACAACCTGAAGTTGTGGCTGCCCAGCTCCTGTTCTGACATCTAAAAAGCACTGGCCCACAACAGTGAACCAAGACAACTTAATTGCCCTTTCAAGGTAATTACTATTAGTTGGCTGCTCTTCCTTCAATACACATTAGCCCATCTGAGCTGGTTTAAGTCCCCATTTGAAGTCTCCCAGGCTCTTTAGCACCGCCTTGTTACAGCTTAGCTTGAACAGGGTCATCTCAAACACCACAGCAAAACAACAGGATCCTCCGGTGCTGAAAACAGTGGAATGAAATACCCAACATCCATAATTATTTCTTCCATGCAGCTTCTGACCACCACTCAACTTCTCCAGCAACTGTTCAAGTGTTCTCACAACTCAGCTAATGCTTGCAAGAGGCTGAGGCTCTGTGGCGGAAAGCAGTAAAGATCACAATTGTTGGAAAAGAGGACAGTAAAGTTTAATGTAAGTGCTCTGAACATCAAGAAATAAATAAAAGTTAAAAAATCCCAAACTGCAATAAAAGTAAGGTCTTCTCCCAGATTAACAACACTGGCTTCTTGCTTCTTGCAGAGTTGACTGCAGAGCCCCATCAGTTCATATGCATTCCCAGTACCAGCAGCATGACACTGCCAGCACCATATTTACCTTAAGAGAAATACCACATTTTTGGGCAATCAAATACATCCTGTCCTCCAGGACACAGGGTGCTTGCTTCCCTGTCCATGTAAAAACCCTCTTTTAAGTATCTGGAGAGGGACAGAAAAGCTAGCTCTATTTGGGTTGACCCACTACAGCTGTTCTTACTCCACACAACCAAAGCACAGCAAATGGGTACTACCAGTGATGAAGAGCCTCCAGACAGTCATTACTTGAGGGGTGCAGCCTCTGGGTACCATTACAGATGTCAGTAAGTTAAGTTCTTGCTGGGAAAATAGGAAAGTTGCCTTTGAAAACAAACTACCACTAGTTACTCAAGTTGTCAGGAATCAAGGCAGATTCTATATAGCCATTTTAATACACAAGAACATATAGGAGGTTGTGCATAAACCTGTAACACAACAGTGGAAGAAACTGAAGGAAAAACAACTATTTTACACCAATAAAATCAATCAGACCAAGCAAGTAGCTGCCAATTACGCTGTTTAAAAAGTTCCCAGGGAATGCAGCAATTTTTCATTTCAAGTGTTTTGATTCTGACTGTGTGTGCTGGCACCTACATGTCTGCAAAGATAAAACCACTGATTTTGCCAGTGTCTGCATGTGAGAGAAAGGAAAAGAAACCTTAGGTTTTCCTTCTTTCAATCTATTCCTACTCAACTAAGCACTTCACAAGTGTTTCAGAGCGCTCAAGTCCTCTTCAGTCTTAATTAAACCATTTCTTCAGTGAAGTTCCCAGGATTTTTTGTGAGAACACTTTCCCTGCATCGCATTCTGCTTCCCAAGGGTCGCGCAACACAGACACCATCTGAGAACATCTTCCAGTGGCCCTGCGAGCCACAGAGTGTGACGTGATGCCACTTCATTGCGGGGATAGCTCAATCCCACATTTTCATGTGCTTAACTCAAGGAGGGTGCTTTCATGCTATGTTTCCCCTTCTCAACTGAGGTTGGAGGAAGCCCAGATCACAAAGCAAGTTGTCTGACAAGGCCACGTCTTCCATTTCAGTCTCCAAGCAATTCATGTAAAGTGAATTTGACAAAATTACAATGGGAAATTTGAAACTCATCCCCCAGGTACATCACAGATGCAGGGAACATTCAAGGACAAACTTCTGACAAAACATTGCAGTTCTGCGCAGGGTTCAGCAGTGATTTCAATAGTTTCCAGAAAAACTGCTGCAGGGCTGCTGGAGCAGGAGATTTCAAAGCTACTAAGTTAGAGGGAAGCCTGGATGAGTACCTGAATGGAAGTCAAGGGTTTATTTCTTGCCTAAGCCCCACTTGAGCCCTCCAGCTGCCTTGTTTGTCCAGCTATTTGCCTCCTCTGAGGCAATGGAGTCAGTGTGTGTCCCCATGGGGCTACAAGCATATTAAAGAGCAAGAGACAAATTACTAACTAGTGTTAATCCTCCTTACGTGCTTAGAGTTAGGAGAGTTTGCTGTAGATAAAAAGAGTTACTTTAAGCACACTATGACAATGTAAGGACATTCTAGTGAGACAGAAATGCAAAACTTGGCCAGGGGCTCATTTATAAGGATGCTTATTTACTTCAAATCACTGGTGGCCCCAATTAGCCTATAGGCTGAGGATGCATCTTCAGACAGAAGAGTTTTTTTACCATGGTCTCCAAAGGAGCACAATTAAAAGAGTTCAGGGCATCTTTGCCACAGTGGGAGCATCAAATCAAATGTGAAATAAGGAGGGAAGGCAACTGGATCACTTATTTCCCCTGAGAGGAAATGAAGCACGCTGTCAGGCTGCTAAAACCTCTAAAAACTGATCCTACTAGCCACATGATAAGGCCAAACAAATCTGATGCAAATCTCTTCAGTGTTTCCCACTGGTGTACAACAGGCAAAGCAAGAGCACATGAAAATTAAACAAAGAAATCAACTTTCCGATACCATAGGAGCTGAATGCTTCAATGTTTCAGAAGCCTTTGAAACACAGCTCCCCACCCAGGTCTTCAAAGCCAAAATCTACCCCCCAAGAAGCAAGCTCTGAAATACCACACAGGAATTCACAGGCTGAAGAAAATCACCACGCACAAGGTCACTGTGAAACATTAAATAAAGATGCAGCTCTGCAGAGGTAAAGGTCCCACTGACCAGACTGAGCTTGCCCATGGCATCACCTTTGTGGTGATGAACATGGGAGCATGTTGGCAGAGGTCTTTGCAGAGGTCCTGCTCAAACGGAGACAGAGCCCATCCTTGGTAACTTGTCCTCTGCACAACTTCTCTGCCCTGGTCCAGATTTTGAGACTTTGAGGCAGGTTGCCTACCTCTACCAAACACACGCGTTTGTTTGCCCTGTTAAGGCACTTGGGTTTGGTCTCCATTTGCAGCCTTACCACTGGCTGAGACAGAGGTACTGGCTACCTCCTGTCCACTGGATCCATCCAGACCATGCTTCAGGTCTGAGTCACTTCGGCTGGTGGACACATGCCTGAGGTGGTGTTTGTGCTGAAGGTGTCTATGCTGAAACCCATGGCAGCAGCCTGGTTTGCTCGAGAGGACATTACCTCCCCACCCACCCAGGAGATGCCAACACAAGACAGCCATTTCAAGCTCGGTTTTGCCGCCCAGAAAGCACAAGTGATGGGTTTATGCATCCCCCTTCTTCTCATTTGCATAACTTGCTCCTATGCTGTTGCTCTCCCAACTTCCCTGTTTTACAGTCAACTCCTGAACTGCTTTCATAAGATCAACAGCAGTATTTCACAGTGCATTGGGCCTGGCTGAGACAGAGTGAATTTTCCCCACAGCAACCCTCATAGTGCTAAAGGTGGTGGTAACCCACCAGTGTTCTGGCTGCTGCTGAGAAGTGCTCCCACAGCATCAAGGCTCTCTCTCCAACATCCCTCTCACCAGTAGGCTGGGGGTGGGCAAGATCTTGAGAGGGGACAGAGCCAGGACAGCTAACTCAAAATGACTAAATGGTATTTCACATCATATGATATCTCCTCAGCAATAAAAGCTAAGAGAAAGGAGGGTGGGGCATCAATTATTGTGATATTCAACTTCTGAAGCAACTACTATGTGTATGGAAGCCCTACTTCCCAGGAAGCAGCTGGACATCACCCACTAATGCGAAGTAGAGAGTAAATCTTTTGCTTTCACACACAGCCTTCACTTTATTTAGCTACCTTTATCTTCACCCACAAGTTTTTTTCCATCCTATTTTCCACTCCCTCTCCCCCAGAGAGAGGTCGATCCTGCCGAGGAGGGCAACAATAGAGCAGGTTGGTGGGCACGTGGCATCCATTCTGCCTGCGATGTCAGGCAAACTGCCTGGACTCTGCCTCTGGGTTTTGGTTCACCTTCTGACTAGTCCACAGTGCATTTGGGATTGAGAGCATCTTCTCCTGTGCAAGGAACTCACATCTCAGAGTGCTTGCATGTTATTTTTAGAACAGGTAACAAATAGTTATTTTGAATTCAGGCCATTTATCTTACCAGATTTCCAAAACCCACCCTCAACTTGCTCAACTGGCAGGAACATGAACACTACAGACAGGCAGTGCAGTCACTCCCATCATCAGCTATTTGTGGGGCTTGGATCTGCAATGAAGAAACCCAGCCACAAGCTTTCAGAGTCCTGGCTCCACACGGAGCAGCAAGTATTTAATTTCTAGCACAGACCCCTGCAGCAAGCACACCTTGTCAGAAAGAAACCCTTGCAATGGAAGTCTCATGCCTGCTCTGTCAAAATCTGTGCTGTGAATGTGACACACATTCAATTTTCAAGGAACCAAATTGGCTGTGAAAACTGAAAGCCAGGGCCTGCAGCTCAGCTGGAAGGGCTGGAGCTGAACCAGTCGGATGAGGAAGCCTCACACGCAGCCAAGGTTTCTTAGGACTATTCTCATTTTTCATTGTCAGACTGATGGGCAAATGGGACACTGCCGCCTTCTGTGGGAGCTGCCAGGGGAGGCAGTGGACTTGTACTCAGCCAACTCCTCAGCACCAGCAAAACAGCACTGGCCAGATGAGAAGCCAAGAAACACAATAGAAAATGGATCCTTCCCTTCACCCCCCCAAGAACCTGAGCAGCCAGGCCTGCCCCCTTTCAAACTCCATCAACATGGTATGCTCATACCCCTCCCTCTCAGCTGGCCTTGTATATAGACAGGAGCATCCTCCTTTGGTGCAGACACAAAGCTGCAGTACAGGACAAGCAAAAACATCCCCTGAACTCTTTCTAGCCAGTCCTATTAAATCCTTATCACTTCACCACACCTCCCTAAGACTCCAGCCAGCCTTTTAATCCATATACCCAGTGCTCTGTGGCAACACAGCACACAGCTAATAGAAAAAATGTTTCAATTAACTTTTTATAACTTCTTGAAAACCATCTGTGTAATTTTGCAGCACTTCCTTTTAATCCCACTGACAGAATTATGCTCATCTGCCTGAAACGCCGCATTTCACCATCACAAAACATCATTTGGTGGACATTACAGCCCATTACCTGTTCTACTCCATCTCTCCAGCTCATGCATGCTGCTGCACATGGTGCTCTCCTGGAAGAGTCCAGAGCAGTCTCGGCCCCACGACTGCTCCACAGCCTCCTACTTGCTGGCACCAAGCAGCAGAGAATAAAGAGGTTTTGCTTGTACAGCTGGGTACAGGTGTTCTTGAGCTACATACCTGTCTCCCATTGCTTTGTTCTTTTAAACAGCTGTTTATACACATGCAAAGAATGTTTTCAGCATTTTACACCCATTTTTGACAAATGCGAAGCAGCGCAGTGGGAGCACAGCAGCCTGGCACATACCTAGACACATGTGGAGCTCTCTAAGCCTCACCAACATCCCACGGAACAGGGCAGGACCCCAGAGGAGGGCTGCAAGCAGGGAGCTTGTAAGCTCAGAGGTACTAGTGGGGCAGCCCCATCAGCCCCTTCCCACATGTGCCGGCACAGGGTCTCACTGTTTCCCACTGCCCTGCTCCAGGAAGCTGGGGTATCCCCTCACTCCCCTCCTCGCTCTGCTTTTCTCTTTTGTGTACTGAGCAGACAAGTGCTCCCAGGCTGCATCTGCACAGCCCTTAGCACCATGTGTCCTTGTAGCACAAGTCATCTTGTCATAAAAGTTGGAGAATGAGGCTGCCTCTGCTCCCTTCAACTCTCCTACTAAAAAGGCTTCACCCCCCTGAATTAGCAGAGCTATCTTAAGGGGCTGCTTTTAATTTTGCAGTCTTCTGGTGGGTTTTTAGTCTTGACAAGAAATTAAGAGCAAGGCAATAGTTTTGAAACTGTATTAAAGGGCAACTGCACAGAACTGGTCCACCTGCTACTCCAGGAGGCATTCTGAGCATTGTTAAATAACAGGGATAGCAAAAGCACCACTGCTGAAAATACAACCATCAGCCAAGAGAAAAAGACTGATGTGGGCTCCAGAGGGTTACACCTGTCCCCAGGCAGCTCCTCAGAGGTGCCTGACACCTCCTGGTATCTCTCTATCTGTCTGGCAGAGTAAATGTCAGGATGATTTTTGCAAGTGGCTGTCACAGAAGGGGCTTACCCACTAACAATTAAGGTAGTAGTTGTAGTGTGTAAACCTCTGAAATGGAGATTTCATGGGAAAGTGAGGGGTTGGGTGTTTATTTTATTTTTTGCTTCCTACAAATCCAAATGCTGTTGGATTGGAATGTCAGAAAAAAACAGTGATAAAAAATTCATAACAACCCCTCCAGGCTACAAGAGTGGCTGCTTATCGTGTTTACTTAGCCACTGTCTGGGAGCCTGAAGCCTGATTTCACCCCAATCCACTCATTAAACATCTACATCAATGTTGTACAGATTAGGGTGAAATACCAACAGCAACATGGATCTGCCTACAGAGATCATGGCACGAAGGAAACAAACCCCCTAGGTGTTTTTTCTTTAAGAAGCCACCCTTTCAGCAGTAACAATGTGCACCTCGCTGTGTTCTCCCTTACCTGCTCTGCTCAGTGCCCTCCGCTGAAGGATCAACAGCCCAAACAAAATTTTGCAGGTGACAGTGTTGGAGCCAGCCTAGGACACTGCTGTGTGGCACGCGGCACTGATTTCTCAGGAATCCACAAACTCATTTACCCTGTAGTGCTCTCACAAGAGGCACCACAACATGCCATTGACTGTGAAGTTGTTTAAGCTGTTACTCTTGGTAAAGAGGAAGGACTCCTCATTGGAAGATGAGGACTGCTGTTTCTCCTGTGTATGTTTCCTCCCTCCACAGGAAAGGTTAAAGCTAATATCAGAGATACCAATTGCTCAAAATCATGACCTGATAGAGATTATTACCCTGAAATGGCTCATTTAAAAGAAGGCAGGTAATAGCTATGCTTAAACCCTGGAAATTCCTTCACAATATATAGTATCCTTTTATTGGCAATGTGCTGCTCTGTATTTTCATTAACAAAACACCAACAGCCTCAGCTTGAAACTACTCAACTGGAGGTACCAAGGACTCAGTGCTTTAACTTTTGCATTCTGTGCTTTTAAAGTGTAGCATTTTTTCCCCACCCTCTTCCATGTTGATGCCTGGAAAACCACAAAACCAAACGCTAAAATAAACTATCTTGGCAAATTGCTTACACAGAGAAGACTGCAGCCTCTTACCCCCAAGGATTTCCTGGACCAAAATAGGTTGTCGTATTTTGCATGGAGAGGAGACTCTTTGCAAACCACAACCGCAGTGGCAGAAAGAAGCCTAAGTGCTAAAACATGAGAAAGGTCAATAAAATAAAACAATGTATCTAGAGCATATTTTTCTCATAAAGAGGCCCAGGTTTGTTCGGTAAGCGGTGTGTTCAGGGTGATAACATACCCCCACAAATGGATCTCTGACTTGCCTACATCTCTAGTATTCTAAGGAGCTAACACCAGCCTTTTCACAGAGCAACTTTCCTGCAGTATCCACCCACCTTCACTAATGCTCTTAAGCTTCCATTCCCACAGCAGCTCAAAAGCTCTATCTTTAAAGGCTGCCAAACGATCCCCTCCAGCACAGTACAGGACTGCTGGTTCTCTTTGGGGTAACAATGGCCCAGAAAGGCTTCCCAGCTCTCCTAAAATACCTGATCTGTCCCTCCAGCTTGCAAGCTGAAACCAGCTGAATGCTGTAAACAAGTGTTAGGGCCAATCCTCATCCACTCACAACCAGCAGTGCTCTCTCGATCCACTCGAAACTGGACTCTTTATCAGGGACTGTAATCATAGGAGACAAGGGGTGATGGGATTAACCAGAGGAAGTTCAGGTTAGATACAAGGAAGAAGTTTTTTACTGTGAGGGTGGCAAGGCCATGGAATAAATTGCTCAGAGAAGTCGTGAATGCTCCATCTCTCACAGTGTTCAAGGCCAGACTGGGCAGAGCCTTGGGCAACATGGTCTAGTGAGACGTCTCTGTCCATGGCATGGGGTTGGAACTAGTTTTAAGGTCCTTTCCAACCCAAACCATTCTATGATTCTATGGTATTTAAATATGCCAAGGACAGGGCACTTTGTGACCAAGGTGTGAGATGAGGCCCCCTTTGCCTAACTTCCAAGTCGCGCACATCCGTGCTTGTGCAAGTGGAGAAAGAGAGCTGTGACTTCCATTGCAGTCTTTCGTGTCAAGTACACCCCGTTGAACCACACACACACAAACTCCTTTCTTAAAGGGCTTTCAGTGTAACTATGGGACTAATTGGCTATAAGACTTTGATATGAATGGAGTAGTCCCTCGAACAAAAATCTGCTGCATGGCATGAGCACCACAAGCTGCAATACAGCCCAACAGAGACAACGCGACAGAAGTCTTCTGCCATAAAAATAAACAGATGAAGGAATGCTTCAAAGAGCTTCATAAAAGCAGAATTGATAATCCAGGTTTCCTACAAACCCATCTCCTAGCCCAGTGCTAGCGGAAGCATTTCACTCAGCTGCATGGGAGCCCTGAGCTGAGCACCCTCCCAGGGAGTCACCTTGAGGGGCTGAATCCCCCTGCCTCTCCCAGAAGATGGGCTGGAGGCTGCCACCAGCTTGCTGCAAAGCCTCATCCAGAGATTCCTGTCCTCAGGTGCTTCTGGTGAGGCTTTTGAAAGAGAGAGAACATACCATGAGTAAACAAGGGCTTTGTTCCAGCCCTTTTTGCCACTCTTCCCTTACCAAATTCCTCTGAAGCTCAGGAGCAGCAGCTGTCCTCTAGAGATACTCAGCAACAATCTGCCTCGTTTCACAAAAAGGCCTTTCCATTTGCAGCACCTTCTGGGTATAAGCTAAAATATTTTACAGAGAATTCTCATTTTGCAAACTTGAGTTTCTAAAGTGCTCTAAGCATTAAAAAACTCCAAACAAACCACACACCACCAAGACACTGCCTGCATTGCTTTAAACTGTACAACTGAGGCTGTACCTGGAAGGAGAGAAAGATTCCGCCTCTCTCGGGCACCACTCACAAAACAGATGAGCTTTTGTAAAGAATAGATCTACCCTTCCCACGTGTTTCACAGCCTTCAGGCTAGTGATGGACATCTGGTATTGTCTGAAAGAGCAGAAGAAGTACAAGATACATCTCCTTGGTAGGAAGGCCTTCAGGTGCTTGCTAGGTATTAAAATCAAAGAAAGACTGTACTGCCTGAGGTAAAAACCCTATTAATTTGTTGGAGACTTCAGCCTCCAGATCCTCCTCCTTCCCTAATGGTATTTGTTTCCACATTTGTGCTTGTCTGAGGAGGTGTGAAACAGAACTCATTATCAAGATAAATGACTTAAAACACAAGCCTCCACAAGTGACAAAAGCAAAGGTTACACAGCACTGTATAGATCCAGGAACTCCAGTGCACAAATCCAGGTTAATCTAACACATAAGGTAACCTGGTGGCAAACCAAGTCCCACATCATTACATCTCTAGTGCAGAAGACAAGCTGACATGGAATCTTGACAGTCAGCTCCCAAGAAGCAGCCCTGCAACATGTCCATCAACCCTCCTCTTTCCAAACCATTACCAGCATAGATAAAAGCAGATGAGACTTCTGCTGAGGTTCATCTCCACCACGCTCAGGTTCAGCAGAGGGGGCATTTAACCAGCTCAGCCCCAGGCTATCTAATTAAGCATGACCACATCCTGCTCCCAAGTCCCTGTTGTGCAACTTCAAGGAATGCAGGACAGCCTGGCTTTTGAGCATCTCACTTTGCAGATTTTTAGGAGAGCAGGCATATTACTGATTGTTATGTACCAAAACCCAGGAGTTTTTGGTGCCACTGCTGAGGCTTACTTTTGTTGGCCCCATGAATTATACAGCAACATCACCAGAAGGAAAGAAGCCAAGTCCTCCCAACTGCACAGCAAGAGAGACATTGAAAAAGCTTTATGTTGTACTCAAAAGTGTCTGAATTTTTTCCTTTCCCATCTTCCTACTCCTACAATTATACTTCAAGTCCAGAACAAACTCTATCTGCAAACTTCCATTTCCTCCTTAAGCCATCTAAACTCAAGCTTTCTGGTGCAGGTAAAACCTCCCACCACACAGGCTTTGTTTCCCACTGCATCTGAAGGAGGGTGTTTTCCTTAGACACAGCAAAGGCCTGCCTTGCCTTCAAACTTTGGGTAAAGACTGTTAAGTTAGTTCTTATTTCCCCTGCACTGGCTCACTGTCCTTTAGTCATGGGAGGAATGAAATAAACTCAAATCACCGTTTTATCTTACAAGTCAATGGAGCTCTAAATTGCCTTTAAATCTGAGGTCTAGTCTATCCTCTGAACAGCAAACAGCCTTCTCACAGCATCTGCAGGGGTTGCAGAGAAACTGCACTCCTGCTTGCTTCCCAGGGCAGACTACCAGTATTAATATCCCAGCTACAGCTCAGCTTGGTCCCCTGTCAAGGGTCTCTCTTACCTCCTACTCCTCATACAAGAGCTCTGAAATTTTCTCACTCATCTCTCTTCCTGAGGGTTCCCAACACCAACAGCAGCAGAGAGAATAATTACTTCTTTCACAGTTCTTTGTTGCTGAACTATGAACCTTTGTGCTGAGGTCTCCCAGAGTGTATTTTGACAGACTGAAGAGAAAGGTTGGTTGTGCCTTGCACCATGGCAGCAGCATGGCCAGCCTTAAAATCAGGCACACTTGCCCTTGTTTCTTCCAGCAGCCTCCTCCCAGTGACAGGCCTACAGGTGCAAGAGGGTCTCAGCTTCCATCCAAAGGGAGATCAATAAAACCAGCAGCCACAGCCAAAGACACATAGAGAGTAGGCACAACTTGCATGCATTTGTGATCTGCACGTCCCAGCGAAGCACATGGTCAGGTGAAAATAACTTGTGAGTGGTGACACATCACTTTAGGAATCCTCTATCTGAAAATGAAACACGACACCACTGATGTGCAGCTTTACTCTGAGGAAGTCACCTTTAGCCTGCACCCCAGGAAGAGAGGTGGTGGCCCACTCCGAGATGGGAAACTGCTATTTCCCGCTGTTAAACTGCAGCATGCAGAGAAGGGTAGCTCAGAGCACAGGTCTGCCTACCTTGACTGATTTCTGCATGTAAAAGTTTGCATAAGCTCAGAGTGAGCAATTCAAAGCCCCGATCCACAAATACCAGTTCAACTGGTTGCCACTGGATGTGGTGGAAGCAGAAGGTAAACACGTGCTTACAGGCACTAATGTAGTGGGTGTCCTGGTTTTGAGCAGCAGCAGTCATTTTTCTCCTTCTTAGGAGCTAGTACAGTGCTGTGTTTTGATCTTTTGGCCTTGGAGCAGTGGTGATAACGCCGATGTTTTCAGTTGCTGCTCGAATGTTTGGTGTGGCCAAGGACTTTCTGAGCCTCATGCTCTGCCAGGGAGGAGGGGAGGCCAGGAGGAAGTAGAGACAGGACACCTGACCCAAACTAGCCAAAGAGGTATTCCATACCACAGCACGTCATGCCCAGGATGTAACTTGGAGTGACCCGGAAGGGTTGGGTCGACAGGGTTGGAGAAGGTATCGGTCGGTGCTTGGCTGGGGGGAGTGGGGTGAGTTATTGGTCGGCTGGTGTTGAGGTGTTGTATTCTTTCCTCTTGTTATTTCCTTTAGCACTATTATTATTGGTGGTAGCAGTAGTGATTTGTGTTATACCTTAGTTACTAAACTGTTCTTATCTCAACCCGTGGGAGTTGCATTCTTTTTGATTCTCCTCTCCGTCCCTCCAGAAGCAGGGGGAGGGCAAGAAGGGGGGGGAGTGAGTAAAAGAGGTTTGTGGTTGGGTTTAAACCACGACAGTGGGAGAAAAGGGACTTGGACTACACATCAGCTTCTGGAGGGTACCCAAGAGGGTACAGGGCTGATCCCTGTTGATGACAGGCTGAATGGACTCAGCATAAAAAGTGATCTCTAGAAGGCAGTCCCTAAATCATGACAAAAAATAGATATAGGCATAACCTAGGCCTTCTTTTGTTTTTTTCTCTGTTTGTGCCCTCAATTGGCATGAAGACAATGACATTCACCTACTCAAGTCCTGAAGGAATTGGGTAAATGCTAATCTTTCGGGTGGCTAGTTGTTGTAATGAGTCAAAGCATCAATTATCACTGCTGGAACTCCACGTGGTCTGCTGCCAGGTGTAGTTATTAAAGAAATTTTACACATTTGATGACGGATTTCCTCCACCAGAAAAGATGAAATCCTCTTTACAGCTCATGTTGTTTACATGTCTAAACTGTTCAGTTCTGCCCATCAGCCCTGCCCAGCATGCCCACTGCAGCTGAAACTCCTGGTCAGAATAGGCAGACAAAATACATTATTTATGATTTGGAAAATTCAGATTTCAAACCTATAGCTTTCCTCAAGACTCTTGCTTGTTTGGATACACTGTAAGACACAGCCCCAGTTTATATTTTGCTGCTTGCCATTTCTGGTTTTGTTGCAAAGAAAAAAGGCATTAAAAAAGTGGTGTTCAGTCCTCTTGGCTTAGATGTAATTAAAACATTGGCTGGAATAGTGCTGGGATGTGATTTTACATTCCCTTTTTTAATATATATATGTATATGTATATACATATATATACACATAAGGAAATGGTACTGCTGAAGGTAATCCATGGCATGTGTGTTACTTATTGTGCTTTACCCACAGTGGAAGAATGCTCACCATGGCAAAACAATGGGCGAAACCACCCTGAAAACCAGCTCCCAGGTAGCCTGAACAAGCCTTCCTGGTAAAACTCTGCAGATGTCTTCAGTCTGAGCTCAGTGAAGGATTAAGAATCACAGAATGGTTTGGGTTGGAAAGGACCTTACGATCATTCAGTTCCAACCCCCCGCCACGGGCAGGGATGCCCCACACTAGACCATATTGCCCAAGGCTCTGTCCAACCTGGCCTTGAACACTGCTGGAGATGGTGCATTTACCACTTTTCTGGGCAACCTGTGCCAGTGCCTCAGTACCCCCACAGTAAAGAACTTCTTCCTTACATATAAGCTGGGCTTCCCCTGTTTCAGTTTGAACCCATCACCCCTTGTCCTATAGCTACAGTCCCTGATGAAGAGTCCCACTCCAGCATCCTTGCAGCCCCCTTCAGATACTGGAAGGATGCTATCATTATTTCGAAATATTTAATGGAAGAATAGAAGAGTGTGTGTGTGTGTATAGGGAGCATGTGTAAATCAATGAGGAAACATGACCCTTATAGCGATGCTCTCCATCACAGACCCTGTGTAAGTGGACTGTGTGACACACCAGGATGGTCGTGTACCTATTTAAGGAAATGCATGCATACGCTGAGGCCTAATCAGTGGGTTTGCCAACAACTTCAAATGTCTTGCTAAATCAGAGACTGCCCAAGAAAGCAGTTTCTCAGGAGAAAAGAATGACGCAGGTGAAGACCACCTCACACTGCATTTGAAAACCATGCAAAATTTAAGCTCTGTGGTCAATGCAGTTCTCAGATAGTTTCAAAATGCTCACCACTGTGACCCTAATGCTCTTTTAATAATATCTGTGGTGTGTATTTGTTCTATTACATACCCTCCACCTGCCCAGCAAACAGAATAATGCCCTGGCTTGATTTCTTGATTCATCATCCCTGCTTCAAACTGTTCAGTGAATGCTTTAGGAGCAATGAGATTAATACATCTCGCCCTTCTTTCCTCCAAGCATGGAGGGATGCCCCCAGGAAGTCACTATGTCCATATGAAGAGTGGAGCAGAGCACTTTTATCCCTGCAGCACCTCTGCGAGCACCCAGCAGCCAAGGCAGCACAGCTGCAGTGCTATCCTACATTGAACAGAAGGTGAGACCGTGCCAAATGCCTCAAAGCACCACCTCCTATGCTCCACATCCAAACCTTCATTTAGTTCCATAGCACAAAGCTCATCCTGTCCCTGAAGCAAGAATGGGGTACCAGATCTCAGCACACCAAGGTCTGTCCTTCAGTCTTCTAGATCAGAAGTTTGGAGGAGAATACCTTAACATTTCCAGATCTAACTGTCACAGAGAAAATAATTCTAGAAGGTATACTGCAAAGGTTGTATCTTTAGGAAAAGAAGTACTGCCTTCCAGAATCAAACCCAACAATTCTGGTTACAGACTCACCACTAAACCACTGAAAGAGTGTCATCCATTCTTGCCTTGTCCCGAGGGAGGCTGTAACAACAACTATTGGCATTTCACTGGAACATCATGTTCAAGTATGGCAGCAGTGGGGAAGACTGGAGTCCTTTCATAAAACAAAAATACTGCTTGGTTTCAGGAATTGTGACTTAGCTAAATACCTTAGCCAATACCTTAGCCAAAGTTATTAAAATTTCTTAAGCCCTGGAGCTTTCTATGGAGCTGTGGTGCTGCAATCATTTTCTTATATGGTTTTATTAATAGTTAGCCATTTTACTAAGTGACAGAAAACCATATCCAAAAACCTGAAACTACCTTAAAATGCATCATTCTTTCTCCAAGAGTAGCTGTGGTGAGTAATATGGGCAAACCTGAGCTACAGAATAGTCTGATGAATATCCCTTTTGAAACAGCCCCCAGAAATCCCACAACACTTTGGCTTTTCTGACAGCCCTCCTGCAGCATCTGCTACCACCTGACAGACCTCACCTTTCAACAGCATAGACTTTCCTGTTGTCAAGTGGAGCATCCGACAGAGATGTGATACGTGCACAGAGCTGCAGCAGGGTCAGTGCCACTGCCTCTGCAGGGGAAGCTGCTGCTGAACCCCCTTTTAGCTCCAGAAGGAGCCCAGCTCAACACCCTCAAGTGAACATGCATCTAAGGTCCATCAAGCACTGGGTGAAGCTTGGCCACACACTAGCTATGAACAACAAAACTGAGTAATGCTGCTTTGCATCAATGCCACCAGCCTGTTTGTTTGGTTGGGTTTGTTTTGTTTAAATAAAAGCAATCAGAAATCAAGTGTCCAACTCCAACACACACACACAGGCTGACCACCCTTATCCCCACATCAGAAACAACCTGGTAGCTATAGGGCTTATGCCATGTTGCATCACACACAATTGAGAAACACTGTATTTTAAACAAGGTCACTTTTCTGACCATACTGGCAACTTTATGATGCTATTACATTTGCAAACATGGAAAAATGAAACCATATGAAGATGCCAGAGATGAGAACTGCTAAGGTTTTTGAGATTTTGTGTTTAGCAGAAGAAGGAACTAATACAATCACTGTCACCGTGGTACTATGGAACAGTCTGATCCAGAGTTCCCCTCCTCCCCCATTGCTTCCTCATAGTATTAAAAACTTACAGTGAAAATCAGCTTGCCTAGTGTATCATTTTCTGTAATTATCAAACCAAGGTTTATAAATCACACAATCACAACAAAAAGATCAATAGGTCCATTGAGGTAGGGGAGTGGGAGGAGGAGGACTTTCCCAACATATTACCAATAGTCACACAAATTAGCACCACATGCTTCAGTAGGACTGCCTCTATTTCCAAGAAGCAGAGCGTGACCCATTGATTTTGAAGCTCCTGGACCAGCACAAAAGAGGTCACGTCCGCTTCTGGATGCATCTCTTCTCTACACAGTGCAATGCCTTCCGAATGCAACAGGCAGAAAAACGCATCTATTGGTTCAATTAAATCAACTACAGCATTTGTGTAGCACTATCACAACTTGCTCTGGAAGGCTTGCAAAGGGCTAAATGTCAAAACCATCTCTGCTAGGAAATTAATATTCAAACAGGTATTAAAGCACACATTAGCTGTATACAGTGACTCCCCCTGCACTTAGCATTTATCACAAGGCAGGGATGAGAAAAACTTCCTTGCAAACAAAGCAAAGCAAGCAGGGGCTGCTCATGATCTAATTTGTTTTGACACAACTGCATTGCACAACAGTTGCTGTTGTGCTTTAGTACGAAGAGGCATTTAGCAGCCGGTGCAGCAAGCTCGTGTACCCTCGCCTGTCCCCCTGCCATTACGCTGCTGTTTGATGCCAAGCAAGCACTCTGAACAAAATGTTTAATTTGCAGGCATGTGCGATTCCCTTTTTGATTATCCATCTCCCCACACAATAAAATCCAGCTGATGCAGAACTCTACAAGTGCTGCCAAGTCAAACTGCAGGCAAAGGTTCATTTAGCAGCAGAGAAACACCTCTGAAATTCTCGTTTATTGGATTCTGCTGCCAATCACATTAATTCCAATACAAATGTCAAAATAAGATTAAAAAAAGAAGTTGCCTGATCAAAGCAGTGAGCAACAAAGAGGGCTCTTTACATATAGCTGAAAACAAAAGGCCTGTTTAAAAGAAGCAACATACTCTTCTGCATCTGCAGAAATGGAAATTCTTGAAATCAAGAGGCAGTTATTTAGCCTGGGTAAATCAGCAAGAACTCAGTACCACAATCAGCTGCTTTTGGTGTCTCCAGTCCCAGACAAAAAATTCTCTGCAGTGTTTCATTCTGCCTTACTAAAATCAAAAGGAAACAAACATCTATCTTCTCAAGCAGAGATTCACCTTATACATCATCCACATCCCAAAGTCCACCATAGCAAAACCGTAAGCATTTAACACCCAGCTTTACTTTTGATACACATCTGGACAAAAAGCACAAGCCAGGATTTTGACAAATAGACAGTAACTGGACTCCTTAGCTTGGTGGAACAGCCACCTACCATGTAGCCCACTAAAACACAAGAGGAAGAATATTGAAAGGGGATGAGTGTCTTCTGCTGGCAATTTACTGATTTCAGCATGCTCCAGACAACATTTTACTTCTACCATCATTTTGTGTGGTACAGGTTTTTGTTAGTTTTTCTATATATTGGGTAACTCTGTGATCTGAAAAATGCAAGAAAATCTATTCCTAAGTAGAGACTGCTTGCCTCTATGCTGGTAAAATCTGCAAGAGACAACCAAGAAGCACAGACCACCACACATACAAAAAGTGTATGCATGTATGCACGTATTCATATATTTATGTGTTTGTTCAGATACATAAATATATATAACATGCTTTGTATTCTATTATGCATATCTTCATTTTTATGCATGTGTTAATAGATATTCCCTACTGAAAAAGACATTTTACTAAGGTCAAGCCAGGAAGCACTACAATTAAAATAGCACATCTAGCCACAATCTCTTCTTCTTCTGCATATATGTCCTGATGCCCTCTCTGCTAATAATATCAAACCCATTTTTAGGACTCATTTTCTTCTTCTCCAAGCAGGCTTTGCCTTAACCCAGGGCTGCTCAAGGAAATGATCCACAGCTGCTCAGTTTTCTCAGCTGTACATGACCTCACTGCACACACGGAAGTCCCTTTTTTATCTGCCAGCCTGCAGACAAAAGTGAGTGAACACAAATCTCTCTGGTATATGGGAGTGCCTAACCAAGCACTTCTCCTGAAGTGACATCTCTTGGAGGCTCTGTGGGCCACCCATTGCACATCACATCCAACTTGGCTCCTGTTTCTCGCTCAAGCTTTCCATGTTTGCACCTCAGCTCAGGGATGTGAGAAGATAATGGAGGAGAAAAGGCTGGAACATTTGGACCTTGGTACCTTACACCAAAAATAACTTGCATGACTAACCTGTACAAATAAAAACCGACCTTCCCAGCTCTGAATAGTTGGTTCCAGTAGGGACTCTGGTCAAGTCCCTGGTGTGGCAGATCATCAGGCCACACAATCTGCCTCACATTTTTCTGGCTCACAAGGAAACCTGCCAGGACTCCTCTTTCCAGGGCTCCTAATAGGAAACTGTTCCAGAAATTTGCTCTCTAGCCAGGTGAAAGCTCTCCTCTATTTCCCAGGCCAAATCAAACTCTGAGTACTTTAAAGCATCCTGCAGCCACATCTAGAACCCTGCTTCCTCTGCTCCTCTCCAGACTGTTCAAAATTAGCCTATTTACACCTCTCACCATGGTATGGCGAGGATCAAAGCAAACCATCACACAGCTGTGACTAAATACATCTTCGCAAGGCAAAACACAGCTTCATGTGTCACAGCTGCATAAAAATGCCTTATGAGGTTATGAGCTGTTCAACAAAGAAAACTGCATTAAATTGGACAATCTATCAATTGCTGTCTTTGCCAGTTAAGTAAAACCAGAGCTCCTCCATCTTTTAATATAACGATAACTGTGAAGCACAGGGGTTAGAGCAACTCCTAACTTCTCTCACCTTCATATCCTATCTCCCAGTAACCACTGAAGCAGCATTTACTATATAGGACACAAAGAGCAGTTGTGCTAATCGGTCCCTGCAGACTTTATGGTGTGCTTTGCCGTTAAAGCAATTTCCATCTTTTAACTCCAACACACTCTAAGTGAACAAAGCATTTTCAAAATGATCCCACAGCTCAAAAGATTTGGAGCTAGTGGCCCTTTCACTTCCTTCTTCCACCCTTTTTTCCTTGAAGTTCTTAAGCTTGTCACCTCTTTCACTCCAAGAGCCGATAAAGGCACCATGGACTCCATCGAACACCTCAGCAGCTTCCCCACTAACATCTTCTCCCAGTCTCCCTTGTGAAATAAGAATGTGGTACCAGAATGTGGCTAATAGAGGAAGGTGAAAAAGCCAGACCCACCCAGTTTGCTACAAGCTTTTTGACACAGAGATAAGATCTTAGTTTCAATGAAGCAATTTCCTTCTTTTAAACATGGAAATACTGCACTCAATCAAAGCAGTAAATTAGTTGAATAAACACAGAACCCCACAAGACTTGAAAATGTTCAGTGAAAAATAACGGTGTTTTAAAGCACCTCTGTCCACACTGTTTTAAACATTTCCGCTTCTACCACAACAAGGCACTATTCCCCTTCCATTTTATAACTATTTTCCAAGCTTTTTACCTCTCCCCACCACTTAACTTCTGAGAAATACAGGCAGGCCTGACAACAAAGTCAATGGTTTTGCTCCAGTCTCCCTCCAAGGGCCATCAGGGTGGATATTCTCATGCTTATCATTAATCCTTGCATTAAAGTCAAGAATTATGATGGGGATGATATATCCAGCCCAAACTTTTGGTAGCTAGGCACAGGGGTCTGGTTTCCTTGGAAATACTCAGCAGAGTATCGGCATCTATACCTATCCCTAAATGTTCTTTCCAATAACATTACTCACAGAAACAAGAAGTGCCATTTCTCCTTGCCTAGCAGACAAACAAAACAAAGCTGAAATTCAAGATATGCAGGAGTATACTAATTTCACCTTAACGAATCTTTTCCTGCTAAGCCAAGCTGATGTCATGGGACCTTCCATGCTCCGAAATGTGCCATTAGGGCTGGATTTGTCACAGCCATGTTTATCTCATAGATATTTTAGAGGAAGTCATAGATGAGCTTCCTACTGCGGTTGACAGGAGCTATTTCCACTATAATGCTGTGCTAATGCAACGGCACAGATCATTACTAGATACCACATTTCCAGTAATCATGTCTGGGAGCAACGAGCAAACTCTAGTGCAGACAGGAGCTTTCAGTGGAAATGTGCGGGCAGCAGACTGAACTGGAACAGAGGTGGGAGTATTGTTTTCAAAACACTTTCAGTCAAGCTACCTATTCACAAACTGCAGCTGGATTTAAAACAATATCTAAGGATTAAAAAATAAGTGCTCCTTGGACAGTCAACTATAGGAAGTTTATTGGCTAAACAAAATCTTGTAGATTAGCTTTATTTTATGATAATAAAATAACAGCAATAATTTGTGTTTCTGGTAATTGCTAACATCCTATGCCTACCTTATTGACCCAATGCTTAGATGCTAATGTGGCATAGCTGATCTGTGCCTTGGAGCCACTGACAGTTGATAGAGAAACTGGGAAGTGATTCACAGTCTATACAGGGAAGTCTTTGGCAATTTTACTTTGAGACTGAATAGATTTGCTTTGGTATATTTAAAAAAACTAATGTTTTGCCCTTCCTTTTAAAAAGCTAGATATGCACCACCTGCCTTTCCCTCCCAGCAGAAAGCCCCCATGTTACATGTGCAGTTGCACTCATTACCAACAGCAGGGAAATCAAGGCAGTGATCTGCAGCCCCTGGCAAGCTCTGTGATGCCTGTGTACAAGGAATCCTGTAGCTCAGGCAACCCAGCCAGAGGGGATGATACTCATACTAAGGACTGCCTTCTCACAGCAATAGCAATGACAGGGGAGAAGCCCCCATTAGCACAAAATGATTCTTCATTCTCTCCTGTTTGAACCTCAGCCACAAACCGACTCTCTTCTTCATGGAGGCCTTTGGCTGGCAGCACAAGCACAAGGGTGCTGTAAGTCAGTAGCTCTGTCTACAACACTGGAAAAATCAAATTACTCTCATTACCTCTTCATCAGGTCCTTTGTTTTAGCTCAGTGGGCCTGGGAGAGAGTGCGCCCTGTGTGTTATTCAGAGCATGACTGCTCTGCTCTGGCTGGTTTTCTGTGCCTCCCATAATTTTCTTTATGAATAATACTTTATAAACATTCTTACAAATATTAAGAAATAGAGGGAGGCCAATCCTCTCATTTAGCCCTGGTTGCAGAGATTGCTAAAACCTGACTGGTACTCAGAGCACGCAAACAACAGATAAATTTATCTCATCTGCAATAACCACGTTAATTTTCATATACTGCTGGAGAAAGGAAAAGTAAAGAAAAACTTAGCATACGTCGGTAGCTGCTACCGAACTGTACCAGATACCTGGTTTCTCTTTTCTCATGGTAAAGTTCAAGTCTCCCCCGCTCCTCATACAGCCAACAAACCCAACTGCTCCAACGCAAGCTTTGTTCAATCCCTTTGGAAGTATTTATATTTTTAACCAGTAGATACAAGTTAAAATTGGTGCATCAATGAATCCTATCTTGAAATCCTCCTGCCTGGAAAGCCTGCAGAGGATGCTCGGACAAGAAACAAAAGTCTTTTTGAATGTGGCCATAGAGCACAAAATAAATACAATACACTCAAGGTCAGCCTTTTTGCAGGCTGCTAAACTGAGCCTGCAAGATGGAAAGAAACAAACACCCAAAAATATTTCTCATAATCTCAGAAATGTAGGAGCCGACAGTTCCCTGCCCCAACAGGAGCTTTACCGTGGCAAGATGTAAAGCTATTGCTGGCACACTGCCGCAGGACTCTGTACCCTCTTCTACCATTCCAGGGAGGAAAGAACATCCAAGGCTGGTTTAAGCCTCAGGGAACTCATAGGAGCCCCTTAGCAACAGATTCCCCAAACACTGGCTCTGCAGTAGAGGATTTTTAATTTCCAAAAGGAAAAAAAAAAAAACCCAGAGAAACTCCCTAAGCTTGCAACCCTTTCCACTGCAGACCCTGTGACACATATGAGGCATGTGCATTTATACCATTAAAAAGCAGCACCTGACAGCTGTGCCCTGCAGAGCATCCCAAAAATAACAGTTCTGCCAGCAAGCTCCCTCAAAGCCTACAGCACTTAAGAGCTACCCCAATCCCTTCAAAGCCCTCTCAGGTTACCCCCTTCTGCCCTCGCCCTGGGGCAGGCTCCCTTTCTGCCTTTTTTTTTTTTTTTTTTTGTTTTCACTATTTGTTTAATTTAATTTCTTAGAAAAGCTAGGTCATAAGCCATCTGATGACTTTGTAAATGCAAAGGGGCCAATGTTGTGGAACAGACAATCTAATGACATAGTGCTTACTGTTCCCTAAAGCAGGAGACAGATGAAGAGAAACGGTGAACCGGCAACCTTAGCATAATTAAGACAAGCCTGAGTGCTTGCTGTAGTGCCATTACATTAATCTCACATCAGTGGCACCTGGCTGAAATTTATGAGATATGTAAAAGGGGCCTTTCTGACTGACCTTGATAAGACAGTGTTATTTATCACGTGAGGGAGCAGGCAAGGATGCTAGGTGGGAGGGGGAGAAACTAGCTAGGAGGGAGATGAGAAGCCATGGACCAAAATGTGCTTACACCTGAGATTTTAAACACTCCTATGTTTGTACAGTAGTTGCATCTGGCAACTATAATCAATCAATACAATTTTGTATCACTAGAACAGCACAAAAGATATGAGTGGAGCAGCCCAGGCATTCAGCACAGTACAGCCTTGTGAAGCTGAAACACAAAACAGGCGGGTTTTTACATTCAAGAATTCACTCTTACTCTTCAAAATTCTCCTATCATGAAATAAAGTGAAACTTGTACATAAAACAGTGACCTTAAGTTGGAAAAAATATCTCCGCACTAAAATTATAACAGCACAAAATTAATATATATACATATATATATACATGATGATTTGACACATTCCAAATATTCTAAAGGTACGAAAAGCTGAGGGGATGAAACTCTGGGACAAGTATTTACTTCCTACAGGAAAAAATCCATATAAAACCTCAAAGCATTGTAACAAAGCAACTCCCCTGGAGCCTGCAATAGCCAGTGACTGCGAGTGCAGACACTGACTGTATGGAAAGCTGGATCCAACATCTCAAAGCATGTCTGTGCAAAAATAATACCTATCTTTCCATTTCAGGCTTAACTGAACCAGAGGTTACTTCGGTCCCAAAGGGTGTCCATCCAGAGCAGGACAAAGATTAGACATGTTTTTAGAGAAAACAATCTGTAAAACAACTGAAGGGATCTAGGCCAAACCTTTCCCTACACAGTAAAATAGAGTAAAATGGGTTCTGAAGGCAAAAAATCCACAAAACCACCATTCTTTATTTTGGCCAGTGCATCTTCAGCTTTCAGAGAAGGCTGCTTAAGTAAAGCCTTTCAGACAAGGCATTCATAAGTAACAGCACATGTTAAGAAACTTATAGCAGGAGTTGCTCTTCATGTCTGGTCAGAAGCGTTTGTGAGGTCTGCAATATGTATGCTCTTGTTTGGTCAAAGCATGGAGCAATCGATCCTACGCCAATACAGCAATGCTAGAAAAGGGCAAGCAAGACAAAGCATTCATTGCACCAAGTAATTTCTTCTAAGAATTCATCACTGGATGACTCTGGCCCTTCCTAAAACCAGAAATGAAAACCACCCAGGTGTATTTCTTAAGTACGAATATTTTTGTCCACATTTTCCAGCAAACAACAGATCTACTTGTTGTTGTGAGAAATGTAACTGTGGTGAAATACTCTGAGACATTCTGGGTTGCTTCTTTGTGTTCTTCAGTTGAAACCCAAGAAACAGTAATTTGTCAAAGCCTCTACTAAGTCTAAACCAAAGTAAAAGGGGGGGTGAATTTTATCCTTCTGCAGTCAACCACGAGCTGGTGTCAGTTTTAAGGCTTCTGGCAAATTTACACTGCACAACTAATATTGCACTTTTATAATCTATTATTACTACAGTAAGAGACCTGTCGAATTCACCACAAAACAAGTTTTGGCTTCTTACCTGCTGATTGTTTCTCCCCTGTCATTCAATCCTGGGCACCATATCCCAAATAGAGTTTCTTCAGAGAATATTGTCCAAGGACTTGAAAAAAGCGAGTGCATGACCATCATACCCCAGAGACCTCCTTTCTCCACCAGTATCTTCCCCTTGGTCACCACTCACACCCCAGCTGCTCCCTAATGAAAACCTAGACCCATTGAAGCCTCTCTGAAACACCCAAGCTCGCTTCTCTCTTTCCATTAGACACAAAAGTGAGGGAATCAGAAACATCCCTGTGCTCTTCTTGACAGTGCTGAAATGCAGATCTTTCTTTTTTAAACTGTAATCAAATGAACATGAAAGTCAATAGCTGCCCACAGACCTCTTCAAATGCAATGATGCTGCTCTCAGGCAGCAAAGGCAAAGAAACTACCTGTGACCCATACTTGCAAAAATACTAAGCTGGAAGAAAGGAACATCATAATCCATTTCTGATGGGTAATACCACACCCAGGCCAGGTTACTTTCCCTGGGGAACGCCTTTTGCATAGATGAAATTAAAAACCCACAGAATTTTGAGTGTTGTAGCCATACAGCTTCAAGAAAAGCAGACTGTTGTAACACCTTATGTAACTTGAACCTCGAAGCAGATGGATTTTCAGCATCACAACCACTAAGTTCCTTAAACAATAAAACAACCAAACAAAATCACCTCCTATAGAATAGTTCATTATGGGGCACATGTCACCCCAGTCTGTATTCTTACCAATACAAAGGTGGTGTTGAGTTGTGGGGAACAGGGTGGAGAAGGAAAATCAACTACTTAGACCCTACAAAGCTATGGCTCTGCTCCAGATCATCATCTCAGGGAACCTGTTGCTCCCAGTGACTACAGAGAGATATGAGGCACAGTTCCTGGTAGTTGGGACTGGTTCCAGGGGTTATCTTCTTCCCACTATCCTCCACCCTTCTGTTTTATTCTGCATGTTTTGAAATCTTCAAAGACAGCAGTACATATAAACACCCTTGCCAGGAAACCACACTGCTTACAGCTGAAGGGTCTAGCTGACATCTAGAAGTCACTGAAGTTTCTACTTTGGATCAGTAAGATTTGGTAGCTGGGTGAGAGCCTGGGTCCTCTGGGACTGAAGTGCATTGTTCCTCTGCTTTCTTCCTGACTCTTTTAAGGGTAAAGGGAGGAAATGCAGGTGGATTTGCTGGACTAGCTTTGTAGGGATGACTTGCACCAGGCCATCTTCACTATCCCACAGCTCCAGGACACACCATAGGCTCCATTCTCCTGGCACAAACCCAGATTCTTTCACAAAATAACATTCCCTGGACGACAAGGTATTACTACCTACCAAAGTCAGCATCTCTGAGCATACAAGACAATCTACAGTGTATGTCTGTTGAAACTAGAGTTATGTTGTCAAGATACTTCAGAGAATCCCACTCCCATCTCATCTGGCTTTCAGAGTTGGTAGACTTGATTTCAGATAGAAATTTGCGCTCAAATTTCAGGGAAAAGCCTGAGACACGGCACTCTTTTCTCCCTGCTTCACCAACCCCTCATAACAAGGCTTCATAGCTCCCTCTAAAAAATGACACTTGCTGTCAGATAAACCAGCACAGCTTCTGGTCCCAACTCTTACACGCTCATAAGCCCAGCTCTGCTGTTGAAAGAGAAAGGACAAGTCTCCCATTTTAAATAAAACCCAACAAGCACAAAGGTTTGTCTGATCCCCTCCAAGTATAAACATCACTGTGCAACACCAACCAGCAAAATTCAGCAAGGCCCATCTATTCCCAGCACGAAGTAAGAAAACTAACAAAAAGAACCCCAAACTGGGATTTGCCAAAGATGGTAACAACTGAAATGCTGTGGCCTGCCCTGAGCTAGCCTTCTACGAATGTGAAATCACAACAAAGCTACCATGTTATTTCTTATCCAGAATTTCTTCTTTCCAGAGAACTACATAAGGTGCCTACAAAAGGCAGTAGCTGTGCAAAACACAGCACTACTGGCAAAGATACCACAGCTGGTTGCATGACAGGCAAACAGGGTCTTTTACATGCCAAATTTACACTGTCTGCTCTTGTGCCACAGCATCATTTTCACCTGAGTGCTCTCCATAGGGGTGACTGTGGGTAACAGGAAAGACCTAAACCTTCTCCTCTTCCCTGGTGCTCCTCTCTAGGCTTCCTGAGGCTAATGGAACTATTTTGGCCAAAGTCTGTTTTTAAACTGGTGTCTGATAAAAAGGCTGAACAGCAGAATGGAAACATTATACTGTGATGAAAAAGTGCATCAGAGGAAGATAACATGAATAGCAAACTGCAATAATGATCAACTATTTATACACAGAAGGGGTTATCAAAAGTGCCATTCAACTTGTGTTAGTCTTATCCAAACCTGGTGATTAAGTCCTCATGGGATGGGCTCCATCAGACCTTCCCATTTAAATAACCTTGTTTATAACTCCTTTTCATCACTGCACAAAGCCTCCATTTTCTCTCTTTTCTTGCTCTCCTTCCCTCTTTGTTGGTGCTGTTTACTCCCAAGTCTGTCTCTGAGCTCTCTGTCTAATTAGCTCTTGATAGATCTGCTGCCCTGTTTCCACCAACATTTAATTCTGCCGTCAGTCCCATTTACATTCCAACATGTTGCATTGTCTTTTACCAACCTAATTTTGTTTGAGTGAATGTAAATCCCATTAAGCAGTCACTATATACCTATTAAACTGTGGCATATAAACTCAAAACCTCTTCTTCTTTACAAAAGCAAACATAAGGCCCAATTCATAAAGGATTTCTATTTGTGCTTTCTCCCAAAGTACAGAAAATTCTTACAGGCTTTAAAACTCTTTTCTTCAAGGTAGTATTGTTGAAGTGCCCAAAACTTGACATGTTCCAACCACTGCATAACTGACAATAATGCTTTTATAATTCTAATGAGTCCCCAGGGAGCGCTCACTAATTAGAGCAGTGATTTGAAGTTGTCATTACAAGTTGCTCTACGTCTACTGTGGATTTCATTTCATTTCTTTTTGTTGTGAGCAATACTTGGGTAAGCTGCCCAACTGTAACAAAGCAAACTCCAACTTTTTCCTGAGTTACCATAGCGCAAGGACAGAAAAGTCTGGATGAAACTCATGGAGGTGATCAATATGGTTTTGAAGTTTCACTTGGAGTGAACTTTCATCCAAAGCACAGTCTCTGTTTTTTGAAAAATCTCCACAGCTCAGCTGGAGTCAACTCCTGTGTGAGTTTTTCCTCAGGAGGTAAAATGTTCCCTGCTCTGTAAACACAGGGCAACCCTGGACATTCCCAAATTGCCAAGACCACCCCATTTCCTCTGTTAGAGATCAAAGCAGCAGCAATATGTTGCAATATGCTAGAGCCCACAACCTGAACAACCTCCAGCCCCTGTGTTTGATCCTCACCATGCTGGCCTTGGGCAGAAAGGTGACAGGGAGTCCCTTTGTGGATGGTGCAAAGGGCATTCTCAGCCACTTCAGTACACATGTGGTGTTGGCAGCCTAAAACTGCATATGTAAGTGAATGAGTGCTGCTTTTTAGTATCAGATAGATGCTTGGTGCTGGATGCCAGCAGCCACCTGGAGTCTCAAGCAGTCCTCCAATAACTATACGGCACTGTGTATTCAATAGCATGCCTAGAACAGAGCAAAACCTTGGCTGAGGTGAGAGGCTCTTGCTATAAAGCTGCCACTCCACACTTGGAGAAGAATGGAAAGCACAGAAAATTATTAAATCTAATAGTATACAAAAATAAAGTCCTCTGCAAGGACAGGTCAGTGTAATTTAATGGAACTACACCAATTTCTATAAAGGTCTTGCTCGTGCAAAGCCCAAACAGCAATAGTACTCCTGCCAGAGTAATATGGGAGAACTGGTTTTGTCAATTGACACTATTCTCGCACTGTCGAAAACCCTCCAAATCAAAACTCAGAAGCAGCTAGAGAAAAATATTCACACAGCTGCTGAACAAACAAGTTCTAGGTACTAAGAAATTCAGTTTGGTCCCAAAGACAGCACAGGGTGGGTAAAGAACTGTAAAGCTTCACATAAATTACTGTTACTTTTCTAAATGCTGAAGCTTTAAGGTATTTTTTAACTAATTGTTGGGTTGTTGGTATTTTGTGATTTTGTTTTTCCTTTAGAAGCACCTTTAACAAAAAGGTAAGATAAAAGCATTAAATAACTTCAGAATGAAATGGCATCAGAAAATAATGCATACTTGAAATTAAGCAAACTTCTCCTTGGGCACTGAATGGAAATTCCATTACTCACCCACTTGTGTTCCAAAGCAAGAACAGCGAGCGTTTAGAACATTTAGGACACATGGTTCTTACCAACCTTCAGTAAGAGTAAGAAGCACAACTCCTTTCTAAATAGAAGCTTGAGACAAGTGCTTTCATGATCTGTGCCATCACTTACATGATCTGAAAGGATGATACGAGCTGATACAATAACTACCATGCCAGTAGAGTATACAGAAGCGTACCCATTTGCTCAGGATTTTGTCTGTCTTGTGTGCAATCAGAAGTACCATTATGTAATTAAACCAAATGCAATGATTAGCTTTTTATGTAGATAAAATATTTCATTTCTGCATTAGAAATAAGCAAACAAGCTCAAAAAGATATTTTGCCTCCTTGTCCACACTTATTTCAGGCTACCTACTGCCTAACTTTGAAGCTGAGAACACAAAAAGCAAGACAACAGCTCTGTGTGTATGGTACAAACCTGCATTTCCATGGTAGAACACTAATTTTATTGCCACATATGCTTTAATTTTGGATAATGGCCTGACTTCAAATTACAGCTCACATTTGAAGGATCTAGCTGAGCAGCATTTCCCCACTATTTATACTGTGGGAAGCAGGCAGGAGTGAAACAGGAAACATCAATGGGAGGGAGGGTCATTTAACTTGCAGGATTCCCAGGTGACTCAAGCACATTCCCTCCTGGTTGCCCGCCCCAACTCCCTGCCCACCTGCTCAGCTTGGGAACAGCCAATATATATCCATATAACCATATATATCAACTCCTACCTGTAGTTGACAACTGTCCCCACTTCATGGAGACTACAGCAGATTCCCATCCTCTGCTTCACAGAAGTCTCATCTGCTCAGTGCAATACCAGGACTCAGAAGCACATCACTGTCAATCCTACACCTAATTGTTTGTTAATTGATACTAATTTGTTAGCTATAGATTACCAAATCCTTGGGCTACTCAATCAGCCTGATGTACTTCACTGTGCTATAACTGCACAAAGGCTTTAAAAGGTTACCTAACCCTGATGCAGCATTCAAAAATGTTATTCTTATGTAAAAGACAGTTGCTCAGTCAAGTTTTATACATGCAAGAGACATATACTGGAAATCTTGTAAAGAAATATATTTCAATGCCTCTAAAAGGAGATTTAAAAGCTAGTTTTACATCCTATCTGCAGCTCCCTTCCAGTGACTCAAATGCAAATTAGATTTGACACCATGGTCAAACCCGTCGCTACACATCCCACATTGAAACATTCAAGAATCCATAAAAATTAAAGCTTGCAACTTCTACAGCAGCTCTACAGGGGCGCATAACACTCAGCACAGCCCAGACAGGTGTCCTAATTTTGCTACCCTGCCACCATAGAAAGGAACTTAGATGCTGCTTTCCCTTAAACCAGAGTTGAACTAGTGCTCTCTGCTTCCATGTCATGTTAAATGAAGAACTTTGGAGGACATTCAGGTAGGATTTTCTCCACTAAACCTTTATCCAGACCAATATAATTCTCCGCTTTGGGGGTAAACCCTGATGAAAACAGCAGCTAATACTGGAGGAAACATCCAAATCAAGGCCTTTATCTATAGTCCTAATTTGGAAAATAACAGAACTTGAGTAGCTCTTCTGTCTGCCTTTTGTTATCATTAACCTCAAAAATAGCACAAAATCTATAAAGTAACACCTGAATAGTTTGGAGCTCAGGTAACTGAAATCCTCTCCATTTTTTATACAAATCCATAACAAGAATGAAGAAAAAAGTCAAAAGGAAAATTCCTTCAAAGCCCCTTTCCAGTTCAACTGCATCTACATTCATGTGTGTATGAAGTGAACAAGTCTGAACAGAAATTTTCCCCTGGGAATAATTACACCAGTATCAGTGAATATTTTGGACAATGTTCACTGATACATGAAGACAAAATCATTACTACACTTGACCAGTACTTGTCAAAAGCCTGGCTTACATCATCCCCACTAGAAAAAGAAGCAAGTGATTTGAAGTTGTCATTACAAGTTGCTCTACATCTACTCTGGATTTTACTTCATTTCCTTTTGTTTTGAGGAATACCTGGGTAAGATACCCAGCTGTAACAAAGCAAACTCCAACACATCACTTTTTCCCTGAGCTAACTACCATAGCATAAGGACAGAAAAGTCTGTATGAAACTCATGGAGGTGATCAATATGGGATGGGAGCAAGACACCCTCCTCTGTTATCTCTTGACTAGTGTGAGCATCACGTTGCACACACAAATCCACATGTACGCCACTCCAAGACAAAGCGGGCTGCTCTCCAGATGGAGACAGTGAAGCTTTGCTCATAGAAGAGACAGGGGATAAGGCAAGTGAGTATTTTCCCAGTGCTCCCCTCGAAGGGTGATGTTTCCTCCCTCACAGTGTTCACACATCCCCCTGGCTGGTTGCCTCCTCAAATCCAAGAGCATTTTCCTACAACAAACTGTATTCTACCTTATTTAAATTATGCCTTTAAACACAAAACTCCAGTTTTCCTGGTCTAGTTGCTTGGCATCAAGAAAAGCCACTCCTAATCCCATCATCACTTCTTAGACTCTGATGTCATAAACCAAAGTACATTTTAAAGGCTTTCTGCACAGTAGTTTGCAGCAAAGCCCATGAACCTCTGATAGAATAGCAAGAAATTATGAGCCTTATATTTCCTATGCTTTGGAAAAGAAAACTCTTGTATTTTTATTGGGATCATACCTTGAAATACTGTTTCTGAGGTGAAAAATGTGTTTCATCTACCAAAAAACATAGCTTTCAGCTTTCCACCTCAGACCTCTGCTGCCTGACTGCATTCCAGAAAACATTTGGGTTTGGTTTTGTTCTTCAGAAAAGCATTTGAAGTTCTACTTCTCTGTTCTTTTATCCTTGCTATCATCTACGTATAATTTATACTGTCACTCTACACCATCTCTCTACCACATATTCTTCATTTTTTTTCTGCAAAGTACTAAAGCTAAACCTTGCAAAATAGACACCTTTCAGTGATCCCTACTCATTCTCTAGCTTTAAAGAAAAGCATGCTACATAGCTGTGTTTTGCCTCTTGCCTTTTTAAATCCACATTTGTACAGATGCAAAGTAGAGGACACTACAAGGAGAGAACCACAATGCAGGCTGCACATGTGCACATCATGCAACTAAGAAGAAACTCTTGGGTTACACTCGCACAGCTAGAAGAGAGAGGTCAGCGAGTGAACAGCCAGAAGGGCATAGTAGGATGCTAAATCCTGGAAACCTCTTAGAGGCAGTCTTTTAGCAGATTGATTTTCATGTGCCTTCAGGCTGACACAAAGCCATGCGTGAGAACCCCTCTCAGTTACCCAGTGAAGTGGGTCGTGTGTGACAGTATTAGTTAGATGGTCCTAGGATGTGACAGCAGAGAGGGAACCAGCTGTCCAAGGCTAATGTGCCATCTGTGCCTAAAATATTCTGCCAATTGTGTTGGCAGAACATAAAAAGTGTGTCCCTTTACTGGGCAATAAATCACAAGCAGGTCTTATGCATTGTCAATTAAACACTGATATACTGAGTAGCCCGGATGCTTCATTGACTTACAGCCTTCTGAGTGTGACATTTGGTGGCATGACCACTATGGAGGTCATTACCTACACACTTAAAGCACCAAAGCAGCCTGATCAGCTCCCCAAGTGACAGATCCATGGTTTACTGCTATCTGGGAAAACACTCAAAAGTCCCATTAGATAATGCGTTTAACTTCTGGGACAAAGAAAAACAGAACCAACTACAGCAGAACAAATTATTATAGGTTTCATTATTATATTTGCCTTACTCCTGAGAGACTGGGTTGGGTATTTTTCCATCTGTCTAGTCACAGTCATAGGGATGACAAAGACACCCATTCTGTTGTCCTGGGTTTACCAGGAGCCGTTTTGCTCCTTCTTAGTAACTGGTCCAAGCTCTGTGTTTTGACTTCCAGCCTGGGCAGAGAGCTGATAACACCGATTGTTTTTAATTGTTGTTAAGTAATGTTTATTCTGGCCAAGGACTTTGTGAGTCTCATGCTCTGCTGGGGACGAGGGGAGGCCGGGAGGAAGCAGAGACAGGACACCTGACCCAAACTAGCCAAAGAGGTATTCCATACCACAGCACGTCATGCCCACCGAGGTAACTGGGACTTACCCAGAAGGGCACACTCTCTCTCTCTTCGGGGGGGGGGGGTCAAACTCGTTCAGCGGTGGTATCGTATTCTCTTGTTATTTTCTCTTATCAATATTATAATTGGTGGTAGCAGTAGTGATTTGTGTTATACCTTAGTTACTGGGCTGTTCTTATCTCAACCCATGGGAGTTACATTCTCTTGATTCTCCTCCCCATCCCTCCGGGAGCGGGGAGGGTCGGGGTGGGGGTGAGTGGATGAGCTGTGTGGATCGGTTTAAACCACGACACTGTCTTCTCACAACTGTTTTTTTGGTAGAACAGCCATCAGCCCTGCAACCAGGGCCTTGAGCCTATGTTGACTGGCATCTACCTACCTGAGTAAACCTCAGGTAGGCAGCATTTCACATATTCCACCACATTCTTCTGCCAAAGCCTTACTAGTCCTAGGTCCATGCAGGTCAACATGCATATTACAAAACCCCATGGTACAGCTCAGAAAGCAGTGACAGCAGAGGTCAAGCACCACTGCCACTTACTGAAGTTATGATTACACAGCAGCTACTGTACTGGGTCAGGAGAAAGGGCCTGCTAGCCTTTGCCTGGCTAGCAAACAGCTCGAACACATACCTACGCAGGATTAAGAGTGTCACAAGCAGAAAGAGCTCTCCCTTCACAGCAGCCTCCCAACAAACCCCAGCTTCTGAAGCCAGATGTGGGTTTGCACACATCTTTCACTGCCATATTACAGTGTGTGATCACCACCTTCCACCCAACTCTCGGCACATAATTGGTATAATCTGTAATACAATGCACAGATCTTTCAGAACAGAGAAATGCTGTAGCTACGGATCCACTTTGAGTTGCCAAGGAAAACAAAAAAGGAGGGAAGACTGAAAAAATGGAGTTGTTTTCTACAAGACAGCCTCCTAATAAATAGCTACTGACTGGGGCAAAGAAACAAGATACTGCTACCATTTCAGCTACCAAATATAGTACATTACATAGATAACCAAATAACATTTACATGCAGAATGGACCACATTTTATTCTACCGTCCCTGCAATTGACAGTACCATAAAACATAGAACCAAAATCACTGATCCTTAACTTGGAAGTACTGAATATATGACTGGTTGGCCAATCTGTCTTTTTAGAATTTATTTTCTGATAAGCAGTGCAATGTCATCTCTTTTTTCCCCCTTTTTTAAATAAGGAAACACCACGAAGTAGTTCAAAAGTAAGTCTGCAGTATCATTTTAGTCTTGCTTTTAATAGCAAGAAATAGTTTGATGTATTTTGCAACTGCTTCCTAATCCTCTTTGTCCTTCTGCAAGCAGAAATGAGAAGTGATTCAACTCAAAGAAATACATTTTCTTTAGACCCTTAGAAACTAAACAGTTCAACCACAAATGAATATAAGGTACCACTTTCATGTTGCTATGTCAGGAGCTACTGCTAAGAAGAAGATACATAACCATAAGAGAGGTGCTCTGCCACTCTCATGCACAGAATCTGCACAAGCACATTCAAACAGCTGCTGGTGTTGAGGTTTTATGGGGCAGGAGAGTGGAGGTGTGGGAAGAGCTCTGGAGAGAACTTTCACAGTGAAATCCTCTCCATTTTTCACTACAAATCCATAGTAAGAATGGATGAAGAAAAAAGCCAAAAGGAAAATTCCTTCTGATTTGGAGAAAATTCCAGGAACAAACTTGCCAACAGAGTTTCAGGTTGACAAGCAGGTATTCTTTATTGCGGCGCCGGGAGACATGGGGGATAGCTCCTCCCAACGTGTGTCCCCGTATTGCTGTATAGGCCATCCTTATATATGAGGCTACACATGAATTACATCATTTCCCAGAAAGTTTCCCACATGCATACAAAAAAAAAAAAACGTGACGGTGGTCTTTTAAGGGTCTTTTACTTCTCCCAACAATGTTCATAACCTCTGGCAGTCTTTGAAGCACCAGCTTAATTAACATCACAGGCATAGCAATCATCCTGTCCTTCTACTTATCAGTTAGTTTAACTGCTCCCATCCTGGACACATCTGCTAGTCCCCAGATACTCCCCAGTAGATGTTTACACCAACTTAATGGTGTAAATCATTAGCACCACAAACATAACAATCATCCAGTACTTCTCCGTATCAGTTAATTTAACTGTGCCCATCCTGGACATCTGGTAGTCCCAGATACTCCCCATTCCCAGATCCTGTTCTGCTTTTCATACACTTTTTGTACTAAGGTCCTAAGGACCTGAAACTATGCCAACTACCTTCAAGCACTGCAGTTATTTTTCATTACAAAGCCATCAAACTTAACCTTACTTAAAAATGACTACATTGTGCTTTTGTGCCTCCTTGTCTCACTTCAAAGCCCCTTTCCAGCTCAACTGCATGTACATTCACCTGTGCATGAGGTGGGCAAGTCTGAACAGAAATTTCCCCCTGGGAATTATTATACCAATATCAGTGAACATTTTGGTCAATGTTCACTGATACATGAAGACAAAATCATTATCACACTTGACTGGTGCTTTTCAAAACCCTGGCCTACATCATCCCCACTAGGAAAGGAAGCAAGGGTAATTCTCCAGTTATCCATTGCATTTGTAATTCGCTGTTAACCTCCACTGCCTACCTGTGAATGAAAGAACAAAACAGAACTTTAAAGTCTATGTGAAACTCTTTCCCAAAATAATTAAGTTACTTCTAAGTGAGCTAGCTTTTCCTGAGGAGTTTTTAATAGTAAAAAAGAACAGAAAACAACTGTATGTCACAGACTTGGGAGTAAAGGTAGGGAATTCAGTAAACATCTAGCCTTCAGAAGATTTCTTATCAAAATGCAAGACTGAGGGAAATCCATAGTGAGAGACATGAGTAGAACAAAATAAAGATCTACTAACTACTGATGGAAATGTCATAGCATTTCTCTTTAATTGTGTTCTCTGTGCCTGTGCTTGATCTATTCACATCAGAATCACAATAGGCTGTTGGACTTGGTAGGGAACTCCTGAACGTCAACTTTCAATCCATCTTTTTGTTTTCCTGTGTGCTTTTTTTGCCAGCTTCACAGATCTCCTCATCCTTTGCCAGCTAACATTAAAGTTGAAAATGAAGAAAATCATTTTAGGATTAGGGATGAGTTTACAAAACATAACAGCTCTACGGGCTTACAACACCTACTGCCAAAAAACACTCCAGAGAACTAACATTATGATGCTGCTTGGTATTCCCTAGCTAGCCCCTAGGCTAAGCACAGGGAAATCTGCAGTAACATCATCTGCTGGCAAACAGAAAACCCCACTAAGTTTTTAATTAAGAACTAAATGTCACTGAGTACTCCAAAGGTTGCCCAGAGGTCAGCACTATCTTCCAAGTGCCAGGAGGTGGAAGGAACCAGGTTCAGCCTGAAGCAGAATGTTTTCAGAGGCTCACTTGCATGAGGTTAACATGTGCCTTCTGATTTTATCTTTTTAACTCAGTTAAGGAGAAGGGTTGTGTTAATAGTTGGCTTTTCTAACACCGAAGCAGAAGCTGCAGCGCTTAATCCTGGGTAGTTTTGTTCTACTTTGGAAAGAAATATACATACATATATTATACAGAAAATACATTTAACATGGAAAACAAAAATACTAGTGTTACTAGTTATACCAGACGACGGCATTAAAAAGAATTCTGATTACAGTTATTAACAGTGTTAGTCACTGAAATGGAAATAATCCCCAAAAGAGCTAAGCAAAAGATACCAAAAGTCATTAAAACAGTGTACTTTTTGAAACAGGTGATCATTTCAAGTTAGCAGCTCTCATTGGAGTACAGGCAATAATCCCAGGGAGGTGTCTGCATTATTATGAATGGCATCTCTTGGCTTTATAACCAGGAGGCACAGCAGTTTTTAACAAAACATTGTGTTCAAGGGCAGAGTTACACATTTCCATCAGGAGACTCAAGCGCATCAGGTAATACTATATGCTAGTTTTGGTCGTTCAAGCCCAGCTCTACTATTTAATGAAATAAGAATTATATGCCCAAATCATAACCTAAAGATTTGTTAAGAGGACAGACTGCTCCTTCAGAGCAACCTTCAGTCAACAACACAGAAAGAAAAAATTAGATCAGTTTACAATTAAGTGCTGTTTCTATGGAAAGACTTCTTTGAAAAGCAGAGACAAATAGCAGCTGGGCACCGAGTTCCCCCTGACACTCGAGCCTAACTCTCAGCAGGGCATATGGAAATCTCTCATATGAGTTTTTATGCTGGATTGCCAACTACTCCTTTTGAGTTAATTTCCAGATGAGCACATGGTGGTTCTTGCATTTGTTACCAACAGAAACCCCACAACGAAAGAAGCCATTTACAGACAGTTCACAACCACAGTTGGCCAGAAGTGCTATCATGTGCATCTCTGCTTTCCTCAAGCATGAACAACCAACGGCACCTGCCTAAACCATGCTCTATGTTCACTGATTAATTGCATGCCCTTCACCAGATACTGAGTGATTTCTCTGGAGAGCTCAAATCGCAGCTCATTATTGCCAGCTATGTGAGATGGTGTTTGAGACACAGCAGTAATGACACTGCATTATTCAGAGATAACATCCCCAATAATGTCTGTGCCTGATCACTGTAGTAAGCCACGAGGCTGAACAGTGGGCTGCAGAAATCCCAGACTCCAAGCACAAATGAGCAGGGATAGCTGACAGACATTTCTGTTGTGTGAAGACATCACACAGGAGTTGCAGTAATTCTGTTCCTTCCCCCAGGAATATGTTTCTCTTCCAGTTGAGCTAGCTTTATTTACAGTAGTTTCTTTGCACACAGTATAACACATTTGGGTTTAGCCTCACAATTTCACTACAGTAGGTCCTACATTAGATCAGCCTTGTTGCTACTCACTGCTGATTTACAGACAACAGCTTTTCTCCCATGCACTGCACCATCTACATCAGCTCTGGAGCAAGTTGGGTGATGCCTTTACATCAGCAAATTGTTTCACATAAGCAGCAGCCTCAAAAAGCAGGTTAATTTGCACTCTTCAAACATAATCACTTTAAAAGAGGAAAGGACTCATTACTTTAGTGATGTTTCCTGGTCCACTGCACCATTGTTGGAAACTCTGTCCATAAACAAATTACAGCTAACACTGTGCCCTTCCACTAAACAAATCTCCTGAGAATAACTTGCTATGCAGAATGCTTTCTTTCACACCTCTCTAGCTGGCAGAAGAACATAAGTGTCCCCATAAATGCTGGATACTTTCCTCCCATATTTTCCATCTAAAGGTAAATAAAGTGGGGAATAACCTAAAGCTCAATACTGAAAATTTCCTTTCGAGCAGTAACATCAAAGATTATTTTTTCCTATAGTAGCAGCCATGTTGGGTACATTAACCCACACGGAGAAAAAAAACCAAAACAACAACACTCTTCAGAAAGTGCTGAGGATTCCCTGCCTAAAAAACAAATATAGCAAATACTTTGTAGATGTCTCCATAATGGGGTGTTGCAGTATTTGGGAGTATTGGCACATTTCAGAATAACTAAATCAAACTACCAGGCTCACTTCAAGAGGAAGCTAAACCCCAACATTACGGGCAATTTTCCTGTTAACTGAGAGGCAGGCCCACAGAAGCAGACCTCCTTCTGGGAAGTCACCACTGCAATACTGTACTATTACAGGTTGAAGATGATTTTAAAGGACAGATGGAACTCGCGAAGCATGCGGAGAGCTTTGTTGGCAAAACAACAACTCTTGTGAATTAAAATCGTCACCAAGTTGAAGGCTTCCCTCCTCCAGTAAACCCTCCATTCACCAGGAGGTTTCTTCAACAATTACTGGATTTGTTATACTACTTGGTGTATCAAAACTATAATAGTCAGTGAGAATTAAAAAGGTCAAATTTAATTTCTTTCCACTCCAGTGGGCTTATACCATTGCCGCATTTTGGCTATTTAAATGGATTATCCCATGTGGAGTTTTACATCAAATCACCCACCTCCCCAAATGTCACCAGACAGATGTTACCCTGAGAGGTTTGCATACCCCATACCCAAGGCAACACCAGCAAGCCCTGGTGATCTTCCCACCTCACACAGCAGGGTTCACCCATCCAGTGACCACAGTGGCTCCCAACAGGAGCTGGGGGACATCAAGTGCTTTTGGACGTTCAACCCTAACAACCATCTGTTAAACCTCAAAGAGTCTGTAAAACAAATGCTTAACACTTCCCAAGACAACAAAACCAAACATATCTGAAAACTCCCCTCCCCATTTGCACAATATGCCTAATTTCAAATTAACAGCATTTGCCTGCAGCCACCGTTGGCATCACACAAAATACAGAACCAGACTGTATTCTAGCCAGGGATAAGGGAAGGAAGAAATCTCATACGGAAGGATATCACACACTGAGGAACAAAATTATTGATGCAGGATCTGGGTAAGAAAGAACGCTTATGAGGAAGAAAAATTACTGAACTCCAGAATTTCCACTATATGATAAGCAAATGCTCCCATTATTTTGCTCCCCTCACCCATCCTTTGATTTTAAGTGGATGTACAGTGGGAAACGATGTGGCACTACAGAAATCTGAGACCTTCAAGAAACAGGAAGGATACAGACAGCAATGAACATAACACAAGGCATCAAAATGCTCTTACATAAAAAAGGAGGGACCAAATAAGACTTCAGCACAGGCAGAAGAGCCTGATCGAAAAGAAAGCTGGTTTTGGCTCATATATATGACTGTAAGTCATCAAAGTCATCAGTAAAACATCAGCAGGCCTTCATAGGTGATCGGTTTGTGTTTGGTGTCCCCCCCCCCAGCTGAAGCTGCCAGCTAGCAAAGCTTAGTGACCCTGCACAGCCTGATGAAATCTCAGAGACAGCTTGTTTTCCAGCTATCCTTCAATATAGGAAGGGTAGCCTGGGCTAGACATCAAAAATGCAGCACAATGTTAAATTTCAGCAGGCCCAAAAACCTGGAAAAATCAGCACCAGTGGCAGGAATTGCCAAGACCCTCCAGCTCAGAGGCCAGCACAGAGCTGCTGAAATGAAAAGCGATGTTCACAAATCAGTGTGCAATCATCTGAGCACAATTTGTGCTGTGGTTTGTGAGGCAAGCCTGAGGCTGGGGAGAAAGTGAGCTGATAAACTGCATTATTACACCATGTATATTTTATAATAATCTGTCATAGGGCTTGGGAAAGAAAAAGAGATCAGAAAGGACTGAGAGAGGAAGGAAGGATGGAATTACACCCCCAAAAAGCATTTTCACATACAGTGTTTTGCCTCTAACCTTTGAAAATGAGAGTTTAGGTAATTAGCAAGTCTTACAGCAAAACCCACTCATGCAAAATACGGAAGGGGTTTCCTACCCACTGGTTGGTTACAACATCAGAGACTACTCTCAAAATGTGTCACAACCCAATCCAGAACTTGGGAACATTAGGCTGACCTCCCGTTCTGTCAGCTCTTTCCTTTTATTCTTGATGCCAGGAAACCTTGGTGGACTGCCGATTTTGCTGACGTAAGTTCCAATTGAATGAACTTCTGGGAAAAACATCTTACCAGGTATTAAAAAAAAAAAAAAAAAAACAACAAAAACGGGACTGCAACAAATGAGCATTTTGTAGCTGTGGGTGAGACAACATAGGATATGAATGCAGCACCATGCAAGTGTGGCTCAGTGGGTTCTTCATCATGATGACCAGCTTTGAGCTACAAAAGGTGGGTTTTGGAGATAGCTATTTCAAGTCAGGCATCAAATGTTTTTAATTGAGTCAAGCTTATTTACTCACTTCGTGCTTATTTTCCTTGGACAATACATAACACAAGAAAAACTGAAAAATGCTGTCTTTCTGATATGGTAGGTAATACTGCATATATTCATAATGTATCCATCCAATGCTTCTGACAAGACACATTGACATGAGAGTAAACAAAACATACAGCCATGTCCCTTAACCTCATTGACACTGGTCCTCAGTTACATCTCAGTATGTTGTCAGCTGAAAATGATGAATGCCAGAACTATGAATGCTGAACAGGGTAACTAACACTAGTAGCAAAAAGCAAAACACATCTGAATATGAATTGGTATTCTCAAATTAAATAGCTGTGATTTTGATAGCTAGTAAACATATTTATAGTCATTCAGATGCTAAAATATGTGCTTCTAGTTCTTGGATGAATAAACATGAAAGCTGTGCCTGTTGATACATACTTACACATTCATTTCTTTAGTTGGGAATACAAATCATACTTATAACTTTTTTCTGTTTTCTTCTTGTTTTTCCCCTTTTAAATTAAATGGGCATGGATTCTTTCAGCAAGCCCATGGCATTGTAACACCACCACTGACTATGAATGGTAGTTCTACGAAATTCTACCAGCGATCTGACAAAAGCCTTTCACACAGAGATAAACCCTCTTGCGTATATTTACTACGTGAGTTGATCAACAGCCTGGTTAGTTTCTTTATGGTTTATTATTTTTAATTCTCAACTCAGCATACTGTTTATGTACAAATAACAGATTTTGATTATATCCACAAAGAATAATATTAGCCCATGCAGATGGAAACATGGGAAGAGGAGTGGAAAAAAAGGGGGGGGGGGGGGAACAAGCAAACAAGCAAACAAAAAAAACAAAACCAATGGTGGGTAATTTTAATTTTTAAGGACATGTTTTCAATGGTTAAATAGCAGAGCAGGAAAAAGGAAGGGGAATGCAGGTCCTTTTGAATTTACAAGCAGTTGGAAGAAGGATCACTTGGCATGAAACCACCTTCCCTGAATCTGAGCAGGTTGTTTTAGCTCCTGTGAGTTTTGGAAGAGGCAGAGCTGATAAGGAAGGGAAAGTATAGCAATCTAAGTACATATTTGGACACAATAATTTATCTAAGGAAAAGAGCATTAAAATGCAACTGTTCCCAAAAGTGCTCCAAGATCTTCTATGCAGGCAAGAAAAGAAACAAGATCTCCCAATGCTGACACCCACCTGCCCAGCAGCACTTAGAAAGCTGATGGTTGCCATCCCAGGCACTGCATCCTTGCTCCCAGAATCAGATCAATGCGTGAATGAAAAGCTGGTGATCACTCACTGTCAAAGGCCTAAGGGCAGAGAAGTGCTCTCACCATCAAGAAGGGCACCTTACTCCAATAGAAAAAGGAAAAATTCTGGAGGAGCCAAAAGGCAAAGGCAGTTCACAAAGCAGCCAAACGATGCTCTAACCACTGCAACATCCTCTTCTTCACTCTCATGAGAGATTAGGTGCTTTACCCTCCCCCTCAGGCAAGTATTTCATTGGAATTATGGTACCTAAAATTGCCCACAATATCTGACCCTGTCTGAATTCTTGAATTTCTGGAAGAATAAGTGTGCATGTTGCTTGATTTCATGCAGTAAGTATGGTACTATTGAGAGGTTTCTAAAGTCACAGTCTTACAAACAGGCTCAGTACCCAACCCAAGAGTCAAGCTGTTCAAAAATAAGTTTAAAAAAATTAAACTGATCCTAAAATGATTAAAAAAAAAAAAAAATCAAACAAACAAAAAAACCCACCACACTGAAATACTAGTCTTTTCATAGATGTTTCTCTTTGCCATATGGTTTCGGAGCCTTTCATTTGCACTTAGATTATTTTTCCCATGAACATTAAGTCCAGGAATTACTTCCAAGGAGACAAAAAGAAAGAAAACAAAAAAAAAAAGAAGGTGGCAGCAGAGATTGTTCTGTACACAAACAAATGCGAGAGCAAAGATTCTCAAAGAAAACCACGTACCAAGAGACATATGAAAAAATAGGAAACATTAACAGCAATATCTACACCTCATATTTAGTTAAAGCAATACTAGTGTGATGCTGGGATTTTCTCAATGATGCCAATCCCTCTTCCTCCACCTCCAAGTATTAAACCAACAGGAAGTCCAGAATTGATTCAGCCTTGTGTCACTCTTCCTTAGAAGTTCCTGGAGCTCACCAAAGTCCACTGCTACTTTTTGTCCCCACAAATGACACTTGACCCATTCACACTGTTGAAAAGCACAGGAGTACAAACATCTTCAACAGGGATGAGCATTTACTCTGCGCTTCTGTACACAGCCTCTCACTCCCAGTCCAGGCACACCACCAAGCAAGAAACCCACACCAGCCTCTGATTTGCCCCTGACAAGGCTTTTTCCTTTAAAAAGGAGACAAGAATGTTTGGCAAACTGTTCTTCTTTCTTCAAATGGCATGATTAATATGAACACAAATGCAAAACTTCACAATCTAAATTAATATTCAAGAGGAAGAGGGGAAAATGTGACACGCTGTATCTTAAAGTATAATGTTATGCACAGACTGGACCACTTTTACCAACCAAGCAAGACATGACATGAAGTTTAATAAATATTCAATAAAAAAGGGGGGAAAATATGAATTTGATGACGTTTGCAGGCAATTAGAGCAATTTATTTCACTATTAACATGACAGACTAAATGGAAAGCAGCTATGGGTGAAAATGCAGTTTCAGTGCCCAGTTTTAGTGCAGTTTTAGCTTTTTGCAGCAATAAGACAAGGGGTAATGGGTTTAAACTGAAACAGGGTAAGTTCAGGTTAGATATAAGGAAGAAGTTTTTTGCTGTGAGGGTGGTGAGGCACTGGAAAAGAAGTGGTAAAAGCTCCATCCCTGGCAGTGTTCAAGGCCAGGTTGGAGAGATCCTTGGGCGACATGGTCTAGTGTGAGGTGTCTCTGCCCATGGCAGGAGGTTGGAACTAGATGAGCTTTAAAGTCCCTTCCAACCCAAACCATTCTAGGATTCTATGAAATGTGTGAGGGGTATCCATAACCAACTTCTCTAGCAAGGCAACCATCCATCACAGCCTTGCCTCCTGCCAGTGCGGCAGTGCTGAGACAGTATTTGTGGGGATATATGTGCATCTGCCTGTGTGTAACACTGCAGGGGGATTTCTCTCTACTATGCAAAGAACATTTTCCACATGGTTAGCTTATTCCTGCTTCTGCTGCACTGAAAATGCCAGCTGCATTCAGTCAGTCAACATTTTATCCAGTTCCAGACAGAAAGTAAAAAGCCATGCCATCCCTTTGCCCCTGATGGATACTCTTCAGGAAATCAGTACTCTTTTATATCAGACCCAGTAGAAAAAAGGAAAAAGATGATACCTGGGAATAAAGGGTTAACATTGTGTCTGCTTGCTTAGGCAGTTGCTGCGCTTGGTGAAGCAGAACCGTAGGAGTCAAAGTTGCTAGAATGGTGAAGCAGAATTGTAGGAGTTAGAGCTGCTAGGCAGAATTGTAGCAGAAAAGATTCATAGCTTAATATTTAAGACATTCTTGTTTAAATAGTATCTTTAGAAAGAAAAGGAACAAAAGATAGAGTAACAAAATTTGCAAACTTGACAAGTTTCTGCTTTAAGATACATAAAACCGAACCTGAGGTTTGGATAGGAGCCAAAACCCTATTGAGTCCATGTGAAAGCAAGAGGTTACTCGTGGTGATGAAGAGGAACTAGAGGCCTTCATCCTCACGACCCCCTAACGACCACCACCAGGAGGCACTGTGCAGGCGCACCAATGGGACAGATGCCAGAAAACTAATTATAATACTAGACGGGAATAGGTTTTGCATATGTATCAGGCATGAAGCAATCTCATGTTTAGGTAATCATTATACATAATATAAATGAACTGAGTGGCAAAGAACACATGCGCATCCTTTTGGAGGAGCGATCCCCATGCGCCTCAGTGCTGAATAAAGCATACCTACTTTACAACTCTAACGAGTTGTGGAGTCTATCCGTGTATCAAAGAGTCTGTGCTTAATATAGCACAAGCAACTCTTCTACCTTCTAGGAGGCTTAGAGCAAGGGTTACAGATACACACCAGAACGTGAAGATTTCTGCCATTCTATGACCACATGTCCTCCAGAATTCCAAGATAAATTTCACTATTTATATATGTTAACCAGTACCTGAGTATTTCCTTACCCTTTCAGTGACAGGTATGGCTCTGGACACATTTATCAAGTGGGTCTGTCAGGGAGTTGCTGTTCCTGACAGACTCTCCAGCAACAGAGTTAACAGTCAGTTGTGTCTGACAGGTTGTAGATCTGTTTGATGTTAATAAAATGATCCCTTTCTAAAAAAGCCATCTTGGCTGGCAGCACACAAAGTGATGGATGTGCAAAATGCTTGCTCTCAGTAATTCCTTCTTTTGACTAACTTCCCCCAAACACTGCCTTTTTGCAAGAGGCTTTAAAAAATAATACTTCAAATACATCTGCTTGCAAGCTTACATCATGTTTCAAAACTAAAATAGGCAAGTTTGGAAGGTCTGATTTTTAAGAAGCTTTAAAAGAATTTCCTTTCAGGAAATCTGCATAGTATCTAGGACCTTGCAAATAAAATTTCTTTACAGTGGCTCCAGCTCGTCACCTAAGAACTGCAGATACATTTGAAAATCTCTTATTCATCTATTCTATCTTGCAGCATATAAAATACAACTTGGCTATTGATACTTAAAACTTCAGAGCTGGCCCATCCACTAATAGCCATCACCATGGGAACAAGGAAATAAGCACTAGTGAAAGGGAAAATACTTTCTTAATTCTTGAAAACCTAAAGATATGTGCCTATCTTTCCCCTCACTTGCATTTGGGCCATCAACTTACTGCTGAAAGAACTGAGACTTTGCAATACCAAAATCAACGGTATTCCGTCTAAAATCAAGAACATTTTTATGGATCAGAGTTTCAGCTTGAATACAGATACCAAATATTGCTCCAATGACAGGGAACACAGTTTTTACAGATCAATCTCAGACTCAAAATTCAAAGCGGGGAAAAAAAGAGGGCCCTGAAAGCTTTCATCTGGTAGACTTTGAGAAAACAAGTCTTCTGTGGTGTCAATATTACCATCTATTTCACCATATGTCTACAGATTTTCAGGAAAGAAACCAAGAAAAGGAAGGAAACAAGGATATCTACCACAATTAAATCTACTCCCATTAGATTAATTCCAGCTATGCACGAAACAAATTCACCTATATAGCAGATACTACAGCCAAGTCAATGCAGCATCAATTCATCTTTAGAGCACACACAGTACTGCACCATTGATTTACAAGATATGACATGATTGACTTTATATGTGTATTAGCATATACAGTGGCAAAGAATATGAACATGATCAAGAAAAAGAAGCATGTGTACATTTTAACAGCATTGAGCTAGCTAACATCCCAGTTTGTACTAACAGATTAGACAATGCCCTAGCCCTATCAAAATGAATGGAAAGCTTGCAATGGTCTTCAGCATGGCAAGAATTACAGCCTAGAAATGCTACAGAGGCCAACATGGCATAAAAACCTCCATCACCTCCTGAAATTAGGCAGGCTCCTTAGAAGGCCCACTTTAATTAAACCCACCAAAGGGGCAAGAAAAGCATCTGATGTACAAATCGACTCATGAAGGATCCATGATGCTGGTATTAAAGTTGTATTCTGGGTTTAAAAGCATGTGTGGCACCCATACACCTAACTAAAGTAAAGAGAGAGAGAGGGGCGGCCAGGCTTCTATGGTTGTTCCCATGTCAGGACATCAGAAGGCTGCCTCAGTAACAAGAAGCCCGTGGCTATTAATTTTTCATAGGGAGTACATATCGCCACAACATTGTGAGGAGTTATTGATAAGGAGCAATAAGAAATCAAAAAGAAAGCCAAGCAGCTTTAATCATCAAGATTCCTACACACACACCACCCACTCCCGGCTGAAAATGGAGAGCACCTCATTAAGACAAAGGTGCACAGGACACAGCATTGCCACAGGCAGGTTTCCCCGCTGGCACCCTGCAAACTCCACAGGCACAGCAGTGAGGGTAGCATTACACACAACACACACACAGAATCCAGCACAGCACCATGAGCAGCTATTAGTGGGAGGATAACAAAATGCTCTGCCTGCAGTAAAGCAACAGACACCTGCTCTCTACAGCCTAAACAATCCCTTTGTCTGGTTACCAGCTATCTTAAAAGACTGCAAAGGAGCAGCATAACAAAATTACCCATGCCAGCCCTTTCCCTATTGACTGCTTATGAGCATAACTCATTAGAGCTCTCGGGAGTTGCCATCCCCCACTATTAACAGGATGCATTAATAATGACATTATTTTAATGCTTTTTCTATTTGCATTTGCATTTATCCAAACGCCATCGTGTTAAACGGCATTAATTACACAGTTCTGTCTGGGACAGCAGGTTTACAGTAGCATCTGTTGAGCTTACTGACTTGCCAGACCTGCCACATTAGAAAGTTTTCCTGTCAAGCGTGACACTGAAGAACTTGGTGATGCTTCATTAGAATTGGCTGAAGGTTCAGAGACACTGTGACTTCTGTTCTTGCATATTTTTTTACAGTTTTTAGGGGGTTTTGGTGGGGTTTTGTTGGCCTTTTCTTTTTTTTTTTTTTTTCCTCCACATATGCTCTCCTGTATGGATTTAAGAAGTTTCTTGCCCCAACAGATAAACCTCTGTGGCTTTCTCACTGGGCTCCAGCTTCCCCTGTTGTAAACCCATTCCCCCACAGCTGCCTCAGCCCAGGAGCCCTCCCCACAGCCACCCTGTTTTCCTCAGCGCAGGAATGCTTCAAAAAGGCCCCCCAAACCTCCCAGGGCCCTTTGGGCGCACTGACACCCAGACACAGTGATATTACCTCAGGAAAAGGGAGCTGCAAGGCAACATTTGTGTGGCCCATGGCCCTGTGGAGCCCTTCAGAGCAGCCCACCCCTGAGGAGGCCATTTCACCCCTGGGACACCATTCTCCTGACCAGCCCTTTCAGCAATAAAAACAGAAGAAAAAATACCAGGGGCAGTACCTGAAATACACAAAAAACTCCACAAATGTTCCCAAAGCTGTTGGAGGGCCCTGGCCTGCCATGGTGTGCACAAATATTGTGGTGGTTTACACTGAGGCAGCGGTGAGCACCCAGAGGGACTGCCCATGTGTCTGCCAGAAAACACAAATGGAGGATTCAACCCTCTCACTCACCATTTTGAGCTGAAAGTGGTTCCCGAGGAGAACCAGGCACCATTCCCGAGGCAGAACACCTCCCTCCCTCCTCTCTCACAGCTCCTGGGTGAAGGGAGCACCCCGCTGTGCATCTCCGTCTCTCACAGCAGCCAGGTTCCTGTCAGGGGACCCCCCATAAGGGCCAGGGGTGTCTTTGCAGCAGAAATACCAGAGAAGCTCGGTCTATCCAAAACAAGCTTGCAGGCAGCATGAGGCACGCAAGCAGGGTAGTATTCACCAGAGAGTGATGGAGGAACTGCAGTGAGAAACCGCAGATGACTGCGCCAAGAAGTAGGACCTCAGCACCAGCAGCTGCTGCGGCAGAAAATGGCAGCTGGACAGAGCCAGCCCCATCCCCAAAATGGCAGCACAGGGGACTGTGGGCGCTGGAGGCCACCAAGGCCAACGTCCAACACTTCTAAGAGTTTATTCTGAAGAACAAAGCCCCTTGTCACACACATATAAGTAAGGTTTTGCTGGGCAAGAATTGGTATATCTTCTATAAAGGGAAGTGCTGCCTCAATAACCTCGAGTGATATGAGGTGGTCAGTTGGGGTGTGAATGAAAGGGATTCCCAAAATAACTGGATTTTCAAAAAGCTTTTGACAAAGTCCCGCGTAAAGGATTATTAAAGAAACTAAGCTGTCATGGGCCTGAAGGAAAATCTCTTATGAACCAAAAGCCGGTTAGGAAGCCAAAAGTTCTGGGATGAAGATGAGCTAGTGCTGTGGTCCCCCAGGGATACATGTTCGTGAGGATTTCATTCATATCTTTATAACAAACCTGGAGAAGGAAGAAACAATTTGATCTCAGAGCCTGCAGGTGGAACTAAACCGTTTTGGGTAGTAAAATGTCACAGCAATGGTGAAGAACATTAAAAAACTGAATGGGCAAGGAGGCTGCAGATGAGCTACACTAGATAAGCTTACAGGTAAAACATGAAGGGATAACAGCCTAAACCATGCAAGATGGGAGTCACAATTTCAGACCTCGGGGTCATCACCTTCAGTCATCAGCTCATAGTGCAGTGGCTTTCAAACAAAGAATCAGCAGAGTTCTGTGAATCATGTGGAAGGAAACTGAAAAGGACAGATGCTCTTTTGCCACTTGACAAGCCCTTGGCATGTCCCCATCCTGCATCCAATCCTGCTCTTGGGAAGGCTGCAGCAGTTAGACAAGGGCAACCGACAGGATAAAGGGGATGAGGCTGCCCCTTGGCACAAGGAGAGAATACAAAGGTTCAGACTACAGAGCTTGGGGAAGAGAAAGCTGAAGAGGGCTTGTCTTTTTGAGGTTTACAAGAACATGGATGCAGCAGATAAGCTGAAGAAACAACATGATCTTTAAGGTCTCTTGCAACCCAAACCATTCTATGATTCTATGAACTGCAGTTTGCCAAGAGCTGCAGAATGAGAAGTAGTGGGAATTAGTAAAATTCAGAGATGGATTTAGAAGAGGTAACTTTGCACAGGAGGTGGAGAACGCCTGGGACTTGCTGCCACACAGGGCTGGGGAGATCGGCACTGCCAGAAGAGGTTGGACAAACTCACAGACAACAGGTCCACAAATAGGTACTGGGATGGTAAGTAGGGACCTCGCATCCCCAAAACCACAGAGTGGTGGGGAGTGATGCAGGAGATGCCAAACTTCCTCCACTCCCTAAACACCAGTCCCTTTTCCCATGCAAGCAGGCAGAAGACTGGGCTGGCTGAACCACCCAACAGACCCAACAGGCACAGTGACAGAAACACAAAGTGCTATACAGATGTATCTTGTGAGGTCCTTCAAATTGCTAAACAAAACCCAACCCAAACAGACCAAAAAAACCCTCAACAAACAACACAGACACCAAAATATTAATTCTTTACCTTTGAAAGACTTCCCTGATAACCAAATCACTGCAAAGCCCCGGAATGCTTCCCAGTGCTGATGTGTGAACAGTACACTGGCTTACTTTCAAAGACTTTGGGGGTCATTGGTGATGGTAGGTAGAAGAAAAACAAAAGGAAAAGAAGGAACAACGATATCCAGATCTGCCCAAATCATTAGATTATTCCAAATGTTCTCTGGCCAGGTCCTTCAGTACCCGGAGTGCTTTCCCCATCCTTGGTGCGTCAGTATAAATTATCGTCAACATTAATCCTTTTGTTTCTTCCCTTTCCTAACAGATGCAGTAATGGCACACTTGGACACTGGCAATATTTCTAATTGTGTAATGGGGGCAGAGATAGAATTAATTAATGACACAAAATCTGAGTTAATTTCTTGCAGGTTTTTGAGGGGTTCCTAATGGCTGGAGGTGTTCTTGCAGGCTCCCAACTTTGTCACAGGACCCAGCCATACATGCCAATGAGAAAACAGGCACTTTGGAAAGAGAACAGGCCGGATATTGAAGGACTCACTGCCACAAAAACTACTGTCTTAGTGGCAACAGGCCTGAGATAGTAGCTGGAGTCAATGTAAAGCAGTACTGCCAGAAATTAAATTTCCCTGCTGGGAGCACGGTAGAGTGATTCCATCCGAGTGCTTCTGCATCTCACTGCCCCCCACCCCGGTTTTCCCTGTCTGTTCACCTATCTGACTGCTTCCTGCATATCAAAAGGCAGTCACTTTCCACCAAGGAGAACAACACGAAGAAATCACACATGCATAAAATGACAGGATATTTCAGGGACAACAAAACCAATCAAGGCCACCCCAGTCCTCAGGCAGCTGTGTAAGTGAACTGCTAACTGAGAGAGATGAGCTCTGATGTGATGTGGATCAGACGCCCTGGGCCTGTGTGGGATGAGTATACAGCACAGATTATACACTTTGCCAGTGGGGAGGCAGTCACATAACACCTAGCTAATCTATACAAGCACACTGCTGGCTTTTACAGGTGGCCACTTGCTGGAGGTATTGTAAACCGCCACAAAAGAGCCTATCACAAAGGAAAGGGAAGCAGAGCAAATACAAATAAAGCTTGTTCAGAGCCAGAACTGCAACTCCTGTTCTACTCTGGGAGTTTTGTTTAACTTGTTAAATTAATTCACCATAAATTATATGTACATAAGATTAAGTGTCTAGCAAAAACGAGACTATTCTGCTAACAATGTCATCTTAAATGGAGACTTTTAAGAGGCAGTAATTCTCCATGAGATGCCTACATTTCACAGCTTTTGAGATGAACAACATGACTTACATTTTCAGTGTCTGGTTATTTTGGGTGGTTTCAGTTTTGGGTATGAAACTAACCCAAGAGAGACAGTTTTCAAGAAAAGGCTGTGTCTCATCTCTGGACTCCCAGTTTCTAGTGTCCCAAACTCACTAACAATCTCTTTTTAAATGCCTTCTGCTGTATTTCTGCATGGGTTTTAGTTGGTTTCTTTTAAATACCTACTGAACCCTCTAAAAGAGAAAGAGGCACATGCATAAAATACTGCAGTGCAACTCTATTACTGTACATCTGTTGTAAAGCTGATCTGGTATAACAAGAAAAGACTCTGATCCATCATCATCACTGGAGCTATAATTATTTGGCAGTCAAGAACATTTAAACAGATATTGGGACAGCATAAGACCAACTCACATGCCATTCTGCCACATGACCAATACAAGAAAGGGCTACCCATAGTACCCAGTGCTCATAGAGCCCACGCTTGCAAGCTACAAACAAGAGACCAGCCGCAAGGCTTCTCCAGCCAAAAGCAGAGCGCCTCTTGGCTAAGCTGATGTCAGCTCTGTGTCCTTGAACTGAACTGAGCTCAGGTCTCTACTTAGCCCTAGCACTGGAAAATAGCATCTAACCCTGCTAATGTATCACCAGTCATGTACACTCGTTAGTGACAACTGAATCAACTCTGAACATGCACAAACCCACACAGGGCTTGGCTTCTCCAAGAGATGAAAGGCCCCCTGAGGTCTCTATGTATATTTTATTACCTAACTTCACTGGTTCAGGTGTTGAATTCCTGTTGTTACTGTCATGACAATTCTTTAACTAAGCAAAAGCTGTTGACAAACGCTGCACTTGCAGCCTTGCTCAGCACATTATTGCACTTAAATAACTTCCACCGTGACTCAACTATTGAGGAGAACACAACTCGGACACCACCACCTCTCCTGATGGAAATCAGATGGCTGTCCTTTTCCTGTGACAAAGGTTCAGGCTCCCCAAAGGTGCTTTTTCACCAGATTCAATGATTGCATATTTGCAGCAAGCAAATACTTGGTCCAGTTCCCACTTCTTGCTGTTTCTTTTATCATTAGATTTCTCCTACTCGGTGTATTACACAAGCTGCATGGTAACTCTTGTGCACACTGAAACAAGCTTTCAGGCGACTTTACCTTGGAGTCCCCTGGGATTACAAGCAAGTTCCCAACCACTCTCTCACAGAATTGCACCTACACTGCCCCTGGCATTTGGACAGAAGTGGTGTGTAAATACAGTGATGAAAGAAACTGCCAGCTTGGAGTGTGTAGCGCCAGCTGATGGACAGGAACTGAGCAACCAGCTTATCCTGACAAAACCAGGGTAGTTTTTAAGGGTCAGGAAGAAATTCAGGGCCAGTTAGTTTATTTTTTACAATACTCAAAAAAAAACCCCCAAAAAAACCCCTTTCATTTTTCATTCAGCATTCCAGCTCAGCCTCTCTCTAAAGAGGACCAGGATATTTTCCTTTCTGGTTTGAAAGCAGTTGTTGATGTTTAATAGGTTATATAGCTCCAGGCATTATTATTTTTCAAGCTCGTAACAGCTTGAATATGCCTTTTCTTTCGCTGTGGCATTCCAGAAATTCCTAGCTCTAACCATATATACTGAAACAAAAGCCCTGTGTCTTTGCATTAACTCTCAGCTACAACTGCTGATCTACAGAGTCAAGGAGTGTTCAAAATTAAGGTTATCAAGTCTAATTAGGGACAGCTTATTGTAACTTTATAATTAGAGCTGCCTAGATCCCTTCCAAAGCACGAGACCTGCAATTCCGGTTTTTGTTTTGGGTTCTTTTTTATTCATCATTTCTTTTATCCTTTTATACACAAATATACATACATCAGGTCTACGCTTATATACACACATACATGCAAAGGTCCTCTTTTTCTTGTCAGTATTGACATACCACAGCTAAAAGTCCTGTCAATACAGGATGTCAGTGGTTTTAGGTACTTGCCACAGTGAGAAGGCAACTCTGATACAAGCACTAGTTGTCTTAAGTGAGGCAGACAAACACTGGCAGAAATTACCTTCAAAGTGGGGAAAAAATGAATACACAACTACAAATCAACCAAGACGTGACTGAAAGCATCAGCCCTCTACAGAACAGCTTGTAAAACACAAGGCAGAAAGTGGAAAATCTTCTAATACAAGCAAAACCAACACATATGAAATGAAGCCGATTTTAAAACCACCCGAGTTGCCTCAGATCTGAACAGGTTTAAGTCTGTGCACTTCACTCTAGGCAGCACCACAAGGAAGGGCACAGCTCTTAGGATTTATCTTCTCAAACCCTGCGAGATTTATCCCACTAAACCCCATTTAGCCAAAGCAAAACAAGTGAACTTTTAAGAGCAATGAAAACCTCTTTCCAAGCTCTGCCTCACTCCGTCCTTCAGTTTTACTGCTCTATTTCTCTCCATCATGCTTATAGTGTTTACTGTTAGAATACAGAAAGTGAACAGCCAGCTAAATCAACATCTACCTGTCATTAAGGAGCTAGATGACACTCCTTGTCATACAAGAAGTAAGGGAAGGTACATCTCAATGGCCATCCTTCTTCCCAGGAGATGCCAAAGTTGGCAGATGGTTGGAAGGCCAGTGACTCAATACGCCTTTGATCACCGATCCAAGCTTGGAAGAACAGCTATGCCCAGGCACTCCAGCATTCAGATGTGGGAGCTTTGAACAGAAGAGGCACTTGGTACTTTGACAACACTCATATCTCTCTTTTCTAAAGGACATGAAAAGATGGATTAAGACAAACCTTGTGCCAAGCTTTCTAATGATATATGCTAGAAATCAATGCTTCTCCAATGTCCTGCCATTTCCTTGGACTTGCCAGTGGAGTGGAAAGCAGATATTCAATACTTGACACAGATTACTTCTGAATGCCAAAAAATATTGACAAATATATTGCGTTGGTGTAGGGTACACATTCAGGTCCTGGTGTCTGCTTTAAAAAAAAAAACCAAAATGAACCCAAAACCACACCAGTGATTAAAGAAAAAAGAAAGGAAACAACAAAGAAATAAAGCAAACACCCAACTGAACTCCACAGCCCATTACTAAGGTCAAGTGTTTTATGCAGGTCTCACACAACCATGGACAACACCAAGGAATTCTTGGCTGGCTCGATTCATCTTGTTAGTCCCCTTCTTTCAGCACGTGTTATATGCTTTCCCTCCTTGCCCCCCAGTCATGCCCCTACCTTTATGGCATACATTATCTAGCTTCTAAGAATAAGACTGCTTTTTTCTCTTTTAAGGAATGCTGCTGCCAGCCCTAAGGATAGAGTTCACCTTCCCTCTGGGGGTCAATACATTAGAGACAGGATGGAAGGAAAGTAAAGTTTCCTTAACCTATCGTGATCTTTGAGTCTACAAATCCAGGATGTGCCAACCTTTTGTTCCCTTCATTAATTTGGGACAGAGTCGCAGGAATCTACCACATCAAATCAAAGCCAGTTTCTCTAACTAGGATGCTAACTCCCATTTCAACATGAGGGCTACACTCAGAGAACTGCTCTGCACATGGGTTTTGAGACCACTACTACTGATCTTCCAATGCTTATCCACCAGCATGAATCAAAACACACCCGCAAAGCAGACGCATGTTGCACAGAATGCACGTTATTGCAATGCACAGACAAACAGAATTAAACCATCCCAAAGGTTAATACTCATTCAAGTAGTGACCAAGGAGCAGGTGTCTGGCTGCCCGTGGGGTGCTCCTGTGGACCAGGGGTTGGCAGTGCTGAGTCAGGTCAGCAGCCGGTGCAGAAGAGAGCAGCCAAGCAGCCCAGATGTCTCCTGCTGAAGGAGGAAGGCAACTGCAGGGAAGGAGCAGAGCCAGCTGCCTCAGATGCCTCATGCTGTCATACAGGAAGGTCCCTGGGTGTTTCCACACAATGCTGAAGCTGAACTGAGCTTCCCAAGCTCGGCTGACAAGGTGGAAAGGGCACAAACAAACAGGAGAAACTTCAAGATTCCCATCACCTTCAAAGCCTTCTGCAAGGCAAGTGATGCTACTGTACAACAAAATAAAGACCATAAAAGGTCCCACAAAACCATTGGTAAAGACTGGTAGCACTGGATCATATACACCAGCACTGCTGACAGAGAGAACTAGGGAAAGCCCACTGGCAAAAGCAGCAGCTTGGCTTTTGCAGCTTACCCTCTGCTTTACATAAAATGCTGCTTTTGATATTAGTTAAATATTTATGATTCCACATCTATACCCATACCTGCACAGAGACGGGGAGCTTGTGCTGCCATCCAATAGAGTGAAACAGGAAACAGAAAATAAAGATGCCAGGGATGGGTTGTATTTTGGATATATAATAAATGTGATTTTGCCAAGGACATTTATGACTAACGGAAGGAAGGGATTGCAGAAGGGACTGGAAGTGACTTCACTGATTGAAGCAGAAGAAAGTGCCTCAATATTCAGGCTCTCATCATCGTATCACATTAAGGCAAGCCAGCAAGTGGAAAGGTAATAGCAAAGCTGGGACTATGCATGTACACTGTATCCCCCTTGGTTTTATTTATTCATATCTGACAAAAATTATTTGTCCTTTGATTTCAGCCTCTAGTCCTGATGCACTGTGGTACCTAAATGAGAGTATCAGGCAACAGCATTATACATACAGGCATATCTTTGCCACAGCATTAAATCAAATTTGTACCTGAGTTAGTAACAGAGATCTCTTATTCTAGCATTTCACAGAGGGAAATTGACCCTTTAGAGCTACACAGCCTGACATCCCATTTGCTTTATTGACATCTGAAGAAAGCCATTTTATATAACAGGGCAAAGCACTGTTATTACCACAGAATGGTTGGGTTGGAAGGGACCTTAAAGCTCATCCAGTTCCAGCCACTTGCCACGGGCAGGGACATCTTCCACTAGAGCAGGGTGCTCCAAGCCCCTGTGTCCAACCTGGCCTTGAACACTGCCAGGGATGGGGCAGCCACAGCTTCTCTGGGCACCCTGTGCCAGCGCCTCAGCACCCTCACAAGGGAAGAGCTTCTGCCTAAGAGCTCATCTCAGTCTCCCCTGTTCTGGCAGGTTAAAGCCATTCCCCTTGGCCTGTCCCTACAGGCCCTTGTCCAAAGCCCCTCTCCATGTTTCTTTTAGCCCCCTTTATGTATTGGAAGGCTGCTATAAGTCTACATGGAGCCTTCTCTTCTCCAAGCCAAACAACCCCATATTCTTTTTATGCAGAAACTCGAGAAGTGGGGACTCAAACACCACCTCCTCCATCCTAGGAATTACAGACAGTATTTCCCACAGGGAAATTGCAGTGCCTTTAATACCATGCTTTAACTTTTGGGCAGCCCTGAAGTGGCCAGGCAACTGGACTAGATGATCACTGCAGGGCCCTTCCAACTGGAATAAAATATTCCACAGACTTCTAGTCAGTCTAGGTATTTGCTTGCCCATGCCCTAGGTGCCAGGAAGTGGTGAGGAAGACGTTTCTCTGGTGCTGCTTAATATTTTTACCATGAAAATAAGACTCTTCTCTGAAATATTTCAGCTGCTCAACACTAGTGGCAGAGCAAAGGAGAGGTCCTGAGCAGGAGTTTGCAAATCCAGTTTTCCTTTGGGAATATGACATCCAAGACATCACTCATCTGATTGCCAGGAAGGAAAAATTCTGTATAAAATGTTCCAGCTACTGGATTATGGTGCAAAACGCCTACAGGAGCTATTTGTAAATAACAAAAAGCTAAAACCACTGTGCTGCTGACATACAGTGAATGTTTATGGAGGCATTTATCTACACATTGTGATATCTTTTATGGAAAGTGGGAGTTGCAGCAAATCTGAAACGGACAAATCCTTTATTCCTAACTAGCTCTATATCCCTAGAGCACTTTGGTTCCACTGTGGGCCATATTTCTGATGTCTTTTCTCTTATGTTGATTCAAGTCATTTGACTTCTATTGCATCCTTGGGTCTCATTAAGTCCATCAAACTACAAAACACATATGAAAAGAAAAGGGGCCCAAAATGCCTTAGGGATCTCAAGAGATTGAGATTCACACAATCCAGTCAACTTCAACGGGAGCTGGCCACTCAGCTCGTCTGAAAACGCAAGATGATGCCACTTGACTTTGAGAGATAAAAACATCCTATCTAGAAATGTAAGAGAAGCACCAACTCTATCTCCCTATCAGGGGCACCCCCACTAATTGTCTCACTCATAGACAACCCCCTCCAGGAGAAAAAAGGGTATTTGATATCACCATAAACTGCGAGTATTATCGCTGTCATGATGGATCAAGGTTTATACTCACCGTTACCAAACACCAACAACACTGATCCAGGCCGTTGAGGCTCTACCACCAGCCTGCTGCATGACCCTCTGGACCTCTGCTTTCTCCTCTCCTCTGTCACATTGCTGAGCTGTAAGCGCTTTGTAAAGGCTTCTGGTCCCTTACTGATTGCCCTACATCGAGTAGCAGACAACCTTGACTCCATTTGGAGACTGGAGTGCAATTTTTATTCCAATGCTTGTAAATGCATACTATATACGTATAAATCCTGCAGCAAAGTGTCACTTTTCCTCTCACCCCCCCCCCCTTCCCTTTCTTACCCAAAATTCATTCAGAATGGTAAATGCTTAAAAAATAGATTTTTAAATACTTATTAACAAGATAAGGAATGTTAAGATTCAAGCAAGTTGGACATACAAACACACATGCACACTTTAGAGCTCCTATCAAATTCATGGCATGCAGCGTAACCACCAGGGAAAGCTTTATTAGATGAAAATAAACCTGTTGTAAGAGATTTCCTTGCAGTTATTCTGCTGCCATTATCCTGGCCAGGCATTCATGCAGCTTTTCAATTTAATATGCTTAGTTTTCTGAGCAGGAGATCAGAATAGTGGAATTCTATAGGGAACTCAATTACCAAAGAAAACGATTGCTTGAGCATTCAAGCAATTGGAACTACATCTAATTGTGAAGAGTAGATTATTATCTGCATTATGGAAGACACTTTCGAATTAACTCGGACATACAGCTATGTAAGTCTGGAGGATGGTATCTGCTAAGGTTTCTAGGGCACCTCTCAGGCATGGAAGGGCTTGCTCTCAAACAGAAAACAGGCTACCAGTGTGGTTTCATTGGGTTTCAGGCAGGAATGCAGGAAACCAGAATCCCTGCTGAGAAGTTAAAAAGCAGAGAACAACAAAATCACCAAGGGAGTTTGCTTGGGACTTGTTCCTTTCCCGTTCTGTATTCCTTGGTGTGGTGAACATTAGCATGTTGCTCTACGGTTGGCTTTTTTGCTGCTTGAAGACTGTGCTGTCTGGCTGTAGGTTGCTGGTGCATTCAGGTGGTGGCTATACACAGTGCAGCGTACGTAATAAATGAAGGTATCCTTTGAGCTCTGATTAGCAGAGAGATGAGCTTAAACAGTGGAACAGGAGGGCAAGAAGAAAGGGGTTTAAACCCAAGAAGTTCAGGATTTTTCAGAGCACGAAACAGGACACTTTGTAAGAGAAAGGGTTTGAAGGATTTTGTTCCATTTCTCTGTGACGATAAGCAAGCACTACAGGGGAAAAAGGATTATAGTACTGAGAAAACATCTGAGAATAACAACAAACATGAAAGAATACAGGCTCTATAGGATGCACACTGAGTAACTGTCAGAAATGAGGCACAAAGTATACCTTACAGATTGGCATCAAAATGGTACGCAGACTAGAGAAGGAGCTGGGAATGCTGCTGAAGCTCAGACACTGGGTATAAGTATGTAACAGCAGAGAGGCCATGTGGACAATTCAAGACCTGCTGCACGTAAGAGCACACTGAGAAACCGAAGACAAAACTGCAAGGAAGAACTGAAGAGGAAGGGGTTGGTTGGGGGTTCTCTTTTTCCCCATTAACTAAACTATGAGGCAGCCAGGCAGTATCTCAAGCAGGGTCTCCCCAGAGCTGGAGAAAGATCAGTGTTAGTGCCTGGTGGGCCTCCTCTGTACAGATGATTTCAACAGAAAGAGGCTGAGACACAGACATGTAGGGTAATGAGGGAGCCCGCTTTCAGAGGGCAGACTCAGACACTGAACTTAGAAAATCTAGGTTAAGAGGGCATTTACTTGTTTACTACGCATACATTACCAAGGAGATAGGATACCTTTCCACAAACCAAACAAACACAATAAACCCCAAATCAAACTTGTTTAATACAATGCTGGCACCAGAACAAATGTGCAATGCAAGCAGAGTAGACCCAGGTTACCAATAAGGATTTCATAACATTCTGGGAATCTCAGAACCACCCTCCCAGAGCAAAAGCAACAGCAAAAATGACAGCCTAGCACATTAAGGCAGGGCAAGATGAATTTTCCAGAGGGATTACATGGTACAACAGTTTGCCAGAACTGAGGACTAACATGGACAGCCTTCTGCTCTCACCCAGATCTTTCCAAGGGTAAACACACAGCCCCAGTTTCATTCAAAGCAAAGGGCAAACAATGCCCCATGAAATGGAAGCCTTCAATTTACTACTCAAAGCCAAGCATATTCTCCTTAAAAATTCAGGATGACCTTTTCTACATCACATTTCCCCATACACAGCTGAGTATGTGTTCCTTCACAGCTGGTCAAAATACAAACGCATTTCACTACAGACTTATTGTCATGGCTTAACCCAGTAGGTAGCTGAACACCACACAGCTGCTCCCTTACCCCTCTCCTTCCCCCCTGGGGTGGGGGAGAGAATTAGGAGGAAAATTAAAGTACTAAAATTCATGGATTGAGATAAAGACCATTCACAGACAGAAATGGAAGGGGAAATAATCAAAGAATTAGAATATACAAAACAAGTGATGCACAATGCAATTGCTCACCACCTGCCAAGTGATGCCCAGCCAGCTCCCAAGCAGCGCCTCCCAGCCAGCTTTCCACCTAGTTTCTATACCAAGCAGGATGTTCAATGGTAGGGAATATCCCTTTGGCCATTTGGGTCAGCTAGCCTAGCTGCATCTCCTCCCAGCTTCTTCTACACTCCAGCCTACTCAGTGGTAGGGTGGTAAAAGAAACCAAAGAGGCCTTGACTTAGTGTAAATGTGGCTTCGCAACAGCTAAAACATCACAGTGTGTTATCATTAGTCTCATCCTAAACTCAAAACACAGCACTACACCAGCTAGCAAGAAGAAAATGAACTTTTATCCCAGCTGAAACCAGGACCTCAGCCCCTCCAGACTCAGCTCTGTAACTCACACAGCTAGCCTTTAAAACCTATTGGAGAGCTGTCCATTCTTTTTACACACCAATAAAACTTGAGTTGTGACCACGTGCATTTTGTCTGCACTCTGACTTCAGGTAGTTTGGCCGAGCCATTACAGCTATACAGCTCTCTGACAAAGAACTGGTGTTACTCATACGTTTGGAGAGTTACTGCACTGCCTGCCATTTCTTCCTGCAGGAAAAAAATGAGTTGAGCCTTGAGACTTCAAACCAAGTGCCAGAGAGGGATCTCAGAGAAGCTGAATGCAGGGGCCAGTTCAGAAGGAGAGAAAACCCTATTCAAGAAGTTACCCAACAGTAAACGTGTACTTTGAGACAAGTTTGGGGTTTGGTTCCTATTTAACTGCTGCCAGATAGCAAAGCTAGAGACCAGAAACAGGATTCCTTAAGGGTTGCTTTCATTTCTCCCACTGTCCCCAGCTTCATCACCTCCTGAGCCAGAGCACAGGTAAATTTTCTGTCACCATACCATGAAACACATATACAGTCCACAAGCATGTAAAGTGAAAAAGAAACCAACTCTTCCTTAGTTTTACAACTATCTCCCACTTGCCCATATTGCTCCTTGTTCCACAGCTGCTGGGACTTACCCCCCAAGTCAAGCAGATCTGCTTCCCATTTCACCCTTCCCTACTTTCCAGGATAATTTTCCTTCACTTCAAAGCACAGAGCAACTTAATGAAGCTTTTCCATGCTTTTAGGGAACATCTCCTGACATGCTCCCAACCCGAGAACTAAGGTCTCCTGGTACAATGGTCTGACTCAGATGCTCTTCAGCCCCACAAACAATTATGAAAGTTGCCCCCAGCCGCAGCTGTAATTGAACACGAGTTCTCCTCCTGAAGACCCCATCACCTCTGTTGATAAGAACACCACTTCTCCAGCCTTTTCCCTTACACAAGGAAGCTGAACTGACTGCAAAAAGGAGCTTGGCATGGAAAATGCATCCCATTAACTACTCAGGATAAGTCAGAGCAGTCTGTCTGCTCAGCCCTGCTCTCACTTGAATTTCTAGCCATGCAACAGCCACCCACTGCAAAAACACCAGGCAAATCCCACCCACAGATAGTGCTTTACAGACACCAGTTCTGGCCTTTACTTTGCCTCAAAGACTTGCATCAGCAAGTCCACAGGACACATGCACACAGAGCTTGAATCCAGAATAAACAGAGCATTTTCCACACCTTGCTAGCAGCATCCTGAAGATGTACCATTAAATATTCATTTTAGAGTGGGTATCAGACACACATGACTCCCATAACCAAACACTGCCTCTTCCTTCCATTAGCCTTGTATCTCTTCATGAGAATACAGCAGTTTCCTCAGTCCAACTCCAGGAGGTTTGCACCAAATATGTATGTGTGCTAGTCAGCTCTCCATCTAACAGTAACAGCAAAATCACACTTAAAGTGGATCCTGACTGTCCATAGTATATTATCATTATAGCAGAAATACAAGAAGGATCAAAAGACAGAGATGAAACAGTCACGATACGGTTAGGAGTGTGGCATCTTTCTCAGATCTCCAGGTGGCTTAAGACGATGCAGTGCTAACACTGCACAGGCACATCAACTCCAAGCTACTGATGATAATTTAAACCGTCATATTGTAAGCCATTTCACTTCCGATTGTTTCAGTGGAAAATAACCAGTGCATGGTGTTGTCCCACAGTTGTGAGGGAAGGAGAAATGTAAGCATGGTCACAGCATCAGCTTGTGTCTCAAGGTAGGCAGGAGCAGTTTCCAGCTCACCCAATGCCTTCACCATCTGGGCAACCACCTGGCTTGTGCCTTGCTCCTCTACCTGTTAACTTACATTTTAATTATTGGGAGATATTTAGATGCTTCTGGAAATACGTTTTCTTTCTGTTTAAAAGCCACAACCAGCTTTTAAATGGGCATCTCCACTTTCCAGGCTTCTCCATTTTTGTTGGAGGTGCAAAGCTGCTCTGCAGTGATCCCTCTTTTACACTGCCCTTTCCCAAGACACCCAAACACGGAATGAAAGGAGGGAGAAAGGCTTTCAGTAGATGCGTAACCAACTGTATGACTTAGAAGCAATCCCACTGGAGCGCCTCAAATCCAACATGGCTCTTTGTACTCCACATTTGATTTAAAAAAACCCTATAAATATGCTAGTGTCTGGCTAGAGATTTAGGGAAACACAAAGGATCTCATAGGCAATAAAGCACCAGCTACTTCCCTGTAGCTAAGATTATCACAGTTTAACAAACACTTTTTATATCATTTACAGCCTCTGCATGTCAAGTCTCTACAAGCAGATACCTGCTGGAGTAGACATTTCTAGTCCATGTGTGTATCAAAGAAATGCTGTTCACCAAGCGACAATACTACTACATACACATACAAGGATATACACATATTTGTGTATATTTATGTAGATTTTTACATATTAATATGTAAATGAAAATATGTATATCTATATCCATCTGTATATAGACATAACATCACCACAGCTGACCACAGATGTAAAACCTGTGGGTCAAGAAGGGTGGCCCTTGAACCAAGGTCTCACTTGAGCACAACAGTTAAGCAATGTTTTGCTCCCACCAAGTTCAGTCAGGTTTGCAAATGTGCCCAAAACACAAGCCTAAGTGCATCCCTGTGTAGGAACAGCAGACAATCCTCTATAGAAAGGTTAATAAGAGGTTTAAGGCAGATATAAATATGAGATGAGACTCTTTACTCTTGCAGCATCCATTGGCACTGTTGAGCCATCTTTGCCAGCCACATTACAAGAGTTTATACAATAGCTTACACTGAGCTTGCTTGACAGCTACAACTGCTTAGGAATCACAAAATTAGAAACTGGAGTTAAGGCCCGATCCATGCTGATCATCTCACAGCCAGCGCGAGATTAGAGCTGTCACAGGTGCCAGCTTACACAAGCTGGTTATTTTTACTCTCCAGTCTGTTATTGTTACTCAACGCTGCACAACTCCACATCCCACACTCAATGTCTTCATCCAGCTCTACCCAGGGTTTGGATTTCAGCCCCTCGTATTTAGTTACGTTGGGGTTGTAAGGGCAGACTGAACTTTAATTTTTACCTAGACCCAGAAGTACAGACCACACCATGCAAGGAGAAGCGATTTCAAAACTGTTTTCCCCACCTAAATAACTTGATCTTGCTCTTCCTCTTCTTGCAATCAAGGAGACTGAATGGAGATGGGAGACTTGTAATGTGGGCTTCACAGAGACAGAAAATACTGCTCCATAATACTCTATGACCCTTCTTCTTTTCTTTGACATATCCAGTGGGTCAGCAAAGCCTACAACAGGTGAAATGTACCCAGGCCCTTATGAAGGAAATTGTCTGCTGAGATCATGGAACAAGGTGTGAAAGACAACCCAAGGAGTCAGCAACATCAATTTTCATGGCACTATGATAGAATATGGAGAGCTGACAGAAGCTCTGCACCCCCAGAAACAAATTAAGTAGGATCTACTAAAAGTAGTACACTTTCCTCCAAGTTTACTAATCCTGAGTAGGCTCTATTCAGCTTTTCTGGTGTATCACAGGGTAGCAGTGCAGGAGAAATGATGGAGGTCTGCCTCACCTCGCTATAGCTGACAGAACAGGAGAATTAATGCACTGAAGTAGCTGCAAGCTCTGCGATGCCATGAAGCTTCTGGTTTCCAGCCTATAAACACTCTAAGCCCTCAGAGTGTCCTTAAGATAGAACAAGACACAGGATTTACTTCCAAAGTCATGGCTAATGACAGCACATCTCAAAAGCAATATTAAACTGTAAACCTTGGTTGAAAAGGCAGTCTCTCGCTATAAGAGACGAGGGCGAAGCCTATTGCCATATTACATTGTACATCAGCTTCACAGGCTTAACACTTTCCTCCAAGCGTCTGCTGGTGTGGCTCTGAGATACACAAACTGGAAATTTAATAGACTTAAATGTGAAATAGGCTGATAAATATCCTAATTTCTTTTTTCATAAAAGAAAAATAACTAATAAATCTGATCCTTGGCATCAGTCTTTGAGGAAGATGCTAACAATGATGATGGTCAATGAGAAACTGAACACGAGACAGCAGTGTGTGCTCACAGCCCAGAAAGCCAACCGTATCCTGGGCTGCATCAAGAAGAGCGTGACCAGCAGGTCGAAGGAGGTGATCCTGCCCCTCTACTCTGCTCTCATGAGACCTCAACCTGGAGTATTGTGTGCAGTTCTGGTGTCCTCAACATAAAAAGGACATGGAACTGTTGGAACAAGTCCAGAGGACGGCCATGAGGATGATCAAGGGACTGGAGCACCTCCCATATGAAGACGGGCTGAGAAAGTTGGGGCTGTTCAGCCTGGAGAAGAGAAGGCTGCGTAGAGACCTCATAGCAGCCTTCCAGTATCTGAAGGGAGCTACAAGGATGCTGGACAGGGACTCTTCATTAGGGACTGTAGTGATACGGCAAGGGATGATGGTTTAAAATTTAAACATGGGAAGTTCAGGTTAGATATAAGGAGGAAATTCTTTCCTGTTAGGGTGGTGAGGCACTGGAATGGGTTGCCCAAGGAAGCTGTGAATGCTCCATCCCTGGCAGTGTTCAAGGCCAGGTTGGACAGAGCCTTGGGTGGCATGGTTTAGTGTGAGGTGTCTCTGCCCATGGCAGGGGGGTTGCAACTGCATGATCTTAAGGTCCTTTCCAACCCTAACTATTCTATGATTCTATAACAATGCCAGGTTATTCCCAAAAAAATGGACTAGCTTTACAAACTAAAGGAGATCCATACAACAACACCCTTCTATTTATAATCAGTATTTCTTTAGTTTACTAATGCACGCCTCCAAACAGATTTCAAACCCAATATTACAAATCCTCCCTATTAAAACATTAACCAACTCCACAACTGTGATTAACTAGCACAGGATTCAGCAGTATACGGAGTGGCACAGGAACCACACAGCTTCCAGTGACCTGAAAGAAAACCAACCAGAAATAACTGACACTGCTACTAATGTTCCTGTTTGGAAAACAGTCCAGACCACAGTTCATGGGAGAAGGGCTGGCTTTTCAGTTAGCTGCTTATTCATCCCCATTTTTCAGTCCTCCCACTCCAACATATTTAACTAGCAACCTTTATAAATTGGCCAATAAATTACTGTAGAAGGAGAATATACTTCCTGTCTAAATAAATGATAGCTGCAAAGTTCCTAATGGGCCTTGTACGTGGGAAGAGGCTGGCTTTGTTCACCACGCTGCATGGTTTCTTCATGACAAACAGAGGCTTCATTCACTCAGCCTCCTTATCTGCACCTGTCCTCGCTGCAGCTTGGCAGCTTTTCCACAGCGGTGTGCCGTACGTTATTGTCTCTGGAATACCAGAGCTCAAGCCTGCCTATAGGCTGTCAATGGGAGGTGGCCATTGCTGCATCTCAGCATCACCCCCCTAATCTGGCACTGCATCCCCCTGGCCCGCACTGAGCTGAGCAGCAGCTGCCTGCCCCCCCCACTCCACATGCCTGCACCTTGCAGTGCTGGGCTTGTCTGGGCGCAAGTAAAGCATGAAACCAACCCCTGTAGTCCCCACAATCACGGCTCAGCTCACCCTCCTCCCTCAGTGATGCAACTATTTGCACTGTTTAAAGCCTTCCCCTTTAGACAATTACATTACCTACTGCTTCTGCATCTTAGAAACAGCCCCAGAGGGCAAATATGCCCAAAAAATAATGGGAACATACATGGTTGCTTTAACTTCCCCAGTTCCCTGGAGAGAAAGTGGAAATTAATCCTGCAAATGCTTTCACACGAGCTCCCTTATCCTGAAAGGGATACATTCACCAAGCTGAGCAAAGCCTTTGATGAGTAAGAGAGACTAAGAAAAGGAAACTATTGGCAATTAGCTGCCTTTATTTTTTATCAGCAGACCAAATACTGCTCTCATTAGAGCATGCTCGACTTTGCACCAGCATGGCCCCTTAAAAAGTTCGGCCTTTCCTACATCATTAATATCGCTCATGTCATGTGCCAACACAGGGCTACCACTGCAACATAAACAACATTAATGCAATGCAACAGCTACACTTAAAATACACATCCATTGTCAGATTAGCCCCGCTCCCTGCTTGAGTAGCATACGCTCTAATCTACTACAGCAGTTGTAGACAGTGCAAATGCCAAAGTAGCCTAAGTGAAGCATGTCAGAGAGCACTGACTTTTTGAATTACAACAGGCACAGACACTGAAGTTTGCCTGAAAAGTGGTTAGACATCCATGTGATTGACACAATGTATGGCTCCTGTGACTACATCACCAACCCTATGCTTTCTGTCATCACAGAACTAAAACGTCCCATTTTTGACTAAGCAAGCAGGATTTAGCAGGCTCTACAGAGCACACAGTGGTAGTAAAGGAAACCTACAGCTTCGGAGCTTCCTACCAGGAGCAGATGTCACCCCTGGGAGATTTGCAAATACCTTCATCAAGACATCTCAAAAAGCATCTGCAATTAGAAGGGATGAGATGAATTACCATATCCCTCCTATTAAGATCAGCTGGAGCCATCCTAATCTCCATGCATGGTCTTCAAGAGCTACTCCCACAATTCTTACTGAGCTTGATTGCCTATTGCTTATAGTACGTGTATTTGTTTGCAAGCGGCAGCAACTCTGGCTTTGTCTGCAGGCTGAGGTTACAAAACACGGGATGTATTCACTCAGGCAGGGATGATACAACATCACCTTGTCCCACCTCCACCTTACCTTGAGTATGACAGTATGATCACAGACCTCCAAATTGAAACCATCACATCCTAGTGCCAAGCACTCTCAGCACCACATTTCAGCTCTAGGTAACATTTGAAGGCAACATGTCACTATACTCCAAGCTCCTTTATTGTTCAGCATATTGCTTGGCATGAACAGCTTCTCCTCTCAAACCTTGCTCTCGAGCCTTCACAAACACTTCATTAGCTGTTCTGAAACAGGAATTGGCACAGTGATACAGCTGTTCCCCCAGTCATCAAGCTGTGTCGACCTTCAATGGTACGCAGCCCCTACTTGCACTGAATCGTCTGCTAACAGAGCACATAACACACAACATGATCCAAGCCTAGCTGTGAATGTACTTGAACGAAGAAAAGGAATTGTGGCTCAGGTAACGCCACTTCTCCTCCACACCTTTGAGCCTGTTCTCCACTTTCCCCCCCCCCAATCCAACCTACTTTGCTCCTGACATGCCTCTTCTCTGACTTTCGACTCCCTTCAGTGCTTACGGAGCCCTTGGCTCATACCTAAGATAACTATTACCTTTCGAGGTGGGCTGCTAGAGAAAGATGAGAAAATAGGTTTTGGAAGGAAGAAATCCCTGCATATGACTCTATCATCGCTTAGCGATGCACAGTAACAACCACTGACCACTGGGAAAGAAGAATAAACTCCTGCCAGATTCCCTAATTCAGGAGGAAGCCTGTCTTTCCTTAAGTGTAAGGACAAATAGCTTGTCACTGGAAATTCTGCCTAAAATTCTATTTTGGAACTTAATGAATTAGAAACGCCAATGTTCCCTGGGAAGAAACAGAAATGAGCCCCATCCTGAAACAGTGTTAATTAATGCCCTCACTTCGCTGCCGCACTCCCCACTGCCCTGGCTACATCCTGTCTTCAACCTTCCCTCTTCAGCACTGTTGTGAAATACAAATACATTTACAATGGGACACTCTAATTCCATGTTCTTTCACTATGAGGCAGGAACTGACAACAATTAAAATGACTGTGTCATGAGTAATACTTAAAAGGTCTAAAAAGTTATTTCATTTTCCACTGGAAGTGATGGGTGAATTTCAAAGCAAGCAAGAAGGATATTGCGATGCCTGCAGCCACTCCACAAACGATAGCTGCCTCCATACCTCTCACCAAAATTTGCCATTTAATCTGTTAATCACATCTGAAAATGAATGTGTGTGTCAAAAGGAAACAAAACAAGTGGCTCAATAGCATTTGGCTAATCAAAAAACCCTTTCAGACATTGCTGTTCAATCCTCTAATCTAATTGATGTCTGTTCGTACCTGGCTCTGCTTACAGGATGGCACGACTATGAGAGGAAGTGATCTGCATTAGAACAAACAAATACACCTGGTGTGAAAGCAGTGAACTTTAAAAGCCTCTCAGAAAATCAGAGTATTATTTAGTCAATCATATACCAGGGAACTACCCCCAGAGCTCTATGTCATTTTGATAAATTAACTTGGAAAACCACGAGCATAATAAAGTCAAACCCAGACCCCAGACTATGGCAATCATGCTTGAACGCTGCATAAAATACTTCCCACAATACAAGTCACGCTTGCCACTGCTTAATGTTTAAGGTAATTTTGAACCTGATCAAGGTCACTGGTTACATAATGTGTTTTGGCTTTGTCGGTTTGCTGTGCATTTAGGTGCCCACAGCAGGAGTGACAGTAAAAATGTCAACTTGTGGGCAATACCTGTCTTACCCACAAACACTGCTTAGGACTCGGTATCCCTGCAAGCCAGCTTGCCAAAAAACAATACATATATATGTGTGTATACACACACACATATATATATATTAAAAAAAAAAAAAAACAGGGTAATTTTTCAAGGAGAATCATTAAGAATATAGCATTTTTTCCCATTTAATTCCTCTATAGCCCCCAAGAGATCAAGCCATGCTGCAGACAGGATGGTATTCATTTAACATGGGGAAGAAAGGAAGAAAAGAGCACGTACCCGAAGTACAAATACCCATTGTGGTGGGGAGCCCCCCATAGACAGCACCCTGTTTCTCCCCAAGAACCACTGAGTTCAAAACGTTTTGGGAGACCAGAGCTCCATGAGCCCTCCGGCCCTTGCTGGGGCACTGTGCGCCCTTGTTCTGACTTCATTTCTTGCTTCAGTTCTGATGCTGCCCCTCAGTTTGAGCATCAGTTGAGCCCAACTTGCCAGATATTGCTGGTGCTTGTCAACTTACAAAATCCTTTTCATGTCTATCTACTACTCCTGACTACTTCTATTCCAAACTCAGTAAATAAGGCATGTTGCTCAAAGTCTAACCAGAGCCTCCATGGCCAATAGTTTCTCCTTCCATCACTATTTCCCCACTCCACTGCTGGTGGGCACATTCCTGTGCTCAGTGCTAGGAGTTGCAGGAGGATTGAGCAATGCTCACACATGAGCAAAAGCATAACCTCAGGGAGGGGAATAAAGAATATATCCTTTCACATAGTGAAACAATGTCACTGAGTTTTATTTCCAGGCATCCTGGCTAATTCAGTGCTGGAGGAAGGAAGAAAATACAGCAAGTTTTTCCTACCAACTTGTCTAAAAGAATCTAGTATTTGACCTGCCAAGTTTTCTTCACCTAGGCAATACCTCCAACAGCAGATCAGAGTTAATCTTACGTGAGCCCAGCAGCTCTTGTAAGGAAAGGATGCAGCACTCTACCCATCACCCTAACAAGCAGCTGGACCTCGGACTCTTAAGGCACATTCAGAACTGGAGTCCCAGTTACCTCATTTTTCCACTTGACTGTGCAGCACAATCAAAACCCGCTCTGTTTTATTTTGCATTAGACTTTGGTCATCGCTTCCCTGCTTCTGGAACGACAGAAAACAGAGTGGGAAAATAAGCATCACTGCTCTCTGCAGAGCACTTGTGGCAGACGGCTGTTAGTAGTCATTGAGTTTTATACTCCTAATGCTCACTTCTCTTCTTCCAAAAGCCCTCAAATGCTGTGCATTGCTCTGCCTTCCACAGAACCCTCCTGAGAGTGCTGCCTCCCTCGTAAATGCCTCTTTTTACTACCGGGAGACCACACAGGGTCTCTGGGCTGCCCTAGGTGGAAAAGATGCTTCCCAGCCTCCACATTTTAATCACTGTTTACTTAATTTACACCAGGGTGAACTTGCTTGTTCTCCGGCCTTGAATGCTGTGTGTGGCAAGCAAGGAAGCTCCACCTTCCAGAGCTGGTCCTGTGCATCTTTTCTGCAGGTGGAAACATGGTCAAAATCTCCCTTGGGTGGGACCTTCTCTCCATTCCCCATCACCCTCAGGCAGCAAAACAGATCCTTCCCACACAGGTAAAGAACCTGTACCCAGCCTCCAATTTACCTCTTCTTACACCAGAACTGATACCGGAGCACTGCAGCTGTGGGTTATCTACGAACATTAGAAGACCATTTAAAATAGCTCTATTATCTTCTTTTATAAAGATCCTGTTTTGGCGACAAGAACCTTATGTGTAAAGAATATTAACTTGACATAAATACATAACCAAAGGAAAAAACAATAGGATTTCATAAAAGCAACACGTGCATCCAACCGCTCCTCCACCTGCATGTCAAAGCGCCTAGGAAATGAGATAGATTGATTTATCTAGGCTTCCTGATGTTATTTGTGGCTAAAACAAACAACTACATGGGATTATTTACTTGAAAATGCCTGCCCTTGGGAGATGCCATTAGTCTCTGCATACAGGGGGTGCTTTGCCCAGTTCTGCTTTTCACAGCTACTCCTGGTTACAACTGGGGCTCTTTCAGCATCTGATGCAGCATGACCACATCCAGCAGCTTCTTGCATTTTGATTTAGCTTTGCTAAATTCACAAGTAAGAAGGGGAAGGAAAAGTGAAATTAATCTGCCCAGAGCCACAAAACCCCCCTTCTTGCACACTTTTACAACAAAACAACCTCCATACTTGGGTTTCTGTTTCCCTGCCCTTCAGCTGGGCTTTGGTAGACAAACGCCTCTTCCCTGTGAAGCGGCATCTGTGCCAGCCAAATCAATAGCGGTCTGTGCACAGACAGAGCCTGTGTCAGTCCAAACAGAGCCAGCAGTTGTGGTTCACTGCTGCACTGCAATCAGGATTGGTTTCTGTTCACTACTGAACCCCAAGTAGGTTAAAATAAACCCTGGTTAAGTGGGGAGGAGGGTGGAAGGCACTGCACAAATATATGCATTGCCCTGAGCATCCTCATGCTGTGGCAAGGAATGCTTGTCTCCTCTCCCTGGGAGATCAGAGCTGGAGGACAGTCTGTTGTTCCAGGTTTTATCTCAATTAGAGAAGACTGGTTTGCAAAGGCCTTGGATAGCACCATCAGCAAGCTACGCCTAATATTACAGATCTGAACCCATGCTTGTATGTAAGAAAGGTTAGTGCTACATGGCATAGCACAATAAGCTTATTGTTCTTGCTAGTGAGCAGGGGCCACATCTTAATTTTGCTACTGATGAAATGACGAAAGGGCTGTTTCCATAGGAAATCACAAGAATTAATTAGAACACAGGGACCCTCATATCCTGCTTTCAAACACAGATTTCACTTTGAACTCAAAGACATCCTGATTCCCATACCTCGAGCACCATGTCTCAAAGAAACAACCCTATTTTGGGTTTGCACGCAGAGACAGAAGCAGTGATGCTCGGCATGCATATTGCAGTGCGTGAACTCACCCACTGAAGTCATGTTTATTTATTAATATGCATCCCTTCCCAAAGCACACTTGCTCTAGGTTTTCCAGCTACTCGTTGTACTTAATGTGTCTTATCTTTGCTACCTGCCTGGTGGATTAGGCACCAACTTTTCTGTTCCACAGAAGCCAAGTAACCATGACTACACTTCAAACCAGGTCCGCAGCCTTCAGACTTATCCACCGAGCCTGAAAAGCTGCTCTGGTTTCCATTGCATTGCACTGGACCTCTCAAGTGCAATTAATTTACAGAAATTACCTTGATGTCACCTAAAAATAGTTTTTAGAGAAGATTCTAAAGCAGACGGCACTAGAGCTTCGGGACACAAGGGCATCCCAGCCCATCTCCCTGGGAAAGCAGAAGGACTAAACACAACTCTCAGCTTTGCTTTCAGAGATCACATTCCCTCACATGATAATTACTGCCCCAAGACTGTGTTGTACACGATGAGCAGAGTGGCCAGAACAGTCAGACTATCTCGGTGGCATGCAGAACCTCTTTGGGCTCCTCAAATCAGATGGGAAGCCTTTGCGAGCTCTGGAGGCAAAACATATTCATGCAGTGAAAGCAGGAATGAGACAGAGATCATTTCTGTTTGTTCCAAGTAACGTAACAGGCTGGGTGCTGTGCTGCTGGAACTACTCACAAAATAAGGTGTAAGACTTCGGTTTTTAAGGCTAGCTTGGCTTAAGCATGGTTTATGCTACTGAGTAGAAAAATGCTACTATTAATAGGCTTTACTGAATCCCAGCCGCACTATTCGCCCATAGATTAGGGGTACTGAACAGTTCACAGCTCTGAACCTCTTTAAAGGCAGCAAGATCCTTGTGTTTGTGCAACAGCTTTAAAAAGCCAACATTTGTTTGAGCTTACAAACATACTTAAGTCTGTTCTTCAAACAGCAGCTGATGAAAACAGCACTTCTCAATTAAACTAGCATATATTAACATTCATTAATTTCCTCTCACCCTTTTGTTTTAGCCTCGGGGTGAGAAATAGGCCACATAGACATCAGCCAGCTCCCGATGCCATGGCCACAGAAGAAGCCAGGAGGTCCGTGCAAGCACCTGTCTTCTGCTGGTGTCACAAACACGTGTTTTGCAGTGACGTTCAACCAGGATGGAGATGATTCCTTGTGTCCCTGACAGTGGGATGCTGTGTGTCTTAGCTCAGGATAAGACACCGCTTTGGAAAAGCTATGTCAGGTTCAGACTGCATTCACACCATGGCTTTGATTCTGTAGCCACAGGGAACAATGGGGCTGCCTGATCACCTCCAGCAGCGGGGCAATGCAGGCACCCATGGCTGCAGTTCTTTGCTCTTCCTCCACAATGCAACCCTTCTTTCAGCTGATAACCTGTCTCTCTTCTTCAGCAGTTAAGTGGGCATTTGTTTCTGTGGGGACACAGCACTTCCTCCAGCAAGACATCAAATCTGTGCCATAACTGCACACACCATTTCTTTTACATTCAGAACAGACCCAAGCAAAACCAAAGCACAGACAGAAATACATTTGTATTTTGGCAGCAACACCTTTGAACAATCAAAATGACTTTTCCATAGCACAGTCTGAATCTACAGCACAAAGAGGTAAATGTTCCCATACTCAGGTGTACTGCCTGCTTGGTGGCCACTGTGCCATAGGGTACCACCCCATGCAGCTCATTTTAACTCCCCAAGGCAGCAAAGGCAAGCTCAGGCTAACCTGCGATGCCCTGAAATCCAGAAATCTGGTCAATACACCTGGAAAACCACAAGTGGCACAAAAAGAAGTGGTAAGACATTCCGGGTAGCTGATGAGGTGCTACAGCAAAAGCTCTTTCCGTACACACAACTTACGCATTTCTACTCTATCAGCTCATGAAAACGTGACCAGGGCAGGAAGCATGATGGAAAATCAAACAAAAATCCAGCCTGCGATGTGCTTTTAGATCATGACTCATGCACTAATACACAAGGGTAAAGTTTCCCCTTTCCTTTTTACAGTGAAGGGTTTCAAATCCAGCTCCAGCGTTGCCTCTAGTTCACTGCCATTTGTAGAACAAGGATGCTGCAGCGTGTAGCACCAGAGTGACTGAAAGGAAAAGGTGTTTCAGAAGCAAAAGGGAGTAACATGTTTACTGTATAATGACACAGTGTATATGCTGAAGAGGAAAAGAGAACTGAAGGGCTCTTTTCTTTCTTTACTCGTAAGTCAAGAAGGATGGAAACCCTCTCTTTATCAAAATAAGTAGCTCTGCTTGCTAGACACACCAAAAATTGCAGTCACTGAAAAGTGTACACTTGTAGATGACCAGAATATATCTTGTCCTGAGGGAAAAGAGAGTGCCAGAGTTTTAAGGTCTTGTTGAGAGTCATGAGAGCATCTTCTCCCTTTCCTTTAAACTACCAGAAGAACTGTAAAACTGATCTATAGCATCATCTACAAAACCGAAGGCTTCCAGCCATCAAGAGTACTGCAATTTAAACTTAAATATTTGATTCCTAGAAGCAGCCATATAACAAGATAAGGGAACATACCTATGAGTGCAAAGTCATCTCATAACCGCACCATTTACAATTCTGCCCCCAAGCTCCTCTATTTCAATACAGAAAACAGAAAGATCATCTCCATATGGCTTTCGCTTTAGAAGTTCAACAAAAACATGCCAGAGCCAAATGAATGCATTTTATACCCACTCGGTATGTTATTTCCTATCTCATATTGTAGAGCTTCTTTTGATTTCCCCAGTGGAGGTGCTACCCCTCTGTACCAGCTCAACCAAGGAGGTTGCTGGCCTATAGCCACAAAACCTCCTTCACAATTAGACCAACAAAGAGGGAAGATTTTGGCCAACTGGCATAACCGCTCGCCATACAAATTGGGAAACCCAAGTTATTAATGTTAATAAAGCAGCAACACGAAATTAGGGGGAGCATTGCCTTGTTCCCAATTAAGCCAATAGCCATTTTATCACTGCCCATGATGGGGTAAGGACATGGGTCATTGTAATTATATCCTTTCTTCCTTTTTGAAGTTTGGGCTGCAATATATTCATTTACTGTTCGTCTGACAGGACATTCTGGCTGCAATTTATTTAATGAGGAGAATTAGAGGAAGAAACAAATGAGGCAGGACAGCAACAGAAAATTCATGGTGGGTTGAAAAGAGAAGAGGAAAGCAGAGATGTGATTATCTCCCTACGTGCCTGTAATAAGAACTGCAAACCTGAGCTAAAAGACAGACTTTATAAAACTGGAAGATGGAGCTGTAAGATGGGAAACAGTCTGCTTTCCCCAAACAAAATCAGGTCAGGTGGATTTATTATAGAGGCTTTCTCAGGATCTTGGGAAGTAGCAATGAGCAGAGAGGACAACAAGCAATAAAAGGCTCTTTGGAGTGAACAGACAGCATGCAAGAAAACGCCCTCTAACACTCTTATACCATGTTGGATGGAAATATCCTGGTGCAAGAAAAGCAAAGACAACCAGAGCCACTCCTTTTGGCCCACTGGACATATAGCATGTCCTGGGGTGCATGTACACCATCTACATCCATGCACCTTTCCTTGTGCCTACGTTAGCTAATGGACTTCAGCAATGCCAAGGGACCTAGAAAATGAAACAAAGCAGCAGCCAGGACCCAACACTTGCAACACATACATTTGGAGAATGTTAATGCAGACTTGATCTAACCCAATCTTGTGGGCTAAATGCTTGTGAGCAACCAGAGAGCCTTAACATGGATTCAGAGCACATCACCCACTAGAGTTTTTCATAGAGTAACAGAATGGTTTGGGCTGGAAAGGACCTTAAGATCATCCAGTTCCAACCCCCCTGCCATGGGCAGGGACACCTCCCCACTAAACCGTGTCACCCAAGGCTCCGTTGAACCTGGCCTTGAACACTGCCAGGGATGGACCGTTCACAACCTTCCTGGGCAACCGATTCCAGTGCCTCAGTGTTCCAGTTTTAGCCCAAAGAAGTTGAGCACAGGCACCCAGAGGCAGCTCCACAGCATGCACCCAAGCACAGTAAGTGGGGACAGTAAGGAAATCCACTTAAAAACACAATCCAGATGTGACCAGGAATAGTAACAAGAAAAAACATTTCCCTAGGAAAAAATATGCATGTATTCCAAGGAGGCATAACTGATGGGTGCTGCCCGAGGCTGACCTATCCCAAGACAGACTGCAGCCACTTCAAATTTGCTGTCTTGTTTAATTACTATGAAGAGTGCCCTATCCACAGCCATGTAAACAGGGCCAGCCTGGGCAGATGATGATATGGCTCAACTACCATAGCAGCCATTCAACAGATGATGTGATCTCTGTGCAAGCAATCACAGTAATTTACCAGCTTGACACTGTAGTGGCGAGCTCTTTCCATTTAGGAGTCTGCTATATGCCAAAATTTGTTCCTTTATACTGCAGCATTGGTGTGTAGTTACAGTAACACCAGTCAGAGCCTCTGCACCAACTTCTTTCACCCTCAGACAACGCACACGGCTCTGTTGTAGAAGAAATGGATGTGTTATGCAGCGCTTTGATTTATTCAGCTAATATCAATTGAGGCTGATTGCAGCCTACTGAAATGGCAAGTACTGGACACACATTGAAATTTAACTATCTATTGTGACATGGTGATAAATTCAGAGTGCCCCCAGGACCAGTGTTTGTCGCTATACGTCACTTCACAGCAAGGTTCTACACAACTGAACACCCCTGGAAGTCCTTCAATTGCTGCTGTGTCACCTTTTCCCAAACTTAGCCTTTTGAAGAGCACTGGAAAATCCTATGGAAATGAGGGAAAGTGTTACTAACACTGGCTGGACAGGGACAGCCATCGATGGTGGCTTCTCCCCCTGTTAGGCACCCACCTTGCCTGCAACACTAAACCATCTCCATTGTTTTCCTGAAACACACACGCAAAGTAACTAAACCAAAGGGAAAATGCCATCTAATGCTACAAAACCAGCATCTACAATAAATCTAGATGCTTGCAAGGTTGCCCACTGAGTAAAATAGGGCTTGTGTAGCACCAGGGGCTCAGGGATGTGTGAAGTGCTGCTTCTTCCCCTCCCAGCACCACCAGGCTGGCGATACCCGCATGTGCCATCCACAGGCTCAGAGTGCACCTCACAAAGCAATCAGAACACACTGGAAACAAGTGCACTCCCCTGTAAGGGTAGATAACCCCATTGAAAAACCTTGTAACAACACAAACCTTACACCTCACATTTCTTGCATGTGTTTTCACATATGCTACTGTTCTACACGTCTTAAGCAGCAAATACATCAGTTCCTCTCACAAAGGTTTCAATATGGCAAATACCAATAGTGAATTTACTCAGTATGTGGTCTGTGCAGTCAATGAGCTGTAAGAAAAGCTTAGATTTCATCAAATCCCAGCCCGGTTTGGGCTGGAAGGGACCTTAAAACTCATCCAGTTCCAATCCCTGCCACGGGCAGGGACATCTTCCACTAGAGCAGGGTGCTCCAAGCCCCAGTGTCCAACCTGGCCTTGAATGGATGGGGCAGCCATAGCTTCTCTGGGCACCCTGTCCCAGCGCCTCAGCACCCTCACAGGGAAGAGCTTCTGCCTAAGAGCTCATCTCAGTCTCCCCTGTTCTGGCAGGTTAAAGCCTTGTCCTGGACCCTTGTCCTGTCCCTACAGGCCCTTGTCTAAAGCCCCTCTCCAGGTTTCCTGGAGCCCCTTTAGGCACTGGAGCTGCTCTGAGGTCTCCCCTTCAGGAGCCTTCTCTTCTCCAGGCTGACCCAGCCCAGTTCTCCCAGCCTGGCTCCAGCCTGAGATTTCTCAGGTTTGCTCCTCTTGGGAACCTGTACTACACAGCAGTGAGACACACGGTACTCAGGAACACAGTGATGCTCTCTGGCAGTGTGGTTATTGTGTTAGTAAGGTGAACACCGATACCTCTACTTGCTCCTGCCCTGCTCTGCCTGTTACTCCTGCATCAATCAGTCTGCACAGCTCTTAACATGTACAAAATCACAAATGCATAGGAGGAAAATGAATGACCTTATGAATTTCTCCACCTTGCACTAACTCAGGAACAATGGACAAGACTCAACACATGCTCTACAAAATGTTTCGGGTGATAGTTGGATGCTTGGGGTTTTTCTGGTGTGAGTCATTTTGCTTTTCATACTAGAAGTCCACAGTAGAGTTTCGCTATAAAGATTTCTGTGTGCTATATGGCACTGCTGTTGTGGGGAGCCTATACATCAGTGCAATGCCAGTGTACCAGCAGATCCCTATGTTCAACCAGACCTACAAAAATTACAGCAACATAAAATAGAGAAGGTAAAGAAATGGAATACCTTAGGTTGCACTGAAACTATTTGGCAGCAGGGCATTAGATGCAAAAGATCTTCCTTAGAGCAGAGCACATGAAGTGTTTGTGTAGTATTGTATGAAAAGTAAGGGTAGTTATTGCCTGGTTTCCACAAACCAGAGTGTTCGTAATGGCACTACCACCTCACCCAAGTTGCCCCCACCATGGTTTTTCACTAAGAGGTCTGTAAGAAGTCACCACAGATCCTTTTGCATGAGATGTTCCTGACTTACTCACTTGTTACTTACTGTACAGGAACAGGACCAACCCACATTCACACTTCTATCTGCTGTTACTTGTTTGTGGTACGTAAAGAAAACAGATAAGCAATTCCCCTCATGCTACACCTCCAAGTGCCAGCCTCTCTGTGCTTTACCTCTCCAAACCAATGTGATGCATGGTCCTTCAGCAGCGAGTGCTGCCTCTTCTGGGAACACGAAGAGGCATGCTGATGCCAGAACAAGGTAAGTTACCGCTGGTTTTAATTCCTACTGGGTACAACATTAGAGACAAAAAGGATAGCACAGGCAGTGCAAGGCTTGCAGGCAAACAGATGTGGGGTTTATTATCTCAGCAGAGGGTTTCCAAACCATGCCTGAAAAATTATCCATAGGATCGTCTGTCCTCCCAGGATCTCCCAGATCTGTTGTTCTGCCAAAATAACCCAGGTCTACAATGGAGCAAGAAGACAATTCCCCAAAAACATCCTGGAAAAGTACAGATTTACCCTTAGAGCTGAAAAACATGCACCTTTAGCAATACCAAAAAGTAACCACCACGGAGTACATCTTCAAAATGAACACTCAGATGAGTTATAGAAGGAAAAGGACCCCATTGTAATGAGGGAAGGCAAAGCTCAGACAGCAAATGCAACACTCATTACACATCAGGGCCAGGATATTCATACAGGCAACCCCTGGGGATGAAACCCTACATAAACATCCTCCTGAGGCCACGCTGGCTTTGTTATGGAGCAAAGGGGGCACCTTCTTCCCATGGTGTTAGACAACAGCAGTGCTTGAGCTGTGTCCATGGGAAAAAGACACCTTCAGGAGATGATAGCTCAAGGTTACCACTACCTCCATCCTGGTCCTTTGCTGGAACGGTTGGAAAAGCCCTTCTGGAGCTTCCCAGACTACTCAAACACTGTGGCTTGCAAAGAGCAGGTGAGCTGAGCCTGCTCTCAGCTACTCCTGTGAGCAGTTTGTCTCTAACTAAATACAGCAGCTTTGCACAGATTTGTTGACAGTTGGCTTTCCACTCTCCGAAATTATTCGAACAGTAAAAGGGAAAAGCCAATCATTTAAGAAGAAAAATGCCCTTTACGCAGTCACTTAGGGAGAAAAACAGCCTTTGAGCAACATGGCTACATGCCCCACCAGACAGCACCCTACTGATTTTGAGGGACTACCTGGGTCTATTGCTATTAGCACGGTCCCACCACCAGCTACCTCCACCACTACCACCTGCTTCTGGCAGCAAACAGCCTCTGGGCATCACAGAGTAACAGAATGGTTTGGGCTGGAAGAGACCTTAAAGCTCATCCAGTTCCAACCCCCTGCCATGGGTAGGGACACCTCACACCAGACCATGTCACTCTGTCCAGCCTGGCCTTGAACACTGCCAGGGATGGAGCATTTACCATTATCATGTAGCTCATCTCCCTCTTGCACTCTGCTCTCTGGTTCTGCCCTGCCCCCCTGCTTTCCTTTGCTCTTTCCTTCTTCCTCCCCTCTACCAGCTAATGTACTTCCCCCACCCCAAACCAACTTTCTGCTCATTAGGAGGCTGGGAGTTGGTCCCTGTTATGCTGTATTTACTTTAATTATATTATTTAGCAACCAGATGTCTTTGTAAGCTGTGAATTCTTCCATGCTGAATATATTCCTTGATAATCAAGGGAGAAAAAGTTGCAACTCCAGCTGTGACTCAAGGAACTTAATTTGTTTCTATCGGTAGGTGCTTATTAAACACCTCCTCACTAAAGAAACCTCAGAATAAACATATCAGTACATTTATTTTAATTGCTTATGGGGGTGTTAGGATTTGGATGTCAACAACAGCCTAAGTTTCCAGTGCTGTACCAAGAGGATGCTGTGGCCAATGATGCTGACAGAGAGCAGCTAAATGTAATCAAACACTACAACTGAATACTGAAGTCAACTGAATATTGATCACATTTTTTATGCTAGCATTAAACCTCTTGAAGATATTGTAATATCATCCCTGAGCTCCTGGAGAGAACCCACTGCCAGGGAGGCGATGTGCAGCAGTGATTACCCACACGACAGCACATAACGGGTTCAGACAGATGACTGCTTGCTTATCCCCTCCTCATAGGAGCAAGAAGCCGCTAAGCACAGCAGGGGGAAGAGCCCCTCTTCTGCTAAGTGCTAATTCGGGTAATGGATACAGGCATTGGAGGCTACGGATGCTGATTCCACCTGATGTACTCTGTGGCTTCACACAGGATGACTTTTTGGATGCTCCCATTCCATTACTGCTTTCAGAACCAATTGTCTTATTTTTATCCAGAGGTCAGACCACGATGGCCATAGTTCAGTTTCTTTAATAGTTATTCCATGCTTCCCAAGTTAAAAAGTGAAGCTAAGGCCTAGGGTCCAGTCTCAGACAGGGCCAGGAGCAACACCCCTGGTCTACTGCTCAGAACAGCCAAGGCCAAAGCACCCTGCCTGCACCAAGCACTGCTGTTATTGTATGGTTTTGAGCAGGGATCAGCCCATGCCATGGGCAGATGAAGGGATCAATGAGACATCCTCATGGGCCACAACACAGCTGCAGATGGGGCAGTGCTGTGGCAGCAGCCACACAGTGCTCAGGCGATCCTTGCTCTCCTGCAGAAACAGGCAATGCAGGACTATAAGAGAGAACCAGACTTGGAATAAGCTGGGAAGAGAGAAGGAACCTGACTTAAGAGATGGCAGAAGGAAAACACACTTCCCTTCCCCCTCATTTCATAAATCAGCACACAGGGGGGTTATGTTGATTCAATTACATCACATAATGATGCACTTTGATTTCAGTACAGAAAGGGAAAAGAAATAGGACCTACAACTGTCAGGCAATTCTCTCCCCTACCTGGAGGATTTTACAAGCAAGGTACCTGCACCCAGCAGCGAGGACGTGCTAACAAGCCAAACAAATAATACACACCAAATCGCTGAACGCAGATTTCCAGGCTTCCTGTTGGCTAGCACAATCCCATTCCCCACTTCCCAGCAATTCCACCAAGAGCAGAGGGCGGGAAAGCACTGCTTTAATTATCACCATCAGTCTCCCAGACAAGGCACTTAGGAGCTTTAGCTGCTGTAAACACTCCCTTGATAGGGGATAAAGAATCTGCTGAAAGAGGGTTTTCCATGAGGAAACCTCAGGGGTGTAATGGTCTGTCTGAGGACATGCAGCTCCAGAAACAGAGCAAGGGCATGAGGAAAACCTCAGCTGCCTTCACCCTGTTGTGCTGCCTCTGAAGCCGATGAAGGTTCCAATCCTGCTCCAAACCAGGCATGTGTTTGGAGCAGGCACCATCATTCATCCCTCTGTGTTTCTCAGAATCCTTCTCGGTCCCCAGCAGCTCGTGGCGAGGGACCCCCTGTGCCACCAGTTATTTCTCTGCATCCCATAACCCTCTATGGATTTCTCTTCTATGAATGTGTTCCTCGCTGTATTTCAAAACATGTCATCGATTTGAGTGGTGTTTAAATGAACTCGGGAGCTCAGGCTTAAAGCTGTCACCACCATAAAGAAGTGATTGATACCAGCGATGAGTTGTGCCTCCTCCTGTTAGAGATTAATTTGGCCATTCACTGCAGACAGACAAGCCAGCTTTCCTTGGTGTCTTCCCATGTTCAGGGACAATTCCCATCTTTGGCAAAAGCACTGCAGCAGAGCCCAGCCTCCTCCAGCTCTTCATCCCAGGAAAGCTATGGGGATATGGCTTTCCCAGGGTGAGATGGGGAGATGGAAAAGGAGCCCTATCCCCTGCACCCACTGAAAAGCCTTTGTCTCGGAGAGACCTACATGGGTACATCCATGTACCTCAATATGTGGCTGATGCAAACAAACATCCCATTACAAGACAGGGAACAATGAGCCCCACTTCATGCATACTCCCAAATCCCACCTTTATGTGTTTCAGTACAACTCAAGGACCACAGCACAAAACTCACCAGGTTTCTTCACAAAGCCTTGTAAATCTCTTCTCTGCCCACTTCCCCTGTTATTCGCCTTTGCTTGAGTAACTTCTTTAGTTATTCACTTCCCCAGTTAAAAAGTTAAGCAAGAGAAATAGTTACACATCGGCACTAGAGATGTGTAACTCAACCTGTAACCACAGTCTACAGCCTGCCAGTTTCCACCTATGTGCCAACCATGAGCCGCTTTTCACTGGGTGAACACCACAATGCTTCAGAGCTTCAAAATCCTGTCCATCTACAGACTATACTGCTGTGGTCTTGATACTGGTGAATCCTGCCCTGAAGCCATGCGAGCATACGTGCATTTTCACCCCTCCTGTAGCACAGCAGCACGTATCTGCATGCCCATATAGCATGTGCCATAAAAACAGCTATAACAGCTTTACTTTGAAGGCAAGAAGGTGAAGATGAATGCTGATAAACAGAAACAGGGGAGCAGAAACAGGGATTCCCAGCTCTTGCTGCTGCTAAACTTCCCAGTGACCTGTTCTTAATGCGTAGAGCATGCAAAGAGCTTGACTTTAAAACAGGTAAACCAGACTCTAAAGCAAAGGAGTCAAAACACCACTGAGCATCCTGAATGGGGGCTAAGAAACTAGTGCCTGAGCTGGAGCTGCCGCAGCATCCCCCAGAGTCATCCCCAGCACTGCTGCCTCTGCCCTGTTCCCAGGTACAGTGTGTTGTGCCAAAGATGCTCTTTCCCAGGTGTTTGCAAGCAGAGCTCCTACTTTTATCCCAAAACAACAGGATGCATTTCTGCCTCATGCCTCTGTCACCTCCTGTTATTAAAGCAGCCTCTGTCAGCATCCTCACAGGCTGCTTTTGTGGAGGGGGTTAAAAAAAAGACACTGCAGAGAGGAACTAAAAAGGCCGATGAACAAATTCACATTCTCCCTTGAGATTTCTATAGTTTTCACTTTAAAAAACAGAAGAAAATAAAAGAACCAACAAAATCCTTTTTTTTTCTCTTCCTGTAAAGCCAGCTGCATCAGCACCTCCAGCACCACTGCATCACCCCCGTTTATTACAGCAAAATTATGCTGTAGCCATTTAACAGAGGGACAGAAACAGTGTATGGCTTCTTCCAGGGTGGAAATGGTGCCAAGATCACAAATGCAGGACTGGGAACAGACCATGCAACCAGGACACATCAGTCCAGGATGGCAGGGAGAGGCCAGTCCTCCTGGGACAGTCACTGAACTCCATAGTTGAAGAGTTCAAGGCCAGGTTGGATGGGGCTTGGAACAACCTGCTCTAGTAGAAGGTGTCCCTGCCCGTGGTAGGGGTGGAACAGGGTGATCTTGAGGTCCTTTCCAAGCCATGCTATGATTCTATGCCCCACTGCTCCAGGGGCAGAGTTTCATGGGCACAGGCTGCTCCATAAAGCCACCCGGACAAGCATGCTGAATCCCACCCTCCTGCCCGCAGCTCTGTCCTGGGCACCAGCACGCTGTCAGGCACACAGTTTTGCCGTAAACCGTCAAGAAAAGCAATTATCTACCTCTGATGTAAAACACCTTCCCTCCTTCCTCCAGTTGCAGTGATAATTTGCTGCTGCACCATCACACCAAAGTGTCCCAGGATTTTATAGGGAAGCATAAAACTTTATGACTGGGGAAAAAAGCCCAACAAACCACCTTGGTAGCACAGAGAGACACCTCCAGTTCAACAAGACCACTTTAACGTTTCCATGCTTCTCCATCACACTGCATCCCCTCTTTTCGTTATTGAAATGCCCCTAACATTTCACGCTCTAAGGACTATGACAAGGTGGAGAGCTCATCCCTTTCACAAGCACCTTGATGCCCAATTTGGGTAGAGCAAGGCTGGAGGTGTCGCATGCAGGAATAATTTAATCGCTTTTGTAAAGGTTAAGACAAAATTAAGATCAAACTTTCATGTTCTCGCCACTTCCTTTCTTTCTTCTTTCAAAGGTATTTGGAAGAAATTATTGCTGCAATAAAGGAAAGGACAAATACCTGTCAGTAATAGAAAACAAATTTATACTCCTGCTGTGACAAATGGGCCGTGCCACACTGCGGCCCTTGGTGGAGGGGAAGCCCCATCCTGGCCTCGCTTAATAGCAACTTCACATCCTCTCCTGCCAGGCCAAGTTTCCACCTGGAGATTTGATATTTGCCTTCATGGCCACTTCTTAATCAAATAGGGTACTTTTAGACTGAAATTACCATGGCTGTGTTACAGATCTAAGACATCTCGCTTCAAGGGCATAAGCCAACCATTAAAGAACGGACATTAGAAAGAAACTTTCCTTGCGAGCAAGTTATTACATCCCAACAGTGCCACTCACGTTTCTGCTCAGAGCATGACACTGCAGTGTCCATCTTCTCCCATGCACCTACATCCTTTGCATCCTACCTGCCATAGGGGACTTGATCTTTCTACACAGTCCTTTCCTGTGGGGGACATATCTGCAAGCCCAAGCACTCGACCCCCTGCAATACCTCTCCCCCTACAGAAAAGCAAACGCGGGTCATAACAAATACCATGGTAGAGGACGAGACTATTTGTATTTAACAGCTCAGACCTCCCTGCCCAAAGAAGCAAGGGTTCTCCAGCCCCTGATCATATACCGAGGAAGCCCTGAGAGTATTGACATTGCCTTCAGGCATATCATGATAAAGCTCCATGCTGGTTTCTGGCCCTCAGAGGCATCTGATTTCCATTCTCAAGGACATGCTGTGATTTGGGAGGGCTCCTCTCCTTGTAAAACAGCACTTTAGCCACATGCCATGGCTCTTCCTTGCTAAAGCCACTTTTTTGGCTTGTGAAACTGGCCAAAACTTGCATCAGTGGCTGCCCCCCAGTCTGTGTGCCCATCATAGGTCAGATCTGCTGCTCAGCATCCAGATTTGCTGTTTCTAGGGAAGATTTGCTGAGATGAGAGGAAGGAGAGTCCCCTTCCACAGCACTAACTTCATTCAAACTACCTTTAAACCTCCACACTATGGCAGGCTCCATACAAATAACGCCCTGTTACATGCAGAGGTAAATCAAGTGGTTCAACTGAGAAGGCAGGGACTGAGCTACAAGTTAAGGGCCACCGTTTTTAGTGGTATTTCTGTGTAGTTACTTTCAAATTACCCATTATCCCAAATTGTTGTTTTCTTTTTCTCCCAGCTTGAGGATAATTCAGAAGTAACCTGATTCCATACACTTCCCATCAGTGGCAACAGTAGTGAAGAAAAGGAAAGGAAAGGTTTTCCTTGTTATTGCCTAGTGCTCAGTTTCCTGATTTGATTTTCTCACGCATTTACTACAGCTTGTTAAGTAGCAATATAATACAGAATGGCAAGTACGAAGCCCAGTTTTACAGCGATTAAATCATCTCTAAAGCAACAAGCAATAAAAGAGTCAGAAAGAAAATCTGATCCTGCTGGAAATCCATTCCTTTGAAAAAGGACAGGCTCACAAGAAAGGGCACTGAATAAATCAGCTGAGGCACTACATAAAATAACTGGGTTTGGGGGAAAAGGCTGCTTAATTGTTATGCTCCAAGCATTATTATTGCAAACCCAAGTATTTGCAGAGCTTACAGTCAGGTGTGTGTTTTTCCAGTGATGAACCAGCAAGTTTTCTGTCTTCAACAGCAGGTGTATATAACACACTGCATATAACATACAGTTATTAAAGAAACAGCAAACCCAAATCCAAGGATAATGCCTCCCAGCAGCTACTGCCATGAAGACAGATGCAACGTACACAGAAAAACTCTTGCTGCATGCACGCAGAGCACAGCCCATGGTGGGAAGCAGGGGGGCAGATTCCCTTCTCCAACGTTTTCCACCTGCAAATAGGGTAAGAACACTGGCATTTCTTCTTCCTGGTGAAGCTCCTGGAGATCCACACATAAGGAAGCACAAGCAAGGCACCTGCAGGGCTACTGATACTCTTTCCTCCACCCACATCATTGTTTTTAATTAACAACAGTTCGAGTCTCTCTGCATTATAAATGTGAGCACAAGGGATAATGGCATAATTTGTGTGAAAACACTGCTTTCTAAAGGTTTTAAAAGCATACATCCTGGAGTTAGGCAAGTAAATGCTTAACGTGTATAGAGTTCTTCAACCTTGTAAAATTCAGACTCTTACAACCCATCTCTTGTATTCCCTTTCATTTTATGAAGGGTTTACCATACTGTTTTATTGTAAATACAGCCTACACACCATTGGTAGGCAGCACTTCAAATTACAGAGGTCAATCCGTGTACACATCCCCCTTGAAACAGAGATCCACTTCCATATCATAGAATCATAGAATGGTCAGAGCATCTAATCATCAACAGATGTGTAGGAAAACTATTTTGACTGGGCAGATTATGTGTACTTCATGTTTATACATAGATAAATGCATACACACACATATGTATACATGTTCAGGTACATAGATACTGAATTGTTGCATGAATTTTAGGAATATTAAGAAAAAAAAAAAAAAGGAAAATATAAGGATGCAGACCTGGAAAAATCACAGATGACACAAAAAAAAAAAGCTGACAAGAGAGGGATGCCATCCTTCCTTATGTTTTGCATGAAAATTCCAGTTCTTCAATCCCTCATCTGCCTTTAGCAAGGTGAGAAGCTAGAAAATGGTAAGGAGGAAAAGGCATCCCAGTACAAAACATAGCAAACAGTGCAAGAAAAAACATTTAATATAAAACAGAATAGCAGGATGGTTAGGGAAGCACTGAAAGATTTCCCATGTTCCCAGGCCTTCCTACAGCTGCTCTTCTTTCTGGAACTCCTCTATAAAACAAATGGCATCTTTTCATAATATTAGCATTGCTTTCACAGCATTACATCCTATCCTGGTCTTCTGGAATGCAACACTTTTCCCAAGGCACTCCAGGACATTAACAACCTAGAAGCTAGAGTGCCAATGTGCAGGAAGGGCCACTCCAAAGGGATGAGAAGTTAACCCACTGGACACAACCATAGGCTTTCCTCTTTCCATTCAACATGTGGAAAATTGTAACAGTGATAGCAAAATGATCACTTCTTTAGTAAAATATAATATATACACATGTGTGCCTGTAAGTACACACAGTCCAGGATAGCCCATATGCCAGTGACTGCCTGTCCAGTGGTGGAGGAACCACAGTGGCCCTCAGCATTCCTCCACAGGGACCAGGCAGGGATGCTCCCCTGCTTAGCTGGGGGGAGAGGGTACCAAGTCTGTGGCTCAGAGCTGCCTTCAACAAGTTGTCATTAGCACCCTACTCCTGTTTTCCTCTGTTTTCTGTCTATCTGGGTCATTAGCTTAAGAAAAACTGCAGCGAGGATAGGAAAAAGGCTTATAAGAAAAATAAACACATCTTTGTTTGCTCTGAAAATGGAAACTATAGGATTAAAAGTATCTGTATGAAAACTAATATCACAGATGAGCTGGAAGCTGTTTTGTTTTTTAAATCAAGACAGTGAAGATCCAAAGGTATGCTCTGTGCCCTGTTAATCCACCAGCTATTTGAATATCCTAATCCTGTACTTTGTTCACTACCTTTCTTTTATTTTCCTATCCTGACTACTTTGCTGTGTCTTCATAAACAGCAATCTTTACCTGCAGCACAGATTTCCTTTCCCATTGTTACAAATACTTTGCAACTTCATGCTGCTCCTGATTAACTGCAAAGATGCTCCTAGGCCTAAAATCTGGATAACTGCAGAAGACCAAAGTGAATAAGCAAACACTGCCCTGCATTACATGAACAGGCTCATCCTTAGACATACTGAAATCCAGCAGCGCCCGGGAGCCTAAGGCAAACTTCCTTGAGCCACAATCACAATTTGACTAGCAAAATGTTATCTACAAGGGTATTAAGCTCTGCCACCCATCCAGGGAAAGGAAATAAGAGTCACAGGTTCAAAGGTACTATGCTATGAAGTCATTATTGCAATTTGGTGATCCTGCCTTCTTCACCTCTCCTTGTTATTTTGGTTATTCCCCCTTCAGACATGTCACAGTGAGATGCTAACAGGCTGCCAAATAAACCCTTTGGAGAACATAAGGACGTTACACGCTTCTTGATTCCTAAAAAGAACATCTAGTACTGTATTAAGGATTTTACACAGTTCCATTTAACTCTTGTGTACTAGCATTAGGGCTCCCCCGAACGACTCCCTGCAAAGCTGTGCCCTCTGCTTGCTTTCTGCACCCTCCACTCAATCTCTGCTTCTTCTTCAATGCCTGAGGTGGCTGCAGCAGCACAAAGGCCAAGAGCACCTCGGGATGCCCTCAGTGGTCAGGCTGCCCGAACCTCCAAGGATGCTCAGATTCCTGCCTCAACAGCAGCACGTTGCTTTGGGAGCAGTGCCTGTAAATGCCACAAAAAAAAAAAAAAAAAAAAAAAAGCCCTTTCCCATCTCAGAAATGATGCTTTTCAACTGCTACTATTACATTTCATAAACTACACCTGTCCAAAATGGCAGAGTATTTAAGAGAAAATGACACTAATTTATGCAGAAGTAAATGATGTAACTGCAATATTCATTTCCACCTCAAGTCAATTTTCAAGGTGGTAACAAACCAATATGGCTTGAATGGGAAACATCTGGCAGGCAAATCCAAGGAGAGAGGCTCAGAAAATGCAATGTCTACAAAGATACTGCTGGAGTACTGCTGCAGAGCAGAAGGCACACACCATCACCATCCTGTGCATAGGCTGTCCAGAAAACAAGGCTTGTTTTCCTGGCCATATAAAACCCAAGGAGGAGAGAAACTCTGAGTGCTGCCAATGTGGCACCCCAAACCAGCCCTTCAAGAGAGATGCCTGACTTGGGAAGTACCACTCTGGCAGTGGCAGGAGAAACCACCTTCTAGCAAGCCATTTTGCACCGTGTCACATTAACCACCATTGCTTTCCCTCCCTCTTCCCAATCCCCTTCTGACACCAAAATATATCCTGGTGCCCTGGATAAAACCTCCTACTACAGAACTGGCAACCAAGTATAGTTTACTTGAAGCACCTACCAATTACTCACTTGAAGCAAGGAAACAGAACAAATCACAGTTTATGTGTGTTTCTGCTGTAAAAACACACAATTTCTTCAGTTGTTAATGAAAAGCTATATGGAATTGTAGAGCATTTTTGACTCAAGCAAGCTTACTCAGTTACCTCTTTTTACACTAAAAAGCTGAGAGAATCCCTTGCATGAGAAATCATGAGGTACCAGCCTAAAACCTGCAAGAGGGGAATTTCTGCCCTGCTTCAGGGGCAGATATTTCCTGCAATATCTGTGAGATGCAGTGTCAAGGCATAAATAAACCTCACAAAAGCATCCTGCGATGATGCTCGTCTCTTCTTGGAGAAAGTTAATGAAAACAGCTCTTTCTTATGTACATAAAACCAAATTAATCTAAATGATAGTAAAGTCACATAATAGCAGCTATTATGGAGAAGACAGACAGCAACAATTTACATTAGCATTCCAGTTGGTTTTTCCCCTCTTTTCTAAGAGAAGGACCCCACATAACCAAATAAACAGCACTGGACAGAACAGGGGCATAGAAAGGGCCTTGAGCCTGGCCACAAGGAAGGAAAATTCCTACATTCCTATCTTAATATGAAAAGGGTGCTGGAAAGAGAAGTCCTAAAGCTTTTTGTTGAAGAAAAGCTAGTTTGTGGCTTTAGGACCCTGAAGAACGCTTGGTCCACTTGAAATTCTGGTCTGAAGTGTTCTATTACCTAGGTTAGTGAAAGCTTGGATGAATCAATATTCCTTGTGCATCCACTGCACAGTTCAAAGCTGCCTGTCTGGATTCCATGGCTGCACACATGCCTGTCAGGAACTCAAAAAGCTATATGGAGAAAACAATGGAAAAAGTTTGAAGCCTGCATTAGTTTATCTATTCTGTTCCCACCCCCACCCCCCCCAACTTACTTCTCCATTTTCTTCACCATCCTGACCATCCCTACAACACTGTCAATGTATCTAACACTTTCTACATACCTAACAGTTTGCTTCCTTATAAAACAGAGTATTATGGAATCACGGAATAGTTAGGGCTGGAAAGGACCTTAAAATCATGTAGTTCCAACCCCTCTGCCATGCTCAACCCATATTGAGCATCTCTCACTTGTTTCAGGCAGCAAAACTGAGTCCCACAAAAGCCCTATGTAGAGCATTTCTGGCATTAACAGCAGCACAAAGTCCTTTGCTGGGAGATTCCTTTGAATCATCAATACCTTCTACGCCCAACTCTCACTTGATCTTGATCTGGAGCATCACCTCAAAGCCCTCTGACAGTTGTTCTAAGTTAACCTCCCCAGGTTAAAAACTAATGAGGCACAGAGTTCATACGTGCATGGAAATTTAAGGTCAAGAATTACTTCACCTAACATAAAACATGGGAACTTTTGGGATTCCCTGCTACCTGAGAGGAGAAAGCAAATCCTGTGGATGGCAAAATGGTAAGATTATGACACTTGCAGCAGTAACAAAATGGGCAATTAAATGAGCTTTAACCTCTTCAAGAGAACTGTGGAAATGGCACACTGGAATTTAGCTCAGCAACTGCACCAGCAAAACATGGTTTCATTATGGGAATGAGTTAATCGATCTGGTGTTGTTCCTGGAGAGAAAATGGGCATGGAAACACAGAGGTATACTCCAATCTGGAGCGTTCCCAGAACAGCTCCTCTCTACATCAGGCTCTTACAACCCAGTCTTGCAGGCAAAGCCAATGTGAGCCCAGCATCTTCTAAAAAAAGCTTCCTTTTCCTGATCCCAAGTACATGGCAAAATCCTGACAACTTCCACACCTTGAAAATCACAAGAGTCATGAACTTGTATCACAAACCAAGTATTAATATTCAGATTTTTTGACCTTCCTGTTTCCCCTGGTGAAGTCTGAACTTCAGACTCAGCCTTTCACCCAAGCTGTATTAAAACAAAGCAGCAAACACACTGCTTTTACTCCACTTTCCTTAACAAAGCACAGGAGCTAATGAGTGTGCTTACAATACACTAAAAAGAAACTGAATTGTTTAGGTAAACACAAGACTTAACTAAAGAGTTTAGAAAGGATACAATCAGCAGTTCAGCTTCTCAGACTTACAAAAGCCCTATGGTCATCACCAGGATGTTACAGCAGAGGCTGGAGTTGCAGTACAAGTTTTCTGTTTTCAGCTAGTTTCTAACTGCACAAATAGACACTGTAAATGTTTCACTAGCTGAGTATGCCCCTGGTGAGGTACATGGGAGCTGAGGATGCATCTTTGCTTACTGACAACATCAGCACATGGTCTGGGACCAAGGCAATGGTCCCCACGGACAGCTCAGCTGACAACCCTAAAGATATCAGTCAGTTATGACAGAGCATAAAACCCACACTAATATTTATCAGGAAACTAACACAACAACATAGTGATCACATTCACATTGTGGTTTCTGAGGAGTCATTCTGACCTGGGCACATCCCCAGGTCCTCCTTCATCACAGTTACCCAGTGAGCAGCAGGACCCTGAGCAACTTCATGCAAATCCATGTTGGCCCCACTTTGGGCCAGAGTTGGACCATTTGACTCCTGTGGTCACATCCAACCTAAGTTGGCCATCTCATTGGTTTAAGACTAGAGAGGAGGAAGGATGGAGACAATACCTGGTTGAAGACCCACACACAGTCCAGGAAAAAGCCACAGCTGAAATGGCTGTGATTTGAATACTCAGTCTACTCTCCACACCATACAGTGCTTGTGCTAACTGCAGCCTCAATCAAGTGCTGTTTTGACAGTTCAAAATGAAGGAGACCGTTCTTCATGAAGGAATTCAAGCTGTACCCACTGAATCGAAAACTACCTTGCTCACAACTCTGCATCTGCCAATCTTACCAGTGCGCCTAAACCTTGGAAAAAAAGGAGAAAATGAAGGTAGTGTGATGTGACAGGATATTTTTTCATATTAAGTGTGTGTCACATTGTTGATTCATTTATAATTCATTACAAATTGCAATGCAAGTATTTCGCTAAAGTGCCACAATGCTGGGAAATACAACTTCCCTTTATTTATTGTTTTCTTTCCTTTAAACAAACTGAGACCAGATATACCACACTTAGGCCAGGGATGAACCCTAGAACCATGGAATCAAAGAGGTTGGAAAAGACCTTTAAGCCCAACCATTACCCCATGATGACCAAGACCACCACTAAACATGAACCATGAGTTCATCTTGGGACAGACACGAAGGACAGGCAACTCCCAAACCCTGTAGACTTGGGGTAAGAACTAGAGATCAAGGAACTCTCCCAAGTTGAGAGGATAACCTGCTGAACATACATGCAACTGGTGCATGCCATTATAAACTGGCAAATGCCTTCACACGTTCCTGCATGCCATTAGAAGAGAAGGATGAATTCATTGGAATATCCTACAAAATTGGTATATAGCTAAGCAAGGTGAGCTCAAACAAATTGATACTGCTATTTCCTTTATTACATTACCACCGCCACCACTACTGAATTCCCTCCAGACATTCAAGCAGATGGGTTTCCAGGAAGCTCAGGCTTGAATAAAGATGGGAAGCTTGTCCAGAATGTAGTGGAAAGCCATTTCCCAGACTACAGGGGCTCAAAGGTGGGCAGAGCGCGCTTGCTTTCTGCCTTGAGAGATCCACATCTGCCAGCAAAATACATGACATTATTATCTGCAGCCTACAGAGACCTCCAGCAACACCAACTACGAAGGCAAAACGGAGCCCGTTATAATCTTTTGTCCCCTGGGGAACAGTATCCTTTGGTTCTTAAGCTCCTCTAAGTTAGATTTTGTTTAATTATGATTATTATCACTCTCTGTATGCTTTGGCTCCGTTGGGGTGATGCAAAGAAAGAACAGGCACGACTTGAAAACCAGATAACACCTCAAAATGTCTGGTTTAGACGTCTGGGGGTTTACTTGCAGGTCCAACTGCACTGGGTAGGAAAATCCATGCAAGAACAAAGCCCAAGGCAAGCGTATATACATTTTTTCTTACAAGAAGAAATTAAAACTTCTGTACACACCAATCTTTTAATCTGAAGCAGTTGTCACAGCTTGAAAAATCTTACAGCTGAGACAAAGAAGATATTTAGGGATGCTCCTATTAAGCATTTGAAGAAATGACTATGCAATTGCTAGACATCAGTTGCACTAAGTTCTTATTTCCAGACATCTAAGAAGAAATCTCCCTCCATCAACAGCCTAAAGCAGATTCAGAGAACATTGGCAAGAAGCAGCCACAGCTGGGAGATTTCACTTGTGTGTCCTCAGACTGCAAGGGCAAATCGATGGCCAGTGCCAAAGAGCAGAGAGCTGCAACCATCTGGGCTGGATGTGGCCGCAGGAGCTGCTGTTCAAATCACTTCTGGACATCAGGGGGGTTTTGCCACTGAAACTTTGCTGATGGAAGAGAGGAGGCTCCTCCAGCCAGCACAAAAAGGCAGAGGGAGAGAGCAAAGAGGAGCCCTCATGGATGTTTAAAGCCTTCCCCAGAAAGACCAAGAAGAAACCATCCCAATTCTGTAAAATCACCCTTTATTTTACCACGTTAAACAAACAAAACCCGATTCTCTAGCTTCAACAAAATCAGTTTCAGACACTGAGGAAATACTCGTTCACTCTCTAAATGCACAAGATGAAAGCTCCACTGACCTCATTGGAAAAAAGCTCCCACGACTTTAACAGGGCCAGGATTTCCCCCCTGTATTTCAAACATCATCGCATTACTGTGGTGTGCAGAATGGATTACACCAGCCTTGCTAATTCAGGCAAGCTCTGAATAGTGGCAAAGCCGGGCTGACAAGTCAGTGCCTTCTATTATTCCCCCTTCACCGCTTCCTTAGTATGCGACCGAGCGCCTGTGGCAGAAAGCATCAGCCTTTTCTTCCCACTTCCGCGCGGGGCAGAGCTGTTCTAGTAACCCCGGCAGCATTCCTCCCAAAGGGAAAGCTGCCTTCATTCAGACGGGCATGCAGGTGGTCCTCCCTCCCAGCCAGCAAGGGCAGCAGCTGTACCAGCATCAGCCAAAAACACACAGTCCCCAGTTGGGCATCCTCATCCTTGCTCAGCACTGCCAGAGCCCAACACCTTGCCAGCCCCCAAAACTGTGGTCAGGGGAGACCTGGCACCGGCTGGATGCTGACAGAGGACAATGCTCTGTGTATGTGTGGTGCACGTCTGTGTGTGCATCTCACACCCCGTGATTATGGGAGAAGCACTCGGTGCCGATTTTGGTCGTCTTGGTATGGAAATAGTTAACCCAATCCACTCAACAGGTTCTCTGCTAAAGAAGTTATCACATCATATAGGATGTTACTGACTTAAGGGTAGTTTTCTCAGGATGGATTGAAACCAAAAATAATCTGATTCCTTCCATTTATTATCTAACCCAGCTCAGTTTTATTTTCATAAGCATCTTAGCTGTAGGAGCAAAATATCTCCTATTGCCCCCAGTGCTCTTCCAGAGTTTAGTCCTCTGCATGGTCAAAGCCTACTTCTGGAAGATAAATATATGTGCTGGCACACACATACTTAGACATGCTCAGACTGTACCAGTGCCCCTTTGCAGAAGAGCTCTGCTAAGAAGATAAAGCATTTAAGAGGTAATGGCCCAACAGCCCAGATAGCTCCTTCAGAAACCGTACAGAACATAAACCATGTGCTTGCTCAAAAAAAAAAAAACAACAAACAAACCCTATTGCCTTCTTTATATATATATATATATATATATATATATATATATGTATATATTAAACATACATATAGATAAAATATGCTTCTGGCTGTATAAATATTACTCTCATTTTTAAACTACAGCTCAAATAAGGAATATTTGCTTTTGCCTATGATTATTTGGGGGTTTTGTTTCTTCCTACAGAATGACAGATGATACTGTCTTTCCAAAGTGACAGAGCAAAAGAGATTACAGGGATAATAAGGTTACCTTAGCTAGAAAGAAACGTGAGATTCAGACATACTCTTCTGCCCAACAATCCTCAGACTTAATATTTTCATCTGCTGGGTGAGCACTATCTCTGTGAAGTTTATTTGAACATATCACTTTCGCACTAAGGCATTTTCTGGCTTCTTATACTTTCTCTAAGGATTCTCAGCTAAAAATAGGTTACAGTTTCAAAGTGCGGACCTAACAGAAATTGGAGGAGATATATCATGGTAATTGTGTTTACCTCTTAATAAAAGAAAATGAGGAATATTCCACCTACTTGAAGTGGAATTAAAAAGATTCAAAAGCACACCCCACACTAAACCAAAATGAACCAATGTCTGTCCATGCCCAACAAGTCTACAACCAATCACTGCATTAATTAGCAAGACACAAAGTCAGCAGCAAAGATTCATGCTCCCGTGGCACATACAGAGTCCCAAGGACCTTTGAGCCATGCCCAATGGAAGTGAACATGATGGATGACCCATTTCCAGTCCCATAGTCACAGTTCAGCTTTCCTTTCCCACATTCCCAGATGTGGTAATTTCCCATTCGCAGACCTCCAAGCCTGGAAGCTTCACCCAACTGGGCTTCCTCCCCCCTGCAGTTTTTCATGTTCAGCGTGGAAGACAAACCATGACTGGTGCCACAAGGCCCTGTCTAATATGCATCTGAGGATAAGAAGGGGACAGTGTTGGAGCAGCACCAATAGTCCTCTCGGATTTGGTTAAGTCCCAGAGGACAAAGAGGGCTAAAATAAATCCATGTGCCCACTCCACAGCCCACACACCTTTCAGTCAGTGTGTCTGACAAAATGCTTTCACAGATCCCAAAGAAAACAAAGCAAGGAGAAGATCCTAGTTCTCATCTTTCCCGGCTCAGCAACTCGCATCTGGATTTAACACGAAACCAGCATCAATTGCAGCCTGGGGAGGATCTGGCTTTTTCGGGTTCAGTTTCTTCACCAGCTCAGCCACAGTGCTCAGCAGATAGCAAATGCATTGCTAAAGTAAGAGCTCTCTGCTACCAGCCAGTTAAAAATACAATCAGGCAACAGGGGAGCTGCCCATGAGCATCTTCAACTTTGACAATCAACAAAACCTTAGGTCTGTTCCCAAGGAACGCTGACGGACCTCATGAAGCTTGCTCACCTACACGGTACTTTTGCCTTTGAAAAGGGCACATCCTCACAGGTGAATTCCTAGGGCATATTAGACCATTTCCAGGACCAGGAACCATAATAAGGCTTTGCAAATTCAAGAGCTAAATTTGTTTCTTAAAACTACACTTGTTCTGCAGCACCAAAATCCACAAGGTTTACCATGTGTAACTGTTAACAAACAGGTAATGTTTATCAATGACATGCACATAAATCTCAGTATTGTGGGGTTGATTTAAAACACTGAATAAATTAATACTAATAATAATTAAAATTACAACCATATAGAAATGAATACATTAAAACCAAATAATTTTAGAGTGGGTAAGTATCAAGTTCGAAATCTTTAAAATGGGGTAGAAGCAACACAATGGCAAAATACCAAGCCAGAGCCCTAATCTGACATTAGAACACATGCAGGCAAACCTCAGGATGTCTCTCTTTTGCCCATTAGAAAAACCAGCCCTTCAGTTCACCTTTTCTCTCTAAGACATATGACAGCCTCATCAGCTTTGTTTCCCTTTTACTGCTTTTATGAGCACATTATTTGTATTCATAAAGGCAGCAGGAGTGTCAGCATTAGAAACGTAACTATATTTATGGAAAGGGCTAGTCTAAAAACCACCTTCAAGCAAAGCATCCCAGGCCTGCCCAGCATAAACCTGCAGCTCTAAATTAGATCAAGCCAGGAACCTTGTTTTGACAAAACGTTTTCCTTTCCTTTGCTGAAAATGCTGATTTCGCAAAACCCAAACAACTGTGTTTGAGGAAGACTTTGTTAGAGAAAGACCATGATTTCTGGTCAAAACCAGAGCAAAGATGAAAAGGCCTCCGAAAGCCAAGAAATATTGTGGGATAAGACAAGCATTGCCTGCTGCAGAGGAAACTCAGTATAAGCAACAGGCATGAGCCCCACACCAAGGACAAGGCAGGCAAGACAACCCTAAATGCACATGGCTCCTCATGCTGCTGCTTGGGTGCTCATTCCCAAATCCTGGAGATTTGACAGATCTATGAGTGCTGGAATTACAAGCATATTCCTGTTCCAGAGGTTGAGCTTTCTGCTTTAATAAAACCTCTCCTCTTCACACAGTAGCTGCTTTTGAAGCCTTTGATGAGCCATGGGTAGGATAACTCTAAAGGTGAAGCAGCGATATCCAAACAAGAGATGCAACTGATGGAGTCAGCATTGACTCCATCACCTGGAAAACATTGTATCAGATGAAGGCAAAGGACCAAAAAATGATTTCTTATTGAATTTCATTTTATGTTTCCTCACATGGTAATTAAAAAGCTTATGACCAAAGATATAGGAAGCATTAAAAATGATGCATATGAAAAGATCTTACTGAACTTAATGCAGCATGAAATTATTCCACGGGACGGTTTAAATACTTTGCTGTAAAAAATACAGAGCATAAAAGCATGTTTCACTGCTCTTTGTTTAATAGTTGGGACGATGGGGGGGAAAAAAGGAGTATTTCCAAATATTAAAGGAAAAAACAACCCAAACCTAAAGTATTTCTGTTCTGAAGAGTGCCTAGAAGTACAGCTCACTCACTGCAGCAGCACTTAGACACAGATGGAAAAGGCCAGGGACTCACTTCTCCCTTTTAATTCTCTGAAACCACCTATTTCAAAGCAATATAAAACACCATAGAAGTCATATTTCTATTCTGATTGACTCTTCATTTCATCAGGCTCGACGTGTTTAAACGACTGCCTGATGTGACCTGAAGTATTTCAGGGTTACGGTTATTTTACAAATTATTATCAAGAGCAAACTTACAAAGTAATCCTGAAGTAGCAAAAAAGAAAAAAAAAAGGGCCTGATGAATAATTTCAGTGATGCTCCCTGATGTTTGCACAATCCTCTGCTTAATTCCCACTAGCCCAATGCTTCTGCTGGCACGGAGAGCTGAGACATCGCATAAGCTGCATCTACACTGCATCTTCTGGCCAAATAAAGAGGGGTTTGGGGCGGGTTGTAGATTAAGTTTCAATCAATTCTTAACTCTTCCAGTGCTGACACAAAACCACATATTCCCACTAAACTTTCCTCATTAAAGGTTAATGGGACCTTCTTCAAACAATTCACTGGTACACCTGCATGCAGGGAATCACAGAATCACAGAATCACAGAATCCCAAGGGTTGGAAGGGACCTAAAAAGATCATCTAGTCCAACCCCCCTGCAAGAGCAGGGTAACCTACAGTACATCACACAGGAACTTGTCCAGGCGGGCCTTGAATATCTCCAGTGTAGGAGACTCCACAACCCCCCTGGGCAACCTGTTCCAGTGCTCTGTCACTCTTACAGTAAAGAAGTTCTTCCTGATGTTAACGTGGAACTTCCTATGTTCCAGTTTACACCCATTGCCCCTTGTCCTATCACTGGATATCACTGAAAAAAGCCTAGCTCCATCATCCTGACACCTACCCTTCACATATTTGTAAACATTGATGAGGTCACCCCTCAGTCTCCTCTTTTGCAAGCTAAAGAGACCCAGCTCCCTCAGCCTCTCCTCATAAGGGAGATGTTCCACTCCCTTAATCATCTTTGTGGCTCTGCGCTGGACTCCTTCAAGCAATTCCCTGTCCTTCCGCAGAGCGCCCATCGGCACGGACCCATGTGTATTTATGCAGCAATCCATTTCCTGTCTCGCACCATGTCAGGTGCTCATTCCCTGCCATTTGAAATGGTTCCCCCCCACCTCTTCCCGATGCGATCAGCAATGGGAAGATTGGAGATGAAGCAAATGATGCCTCTGAAATGCAGCAGGAGCAAAGTGCATGCAAGATAATTATTAAGAACCCCAATTACGGAGTTTTGCCCACCAAGCACTCCTGCAGCAATTTTACACGTGGTAAAAGCTGTCATAGTACAAGAAGCTTAATTTCTTTTAAACACCTTCCAGTTGATAGAATACCATAGAGGGGATTTGTTGAACATTGTCAAGATCACTCCCTTGTATGCAAAATCCACCTGCTGGAGTTGTTTCAAAGCATGCTTCAATGTGCTTTTCTGTATCCCACCCACCCCCCCTTCTAGGACAGGGAGAGAAAATAATGCTGAGGATACTTATTTTCCAACATACCCTAATGAAGTCAGCAGAGACTCCAGGAGCTCAGTACCATAAATAGAGAACAGAAACAGAACATATCAATCAAACTAACTCAGCTTAAGTTGCATCTATAACAAAGGAAAAAAGAAGGAAGCAACAACCCATTCAGCAGGGGAATAGCAGAGAAAATACTGATGAGTTAAAGAGAAACTCCAGATGTATTCTGAGCTCTGAGGTGGCTGTAATGGTTTCTAAATAAATAAAGCTAGAAGTCCAACTGCATGGTTGGCCTGCTCCTGAAAGCATTCCTATTGCTCATCTACAAATAATAGATGGGATTTTTGTAATTCCTCCTCTGATTTTTTTCTTGGAACAAAAATCCCAATTCCTAAGTTTCAAAAGGAAACACTAGGCGTGCGTGCTTGTACCTTCCCACTGGCCACTGAAATACTTCTGTATTTATACTGCATGTCATCTCCGCTTTTATGGACCTTTCAGGTGGCCTTAAATGAGTCTGAAGTGTAACTACAGTCATGCACAACCCCACAGCGGTTTCAATGCCCCAAAGTCCCTCCCTCCCAAGCCAAGCTGCAGGATGAGCTCAGGCAGAGGAACACCATGAAGACCCCACAGGGAGCATCCCGGGCAGCACTGTACCACTGGGGAAGATACATACTCGCTGCTTTCATGGTACTTACACATGAACCATTCACAACTGCCTCTCTAAATGAGTTTAGTTTAGTTGCTGGCACAGAATATTACTAATTACTGGTAGGACAAGCACCATGGCCCTTCCTTTCCTCCCCGATGCCATCCCTCCTGCTCAGCACCGGGCTCCAGCAGCCGCATGCTGGCTGAGAGGCAAAGAAACCTCTCCTTTTTCAAGTGGCAATATAATTCTCCTTGTGACAATAAAACCCTTTCTGTGATTAAATTTCAATCTGAGTGGGCTCATTTCCTCATTTGCAGAGATTTTATTAGTTTGTGGGAATGTCTGCTTCCCTCCTTTGAATTCAGTCCTACATTACTCTTCCTTTTTGCCTTTTTCTTTTCCCCCTCCAAAATCCCTCTCTTTCAAGTGACATTTGCCAACATTAGTCTGATTTAAGACCTTTTATCCAATCCATTGCCTTTTACTTAACTGTATTGCTTCCAAGACCACTGGGATCTCTGGGCATTACCCATCAGCATTCACACTGAAGCTGGCTTTAGGCAATTTCTATGGGGAACACCGCGCACCGTAAGCTGACATGCTCCCAACAGTTTGCTTTAGTAAATTAACTCTAAAAGCAAACCCTCTCCCCATGCCCATCAATGCCCCTCTTCTTAAAACACCTCAGACTAACTCCACAGCTAAGACTGCCATACCCCTTACCCAACCTTATCTAACAGAATGGTTTGGGTTGGAAGGAACCTTAAAGCTCATCTAGTTCCAACTCTCTTGCATATGCAGGACAGCTTCCACTAGACCAGGATGAATTCTGGGTCTTCTCTGCAACACATTGGGAAAATTTAGGCTGAAGTGAAGGCAAGCCCACAGTCCACACTATGTCTTGAAGCAACAGGCCAAACCCATTCAGCTTGGCCACATCAGTCAATGGCATGGTCTCACATCCACCAGCAGAACTAAAGCTGGATCATCTTGATTGGAGCACACCCTGAAGCCAAGTGAGATGTGATAGCCCACACATCCTCAGCTCAGAAGTGTAACATGCTACTGGTGTCTGATAAATCTGTAACAATCGTTTCCTCAGGGATGGTAGTGATAGGACAATGGGTAATGGGCTCAAACTTAAACATAGGAGATTTAGGTTAGATAAAAGGAAGAAATTCTCATTCTCTTACGACTGTGAGGGTGCTGAGGCACAGGGTGCCCAGAGAAGCTGCAGCTGCCCCATCCCTGGCAGTGTTCAAGGCCAGGTTGGACACCGGGGCTTGGAGCAATCTGGTCCAGTGGAAGGTGTTCCTGCCTGTGGCAGGGGATTGGAACTGGATGAGCTTTAAGGTCCCTTCCGACACAAACCAGTCTGGGATTCTATGATTCTAAAAAGATGTCACAAGCTCAAGGCCGCTCAGCCTGGCAGCAAGGGGACAGGGATCAGCACTGCCAAGCAAGCACGAGGCAGGCAGCACAGCAGCTCTGAATGTAGATAAACTCTGGCGGGTACCAAGCACATTGTCTGAATAAAAACAATGAAAAAAACAAACCCACACCACACCAAAAACTACCTTGGTTTCAGTGTTAGGTTACTACCACAGCACAACCTCTGTGCAGTGGGGAGCAGAGCCCAGCTCTTGCTGTTACTGAATGCTCTGACCACTCTGCCACACTGAATCTGAAGCCATTGCTGCATCAGAGAGGCAGTTACACACCTATAAACTACTGTCCTCCAGTATCTGCAAAGAAAATAGCCAGAGGTGTCCCCTTCCATTGGTCTGAGCTCAAATCCATCTTCCATCATTGTGGCCATTTAAATCAAGGGGTGTGAGGGGGTGCATTTTGCAGAACCATCACAAGTCCACCACCTTGCACTACTCAGGGTGCATTGATTGTAGATACCACGTATTAAAATTCCCCACCATTAGTTTTGCCAAGCACATGGAAATTTCCTAGCTGCTTCTGAATATTTTGGGTAGCACTAGGAAATACAATGGGAATAAGACACTTCAACATCAGCTTCACTTAAATTCAAGGACATTCCCCCCAGAGGAGCTATGTCCTTGCTTTCAGTTTCAAGCTGCATTTTGAGTAAGTCAGAACCACAGCGGCTGTGTAAAGCCTACACCATTTTCAAGCTGTCCCTTGAAAGAAACACCCCAGGAGATTTCCAAGGATCCCAAGGATGCGTTAGGCTTCCAAAGACATCCCCTAATCACAAAGTAATTGTTCTTGTGAACATACACGAGACATCTTGCATTGGTTTTACTTGTTCTCTTGGTGCTAATTATTACAGACCTGAGGTCACATTCCCAGTCAGAATAAATCAGTGGCAGCACACACATTTAAAGGAAGCGAGCATCGAAGGTTGTGTTTCCAAAGCTATCAGGTACAGGGGGTGCCAGCATATGCCCAGCAAGGCTTTCCAAATGAAATGAGCAGGTCTGAAGCCTGACCCCCATTGTCTCTCACTGGGATGGGGGGCTGGTCTACAAGGTGAAATTAGTGCTGAATAAGCCAGAGAGTGAATTTAACATGCATTTGGAATTCCCTGCAAATTCCCTACGTGAACGATTTAATCTGCGTTGCAAATGTCTTTTCACGGCTGAAGTCAACTCTGAGCTCTTCTTTCAAGGGTAGGGGAAAGCTTAGGCTCTGTTATACATTTCAGCTCGAGTTTCTGGCTCTAGGAATCTGGACTTCAAATACACTCCTGTTTCTGCAAATCTAAAGCAATAACATACATAACTAATATCCTCAATTATCTAATAATGCAACTCTGACATGGTACCTATACATGTGTGTATATACATATAGACACAATGGTATTCTTTCAAAACACCATTAGCAGGCTTTGAACTTAATAGCCAAGTTTTTGTGTTTTCCCTATGATTATAGGGAAGGTTTAAAGCAGCTCTCAGCAAATTCAGCGACTTCAAGAACATCAGCTGTACAGGCCAAAGAGCCAAACATACACATACACACACACACACACAATTAAAATCAAATACTTTGATGATCATTTCAGTTTTAATTAGATTTTACCAATCCTATGAGTTAAGTCAAGGCTGCAGGCTGAGATGTTGATTTAAAGCTGTAGCTAATGTGTTTTACTGCCAGATTTGCTCATAGTCAAAGCTAATTATCCCTATTATGCCTACATGATCTTTCAAACAACAACAAAAAAGAGGCATTACAAAAAGGCGAGCGTGCAGAAAGCAGACTAGCACGTTAGTGTCTATGGGGGTGCACATGCCTCTGTGTATTTACTGCTTAAAAACATAGATCTTCAGTCATAGAGGGGAAAAAACACCCCAAGCAACTAGCAAATGAAGGAAGTGCAGCAAAGTTAAACAAACATCTCATTTCAAAGACCCATCAGGAAGCATTAAATGCAATGAGAAGATCCTGTGCTACTCCTAAATACAGCAATACTGTGGAAAGTATGATCACTTTTACAAGGCAAAGAAATGCTGAGTAGTGTTTTGCAATCATATCTTAGCAGTAAGGGTTGTTAAAAGAGAATTTTCTGTGGTTTTCTACATGGAAACTCAAATATTGGTTTAATTTTCCTAATGCTTCTCGCTATTTCTTTCTTAATTTCATCTCTGGGAAAATGAAGATAGGGAAAATGTTGAAGACAAAGAACAAGAAAGTGTTAAGTTTTAAGCTTTTTACATTTTTAGTTCTAAAGAATCCCCAAAAAAAGATTCCGAAGAGACAGGAATTGGCAAAAAGCAATGTCTCGCTACTCAGCTTGAAGCAAAGCCAAGCCTCTTTTACTCAGAAAGAGTTCAGGTGCATCTTGAAGAAGCCTTCATCATTGCTCTTCCTTCCTCAAGCAAGGACCCAGGAGTGTTTGCTCATGGTTTCATCTCTCTATTCATCGCCTCAACCTTGAATGGGACCCTTGGGGTCTGCCATCCACCTTCTCTTTCACCAGGGAGCCTCCTTTGATGCACAAGGCTTCTAAAAGACTCTCAGAAACTCCTCTTCCATGAGTTAAACAAAAAATAGCATGCAGGCAGTCAGCCAACACTGATGGGTTTGGGGTTTTCTCCCTCCTGTCAGAACAGATTTTGTTTTGTTTCTGGGTTTGATTTTCAAAGAAAAACATGCTGGAGAGGGGAATATGCTTCCAAAAAAGTATGCTCCCAAAAAAGTATGCTTCCCAACTGGAAAATGTCAGGTTTTGTCAAAAAAGTAATGAAAACACCCCAAAACCCAGCTGTTGAGATCCTGACACAGGGCTGCAATGCCTCATTGGTTTCTTCTTGGAGCATCCCCAGTGCAGGCAGGACAAGCAGAGGACAAGTCTGGGTGAGTGGGAGACACACACTGGTTCTTCTGAGTCGACAAATGCTCAGTTTGCAAGTATTTTGTCTGCCTACTGGAGCTGCTCTTCACTTCTCCTGCTAAACTGACACTGCTTTCCTTGATGTTTTGTCAGAATGCAAGGGGGGTCTCCAAGCTCCTGCAATGAAGGCTCCTGCAGTGGTTGTAAAGCTGGAGCGCAGGTGGAAAGCCCACATAAACAGTGTGGTTCAGGGCAAAAAGCCAGAAAGAGATGTTTCATCTCTTCTGAACATAATGCTGCATTGCTAAATATGCAGATGAATTTCAGTACTCACCTGCAGCCAGGTTGTCTCCTATTTATAACTTCTGCTTACTGGCAGTTACTCCACCACATACACAGGAATTATTCTTTCCTAATCCTTTCTGTTGAAGGAGACACCTGAACTTCCCCCGTTTCAGTTTGAACCCATCACCCCTTGTCCTATCACTACAGTCCCTGATGAAGAGTCCCTGTTTGCATCCTTGTAGTCCCCTTCAGACACTGGAAGTTGCTCTGAGGTCTCCACGAAGCTTCTCTTCTCCAGGCTGAACAGCCCCAGTGTTCTCAGCCTGTTTTCATATTGGAGGTAAATATGAGCCATGCCACAGAGCTCATCACACACGTTCAGGAACACCAGCCCCAACGCAGGTACATCTGTGGAAGGACCTCGAGTAGAGACAACTGCGGATAGGGAGTGAGCAGTCAGCCTAACCAAGCAGCGATGACCCTGTTACTTAAATGCCTCTAAGAAAGAGTTTGCTGTCATAAGCAAATCACCTTCTTGACATTATTAATAGAATAGCAAAGCACGGACTGCCTGTACCTCACATACATCACATACATAGCATTAAAAGACATCCAGCGAGTACGACAGTAGTGGACTATGTAAAACCTTGCTGAAAGGTCGAACAACAAGAAAGCTGCCTTAAATATTAAGTGTCCACACATCAGACAATTTTAGGCTTTGGCTAGAAAGAGGACCCCACACATATTCCTGCTATTAACTGTTCTGGGCTGACAGTCATCAGCCTCTTTAACAATTTTTATAAGCAATACTCCAAAATAGCTCCAGATTTTCTGATTTTTAGCCTTGTTTAAAAACAAAACAACATAAAAGGGTACGAAAGCACTCAAAACACATCGATGTCTTGCCAAAACCAACTCCTGCATTGTTTCAGGTCAGCCACACTGCTGTTCCAGACCCAACAACAGAGCGGAGCGCAGCCTCCTTGCCACAGCACCTCTAACGTTATTGACCGTGTGAGTCCTGGACACCCGCAGCACAGCCCACCTGGCTTCAAGGCATGCCGAGAAAATGATTTCTACTTCTTTCCCCAAGGTGTTAAAGCCTACCCTATGGTCTCAGCAGATTTTGGGATGATATGACTATCACAAGGATGGGCACATTTGGAGCTGCGTGCTCATACCTCCATGCTGCAGCTCACTAGTTTTATTTCCTGATCCTACCATCACTTGCTCGAAGGGAACAGATGGGCTTGCTTCTTTGGTGTGCCTATTTCCAAGCAAACCAGCCAAGAGTGGCCTGTGAATACAGCAAAGAAAGACCCCTCTTGGAGAGCCTCTCCTTGGGCATCCAAAACAAAAGAGAAAATGAAGAGCTAATACTGGACGAGACCCAAGGGCTCTTCGTATGAATAACTGAGAATGGGAAAAAGATGCCCCTGAGAGACAGAGCTGGGGGCAAGTTGTGACAATGGCTAATAATTCCTGAGACTGGCAGGGCTGGGGATTATTTAAGAGCCCAGCACTGGGTGGACACCACTGCCTATTGAAATCCTGACAGATTTGGTTTAGTCTGCTTATAAATTACATCTCTGGATGAAGACAGAGCTTTTTGTTTTCCCAGCATCACTCAAAATGTCCTTTCAGCAACACCTGGCCAGGGTTTCTGCTTATGCCTCACCCTCCTGGTACCTTTTTGGTCAAACTGAATCCCGCAATCCCTTTAGCTTTCCATCTGCAACAGAAAGGTCAGACCCTGTGGACAGAGGCCAAAGCCTTTGTTTGCAGCCCCAAATAGGGCTGCATTAGCTAAGCCTTAGCTGCCATTCCCTATTTTCTTCATTCACACTACACACTGGCCACCGATTCGGCTGAAAGAAATTTGGCAAATGCTCTTGGACCTTCATCCTCCGCTGTTCCTTTTCCTCTTCAGCTAACCCAACTGTTTTCCTTTGCTATTAATGACAGATCCTAAAGCATCTCAACTAGTGCCTAAGCAGAGCAAACAAATGTGTACCTGTTCAGGAACAACTTGGTTCAAACCAAGAGGATTTGATGGCAATAAATGCCTATGCACAGAGACGTTTTTCTTTGTATTTCAGTGTTTTCATATAGCACATCACCATCCAGCATGTAAAAAGTGACAAAGTACACAGGATTATGTATCCATTAAACTAAATAACACAGGAATTCAATCCCCAAGGGGCTGCAGAGGGACAAACACAGGAGGGCATAATCATTGGCATGACAAAATCCTTTAGCCCTCTGCATGGCTGGTGGATTTTCTCTACTGATCAAGTAGATATTACATCTGTAGGGGGTTTTATGCGATAGTTTCAAATACATACCATTATCAGTTCTGTTTAGGAAGGACTAAGAGCATCAAGACCTTACCACTTCAAAAGCCACCTTGAAATACCATTTTTCATTTAACACAGCCAACATGACCTGGCCTAATACTGATCAGGATAAATCTGAACTCCAACATTATCAGATCTCCTGAACAAGAGAAGAAAGCACGTCTCTGAAGATGCATGGCAGGTATTTCTGGCACACACACCTTGCAGTCATAGGTGCCTTTGTGCTGGCAGAAAGCAGGTCTGCATCACAGCCTCTACCACACTGAGCTAAAGGCAAGGTAATAAGTGCTTTACAGACAGGTATATTCAATGCAATTGTAGGAATACAATTTAAAGACCACAGGGTGAAAATAGATGGGTAAGAGCCACTTAAGGACACTTTACTCTGGAGGAGACCCTTCCTTTCTGGAAGGGGGGTGTTATAAGCCTCCTGCTTACCATGGCCTTGCTGTTTTATACAGGACAAAAGCCCTGCAACAGTGCAGTGCCTTGCCCAAGCACATCCAACTGCTCCCCCTCCAGACCTCAGGTCACACAGCAGAGGAAGCACTCAGAGGCAGAAAACTTGTGAGAGGATAAAGAGCTTTTATCCCAGGCAGGTCACACCTTTCCCTGGATGGATTCCCTTCGTGTCATACATTGGTACCACACCTTTGCAATGACTTGCAAGAAGCAATGGACATATCATCTGGACTGCATCACCAGCATGCACTCCATTACTAATACTTGTTTCTAATGAGTAAATAGAACCCGTATGAATTTGCATAACACACTTAAGGTGGCAATCCCACAGAAATCAGCCCTATGAAAGGTGCATGCACAGAAAAACCTTCATGTGTTTGAGTCCTCCAATGGTTCTTTCCCAAAATGAGTGGTCATGAAAGGCAAATGGCTTTGAATGGGTTGCCCAGGGAAGTTGTGAATGCTCCATCCCCAGCAGTGTTCAAGGCCAGGTTGGACAGAGCCTTGGGTGGCATGGTTTAGTGTGAGGTGTCCCTGCCCATGGCAGGGGGGTTGGAACTAGATTATCTTAAAGTCCTTTCCAACCCAAACCATTCTATGACTCTATGAAAGCAACCAGAGCTTTAATTTACTATATTCCATTCAAAAGCTGCCTCGAGTTAGGTTAATCAGACTCACTCTGCCTGCATTGTTTTGTATGTTCCTGCTACTTTATTTACCTCTCTTCCATGTTAGGAGAAAAAGACACTGGGTTATCCATGGGTAAATAAACACCAATACATGTCAGGGCTGCAAGCTGCACTGTTCCCTCAGCCCAGTGATGGTTGTAACAAAATCATTCAATGCTGGCACCGTTTATTGGCTTTGTAAAACAACGAGCTTTCTAACTCACCGTCATTAACTGATCCCATGGAAGTCAAGCTTAAACAAAAGACCCGTCCTAATAGCATCGGTTTCCCACTGCAGCTATCTGAGGGACTGTCAGTTGGGTTACAGTAACAGACACAGGTTATCCTGCACAGGTTTATTCTACCTATGGCTGAACTTTTAACATCCCAAAAGTATTTAAAATCCTATTGGCATTTTTTAATTATTTTAATAGGAATTGCATCCAGTGCAAAATCCACCTTCACCAAAAAAGGAATATTTCAATGGAATATATGCATTTTTAGCTAAAACATAATGGGTGCCATTCCAAGATAACTGTTTCTGCTTTTTCACTGGAATACTGTCAAAACACGTCAGGTTCAGTAAGAACAGCATAACTGTGTTTCAACTTTGTCATTTTAGACATGTATATTAATTGAGCTATATTTTCATCTATGTTACTCAATATCCTTGTGTTTAAGCATACCTAACAATTTCCAAATTATTTTCATTCCTATTATATTCTGTACAATTTTAAAATACTCCATTTCCCTTCCAACTTTGAAGCCTTGCTCAATGTCTAAAGACAAGCTGCAGAAGGGAAACCACATTCCTCTGCAAGTCCCAGCTCCTAAGCTTTATACACTATGGTTTTTGGAATCAATATAACTGACTGGGGGTTTCAGCCAGGAAAAAATACAGCCCTGCTCTGTATTTGACAAGCACTGAAGATACAGGCTACCAGAAGGAAGAAATAAGGAAAAGCAATAACAAAGGATCTAAAGACCTTTTTAAGGGTCTGAAGAGAGTGAAACGTGGTGCACTACTCCCTAGATATGTCCTGCATCCAAAATAATGTCCTTTCCTCAATGGGCAGCCAGACTCTGTATCTGAAGACACATCCCAGTGGGTTCTCCACACCAGTGGTGCAACTGCAGCCTCATGCAGAAGGATTTCTCCCTGTAACACTTCCCAGCACCAGGCCAGGATCAAAAGCCCCAGCCCAAGGGCATTTACTCATTTTGAATGAGTGCACTGTGCTCCTTCCCTCCTTACCCTGAAAGCTGCACATGAGATTTATGTTGAAGGAGGAGTGGAGTTAACGCCTGAATGACTTAGCAAGGTCGTTAAAGAGATTAACATTGACACAGGCCAAATTCTGCTGAAATCAACAGAGGGATAGGAAGGGTTTGGGCCAACACTGGATCCTCTGGAAAACAAACAGAGAAATCAGACTCAGAGAAGACTGTAGCAACTGTAAAACCATGAGAAGCAGTGGGTCACCCCCAAACATCCCCAGGTTGGAGAAGAAGGAACCTTCCTCCTCAGACACCCACCACTCAGAACTCGAGCCTCTCTCCTCTAAACAAGTCCTGTGTGCTCCTCTATAGTCAGCACCTCATAGCGGTGCCTGACCCCATGCAGAGACAGGTATCTTATAGCACATAGGATGCTTTAGTCTCCGGACAGAGTTGTTCTTGCCCACAGATGGGGCCCTGCTGATGGGTTTAGATCTGAGCCAGAGATTTGGACTCTGAAATGAGACAGATCTCATTTGAGACAAGTGATCTGAGCTATTCCAACCACAGTGCACCACAGCAGCTCACAACTATAGCACACAAACAGTGAACACAGACTGCACTTAAATACTTCTGCTGTTCCTACCAACACCTCCCAGCAGCTTTGCCAGTTGGTTTGCTCATTTTAAACAGTATTTTCCCAGGAAATGTCCTTCAGTTAGGAAAACACAACAGATTAATGCTGAACCCACCAAAACCTTAACCTCTACAAAGCCACAAAAACATCACTTTGCTTATTAGGTGACATAAACTTCTAACCTTTTAGCAATAAGTATACCTAGCATTCAAAATCTGACAAATATAGAGAAAGGCTTGGTATTTTTCCTTGGATAGAAAGAGTCAGAATCAGGTATCGACTCATACAATGGTTAGGAAAGGTCCTTAAGATCACCTAGTTCCAACCCCCCAGCCATGTATACTGTTCTTCTACATAAAAATCATTTTATAAAGGCTTTGCACGTTCCTGAAGTCACTTGTACTGTAGAAATATATTCTTACCATTTTTCTTTGACCACCAAAGCAAATGTTGTGTGCAAAGGAAGAAGAGACGCCCATAATATCAACCACAGCACTGAAATAAGGTACTTCAGAAACAATACGATGCAGTGAGGCAACTTCCTCGCTACTCTTGAAGATGTCACGTGTAATTCAGAGTCAACATCCTACACTGCAGGCAAGGCAGCCACCAGGTATCTTCATCAATACCAAAATAGAAACCACACAGCTTCAATCTCCCCATATGGAAACACTAAGAAGATGTGTAAACTGGATCATAAATCCAGTTCTCTCAAACTCCAGTGCTGCAGCCAGGCAGGCAGCCGCAGGGCATATATCCTGGCTTGAGATAGCAATGTCAAATTACCCTAATTATTTTCTTGGAACCAAAGTTGTGAAGAGTTTTGGTTATTAAATGCTGGTCTGTTTCATTTCCCTTTGACAGCTCACTGGCCCAGTGCCTCCTGAGAGAGAATGAAGGCTTCGCCATAGCAAAGCTTGCTCACTTCTAAATGCTTTGCTATGTTTGCATTCAGAAAAATACCAAAGATTTGAACAACACATACAGGGAGGCACTTATGTCTTATAAAAGAGAGATGAGACATGACAGAAGGTCAAAAACACCTAATACCACAATTGCTTAGAGGAGGAGGGCTCGGAGTGGTCCATGAGCCCACCAGCCTGACTCCATGGGCGGACTAAAGGTACCTGCAGGACTGGTTTAGACTCTCATCTCTCAGGGAGTGCATTTGGCACTAGCCTGAAGTGGAGCATCAGACTTTGTTTCCTACATAGGAAGGTTAGGATACCTGTACCAAGGACACACAGCATACCAGTTTGGATCACACTAAGTGATAGTGCTGGAAGGATCTGTCCTAGAACTGCTCTACTGCTCTGAACCTAAATGCTCCCCTACATGCTACTGGAATACGAACTACAAGGAAGGCATAACAGCATTGTGTTTGCTGAAAGCTATGGCGTAGCAGGAAAACCAAGCCTGCTGATGGAGTACATTGAGAAGAGAGATTTATAGCTGCACATAGGCTTGCAAAGTCATTAGAGACCTAAATGCATTTACAAAACAGAATGATAGAGTCAAAGCGATCCTTTGGGTTGAGAGGGTATCTTTGCTTTTTTGCTTTATTAAAAACATATTTCAGCTGCTGATTCTTTCTCTCAGATTTGATTATTGGCTTTTCCATCCTATAGAGGAAAAAATTCCCTCTGGATACAAATACACCTGCGGGAAAGAGCTCAACACATGAGCCTGGGTCTTCACCACATTTATTTGCTGTTCTGCTCCCCGTGAAGCCCAACCAAAGGATGCGACTGATGCACTGATGTGTTTGGTTCATTTGCTTTCTGTCAACAGAGCCCTGGCTTCACAGGAGGTTTGTCAATTTACAAAGGCCTTAAATTACTGCAAGAAATAAAAATGACAACTAAATCTGAAGGTTTCTCTTCATGTTTACTCACAGACATGAAGACATTCTTTTGTGCTGAGATCTGCCCTGGTAGCTCCCAGGGAGCCCATGTCAGTTCTAGTCCTGAGCTCAAGTTTTAGCCTGTGCCACTGGGCAGGATGTCCAAGACAGGAGGAGTGGTTAGCAAGATAAGAGTTTTCCATCAGGGAAAAGAAGAATAAAGAAGAAAATAGTAGTTAAAGGTAACACCCATAAAGGAATCACAAAGTGGCAACTTCAGTGGTGGGATAAGGAGAAGAGACACCCAGCTCCTCACACCCTGCTTTCCTGCACTGGTACCTAAGTAATAAGAGAGGAAGATGTAAGGAGGGGAAAATGCCATTGATCTGTGAAACTCAGTTCTACATAGAACACAGTTTTCCCCAAGCCACCAGCAGCCGAGCTCGCTGATATCTGCTCCCATAAAATGTCACTAACACAACTCCCTTTCTTTAGATGATGTTATGTAAAACTTCACACGAGACAGGTTCATGGTCCTGTTCACAAAAGGTCATAAAACCCTGTATTCTCATTTCCTGCTGCTCTAGCCAATAGCTGTGATTTAGAGCCCACATTTTGGCGGCATGATTGCTGCCACACAGAGGAAGAGGCTCCATGCATACTGATAACGCAGCTCCAATTTGGCAGGCTAAAAAAGACTCCTAAAACTGTGAAGTGCTGCCATAACTTTATATGACTTCCTTCCAAAACCTCAGCTATTGCTAAAATAAAGTGCTTAAAGAAATTTCAGGGCTCCAATTATGGTATTTAAAAGGAAATGTACTGCTGGAGACCTTGCGGCACTCAGCCTCAGATCATCCTCCTGCAAATGTGCACTCAAATGCTTCCAAATTGGTTCCCACAGAGTAAAGTTACTAGAAATCCAGGCAGCCTTTTTCACTTCGTTTCCCAATGGCTTTGTAAGACTGGGAAGCAAGAAACACAGTGCATGGATTTATGATGATGCCCAGGGATGCTGTGATGCAGGTTTTGTGGCCATGCTGCTGCAGGTAAACCTTCCCCATGCTTGGCCAAATCTGTCACAGGCCTCTTTGACTTCATTTTAGAGAAATGGGTGGAAAAGAACAAATAAATAACAACAAATAAAAGAAGCTATAGCCTAAAGGACGCTCCACAAACTGGGAGTGACCCCTTGCTCTGCCTGAACACAGTCAAGTGTCCTGGGCAAAACCCTTTGCTGAGGGTCAGGCTCCTGCAGACCCTCTGCCAAGGTAACACTCTTCTTGGGCCTCCACCAATCTGTTTGAATCCCCAGTCAGAAATAGCTGCATGCATCAAGCTCAAAGGAGGAAAACAGCTGAAATCCTTTGTTGACAAACATTATATAAATACCTACAAGAAACATAGAGCAAGTATTAAATTTACCATAAAATACAGGCACTTGAACAGAAAAGCTTCCATCGAGCCTTTCATCCTGGAAAAGAGCTCTTATAACAAAATAGAGGGGAAAAAACATTCTGGTTTGTTTTAGAGTGCTTGGTTCCTAGAAAGGGAGAATAACAAGCCCTAAACTAAAGGCACTGAACATTCTGACATGGAAAAGTCAAAAAACCCAGGAAAGTTATTTGTTGAAGGTGTTTGCAATAGAATAGAAGGGAATATTCTGGGTTCAATATTTGTTTTTCCAATTTAGTGCCTCTCTGATGTAGTCAGCAATCAATATTTGCTGTTACACTGACAAATACAAATGCATGTAATGCTAGGAAAACACCTGCAGGATGCAATACACAAAGGGCTTAACATTATCCTGCTAAGCCCATCACCACGCTGCTTTCCAGTGCTGGGCAAGCACAAGTTTGTATCCAAAGAGACAGGTCCTGACAATCCATTTGGGTATCAGCACCTGAAGTGAAATCAAGTTCGGACACCCCTTAGCATTATGCTTTTGGCACTAAAGCCCAGGGGCCCTCCATCCCTTGGAGCTGGGCTGACACTGAAGAACACTATCCCTAAACAGACAGCCGCCCTTCCCAGACTGCTCAAGTCAGGATGCACAGTTGCAGTGGAAATAAAGGTGATTCCTAAATGATGGCTGGAGAAAACTGCTTTCCAGCAGCATTTCCCAGTTTCTTTAACACACAAGATAAATATTGGCATATTGGCATTCTGCACTTAGCTGACTCTGACCCAAAAGCAATAAGCTGGATTTGTTTCAGGTTCCTTTGGTCCACACAGTGCTTGGAATAGCTCCAGTAAGATTTCACCACAGCTTATTTTTCCTGCAGGGAAAGAAAGGCTGTAGGAGTACAATATAGAATTGTCTGTGCTAACAGGAAGATTCAAACAACTTGCTCTTCTCACAAGGTAATGTTGAGGGGACTTGGACACACAAGGAGCTATTGGTTGTCTTGGGAGCTCTGCTTTTGTGGCTGAAAGGTCATCCAAGCCCAAGTAACTCCACGTGTACCTTGTTGTCTCCATTCTTTCATAGCTCTGAAAGTCAGAGGCATGGGTTGTACCTGGTCCTGTTTGCTGGCGCATCACTGATGTCAAGCATCCCGTAGCACATCATCCAACCTTACCTCCTGCAGTGCCAACCACTGCAGACAGCACAGCAAGCAACACAAAGGCATAATCTACACCATGACAAGGTAAAGATAATTAAGCCTAATTCAGTCTCTTTTGGAGTATCTGACAGGACTGAACACAATATCCTCATACTTAATGTCTGCTGAAGGGTTACAGAAGTAAAAGCCAATAATTAGTATTGAATACACTTTTTGAAGGTATTCCTATGAACACCTAATAAAAGCATACAAAACCATACAAGTTGGCCCATAACAAGCTCCATGTCTTACAAGTGCCTGATCACTTTGAAATGAGGTGTCTTTGCAGAGCGCTGCATTTGGCTACTGCAGATGATGGTGAGGAAAATACACATGAAAAAATGAGTCAGAATCATAGAACAGTTAGGGCTGGAAAGGACCTTAAGATCATCAAGTCGCAACCCCCCTGCCATGGGCAGGGACACCTCACACTAAACAATGTCACGCAAGACTCTGTCCAACCTGGCCTTGAACACTGCCAGGGATGGAGCATTCATAACTTCAGTGCACAACCCATTCCAGTGCCTCATCACCCTCACAGTAAAGAACTTCTTCCATATATCCGATCTAAACTATTCAAGTTTCAATCCATCACCCCTTGTCCTTATCACTACAGTCCCTAGCAAAGAGTCCTTCTCCAGCATCCTTGTAGGCCCCCTTCAGATACTGGAAGACTGCTATGAGGTCTCCACACAGCCTTACAAGTCCTTGTCCCAAGTTGAGCTGTAACAGTTATTTTACTCTTTCCTAGTAGCTAGTGCAGTGCTGTGTTTTCAACTTTAGCCCGAGAACAATGCTGATAAGGCACCTATGTTCTAGTTGTTGCTCAGTAGCATTTACCCTGATCAAGGACTATGTAGTCCCTCATGCTCTGCCAGCGAGGAGGGGTAGGGGAAGCCAGGAGGAAGCAGAGACAGGATTCCTGACCCTAAGCAGTCAAAGGGGTATTCCATACCACAGCACATCATGCCCAGTATAGAAACTGGGGGGGAGTAACCCTGAAGGGACCAATCGCTGCTTGGGTCAGGCTGGGTATTACTCAGTGGATGGTGAGCACTTGTATTGTGCATCACTTGTCTTCATTGGTTTTCCTTTCCCTTTTTAGTTTTGTGTTATCTCCCCTTGTTATTTCCCTTATCAGTAGTAGTAACAGTAGTACTTGTATATTGTACTTTAGTTATTGGACTGTTCTTACCTCAGCCTGTTGGGTTTACATTCTTTTGAGTCTCCTTCTCCATGCCACCCAGAGATGGGGGGAAAACAGGGAATGAGCAAAAGGCTGCCTGGTTCCTGAGTCAAGCTAGGCTTAAACCAGTCCTTACTGCCAGGCTGTTCCTCAGAAGTTAGCAGAAAGAAGATAGAGGAATACATAGATTTTGTATACACACACTGCATCTTCCCATTGAGATGTAGAAGTCTCTCTTTTACTGCACATTTTCCACTGTATAACCTGCGTGTTTCAAGAACATTCAGGATAACAGGTTCTTTGAAGCTTCATAGCTTTAAGTTATTTAGAATCAGCCACTTTTTACAAGGAGCTACTGCTAAAGGTTTTTCTGAGACAGATGAGTAAGTTTACCAGTAACTATGGGAAAGCTTTTAGTGACAGAGTTGAGACAGGGATGAAGGTAAAGTGAAAGCTGTCAGACTAAATCCAAGGTGAAACGCCTTAGTGCATCTTCATGCTGTTAAGCCAGTAGTATATGCTCAGGCTTCCATTCTTGTCTTTTTCATTATTTGTCTTGATTTCTATTAAATGCTGCAATTTGCCTTTTGTTCTTTGGCTCAACACTTAATCTCTCTCCACCATACTGCCTACCACAGAGCGCTGTCCAAATGTTCTTAGAACCAAGTTTTCATCTGTCTTTTTTCTACTAAAAACAATGTATTTGAGGGTGGAAAAAAATGCTTCTTATAAAAATTAATCAACTATCCCAGCTCCTTCTGATTCCGATTTTAAGAATGCATTTACTCCCCCCACCCCCACCCCTGTTTCAGACCTTAAATTTATGGTGAAAAGCAGCAGAAGCATTTGCAGGTTGGATGTTTACCTAATTAGCTGCAGTTAATGAAACCTTTTGTACAAAGCCCAATTCTGATCCTTCCTCAACATCCTTCAAATCCAGCTGTTTAAGAGGAGATAAAACCGACACAGAGAAGCTGCAACGCTTTACCCAGCATCACATCACCCTTGCCAGAGCAAACTCCATGCCTTAAGCATCAAACCTCAACCTTCACCAAACTACGCTACTGTCGTGGTTTAAACCGATCCACACAGGTCATCCACTCACACACACCCCCCCCCCCCCCCCGACGCTCCCCACTCCCGGAGGAATGGGGAGGAGAATCAGGAGAATGTAACTCCCATGGGTTGAGATAAGAACAGCCCAGTAACTAAGGTGTAACACAAATCACTACTGCTACCACCAGTGATAATATTGATAAGAGAAAATAACAAGAGAATACGATACCACCGCCGAACGAGTTCGACCCCCCCCCGAAGAGAGAGTGTGCCCTTCCGGGTAACTCCCAGTTACCTTGCTGGGCATGACGTGCTGTGTTATGGAATACCTCTTTGGTCAGTTTGGGTCAGGTGTCCTGTCTCTGCTTCCTCCCAGCCTCCCCTCGTCCCTGGCAGAGTGTGAGACTCACAAAGTCCTGGGCCAGAATAAACATTACTTAACAACAATTAAAAACGATCGGTGTTATCAGCTCTCTGCCCAGGCTGGAAGTCAAAACACAGAGCTTGGACCAGTTACTAAGAAGGAGCAAAACGGCTCCTGGTAAACCCAGGAGAGTATCCACCCCTTATTCCATACCATTCACATCATGCTCAGATCCCACATTTTCAGTATACCATCACTCTTATCTCACTACACTCTTAGTGCATGGACCAGTCCCTATAAAGCTGCTGAGTCCATTCGGTCCATGATGTCAGGTTCCATCCCTTGAACAGTCTTTCAGGGCAGGAAAGGCTGTGTGCAGTGTTGGATCGTTGCCTGCTGATGCTGATTGTTCCTTCACTGCAGAACTTGTCTGGTTCTATCAGAATTCATTCTCTGTTGGGATGACGGTTGGAGGGAAGTCAGGGCCAGTCGCTGGTGACCTGAAGACATCTAATTGATGGTCTCTAAAAGTATTACACAGCAGGCAACAGAACACAATTAAGTTCATTGGCTGTTTTCCCCTAAAATCAAATCCCCTTGAGGTATACATTGGACTTCCCCATTTTCCCGCATTACCCACCAAGTATATCCGGGTCCCTGAGCAAAAGCAATCCCAGGAGTGGGTTTGCCTTTACCTGAAGCAGGAATAACCCAAACTGTCTTCCCCAGCAAATTCTTCATATGCACCAGAGGAACTTTGTCCCCCTCTACAATATGTAAAAGTTCTGACTGGGCTGGGCCAGCTCTATTGACCGATCCTCTAGTGCTAACCAACCAGGTGGCCTTTGGTAAGTGTGTACCCCAATGCTTGAAAGTTCCCCCACCCATTGCTCTCAGTGTGGTTTTTAACAGCCCATTGTACCGTTCGATTTTCCCAGAGGCTGGTGCCTGGTATGGGATGTGATTTACCCACTCAATGCCATGCTCTTTGGCCCAAGTGTCTATAAGGTTATTCCGGAAATGCGTCCCATTGTCTGACTCACTTCTCTCTGGGGTGCCGTGTTGCCACAAAATCTGTTTCTCAAGGCCTAGGATAGTGTTCTGGGCAGTGGCGTGGGGCACGGCGTATGTTTCAAGCCATCCGGTGGTTGCTTCCACCATGGTAAGGACATGACGCTTGCCTTGGCGGGTTGGTGGGAGTGTGATATAGTCAATCTGCCAGGCCTCCCCATATTTGTGCTTCAGCCATTGTCCTTCAGATCAGAGAGGCTATAACCGTTTGCCTTGTTTAATTGCAGCACATGTTTCACACTCATGAATAACGTGGGCAATAGTGTCCATTGTTAAGTCCACCCCTCGGTCACGGGCCCATCTCTGTGTTGCATCTCTGCTCTGATGGCCTGAAGTGTCATGGGCCCACCAGGCCAAAAATAATTCACCTTTATGTTGCCAGTCTAAGTCCATCTGAGCCACTTCAATCTTAGCAGCTTTATCCACTTGTTGGTTCTTCTGGTGTTCCTCAGTGGCCCAGCTCTTGGGTACATGTGCATCTACATGGCGTACCTTCACCACCAGGTTCTGCACCCAGGCCTCTTCGGCCGCCGCCAGCTCCCGGGGCAGCTCCCCCTTGGCTCCCCGCAGCCTCACGAACATGGAGGCGAGGACAAGGGCCAGGATGGTGAAGAGCAGCGGGACGGCCAGGTACAAGTCCACGGCCACATCCATCCTGCGCTGCTGCCGGAGCCCACCCATATTACAGGTCTTTCTCTGTGATCCCACAGATAAAACCATAGGGTGGCCCGTGGCATATACCTCCTGTATCTTCTTATTCCTTTCCCTCTTCCAGCCTTACCCACTCACTTTGTCATGTCTAAAAACCCACGTGTGCAAAGCACAATGGATTAGCAATCAACAGCAGATGACTTTAAGGTCTGCCACCTTCAGGTCAGACACAACAGCTCCTCATCAGGTATCATCCAAAACCAGAACATGTTAATGTCCAAAAGCAATGTGTTATGCACTTGTGTACCTTGAGCTAAGTCTCCTACAGATATTCTATTACAGAAGATCCACTGATGGATGCTACATATCTTGGAGTGCTTAACAAAATAAAACCTCTAATGCCAAGCAGCATTTTTGCATGTCTCTGAAAGTACAGCCCTGTGTCATTACGGCACAGGACTAATGTTTATCTATGTTTCAACTGTGCTTTATTGGAATTTCTTAATAACAAAGTGTCTTTATTCCATTCACAATAATATTCAGAGTCATTGTCTTCCGTTCCTGAAAATGGCTGTGAAGCCAAACAGGGAAGGAAAGGTAAAAGCTCTGCACAGCACAGTACAGTAACTGTAATAGTTGTCATCTATTATTTGTTCTGTATTATTTCTCTTCCAGATAATTTTCACTTCAAAATGTAACTCACCCATCACATTTAGGATATAACTATGTAATTTCTATGTTTTGCATATAAAACATGTAACAAATATTAACCTGTAGCAGCCCTGGGATCTTCAGGAAACTAAACATAGTAGAAAACTGCAGCAACAACTTGTCCCTCTCTTGTAGCTTACCAAGCAGTAGGACTGCCCCTTCTCTCTGAACACCAAGTTGCACATTCAGTTTGTGGGTTGGGGTACCCATTTTGTTACTCTTTGCTTCTTTATTTAATAGCAGTCAGTTGTAAATGAAATCAGCATGAAGTCCCCTGAACCTTACCAGCTTCACTGACCAAGATGAGAGTAGTTTCCCATGCAGTAGCTCTTGGACAAACAAGAACATGATGTCCCATGCATGAAGTGCTGCAAATTCCACGTGGCTGTTTGCTCAGTGAAAGCCAGGACATGTGCTGTTCCCTGGCTCTATTCCCCTTTCCCTACTGCTCACACTGGGATCCCTTTCCTGGTTTGTTAGCAACACACCCCTCCAGTGCTGTCTCACTTCTCACCTGCTAGAAGCACATAGAACCTGTGCCAGCGCCTCACCACCCTCATAGTAAAGAGCTTCTTCCTCACATCTAACCTGAACTTCCGCTGAAATTCAACCATTTCAAAAGCAGTTGTTTCTGTTTCGATGACAAGCTTTTGTTGACTACCAAACACAGCAGCAGGATCTCAGCTGCTCCTGGTACACTTACAATGCAAACGTTCATGGCAGTTGTGCAGACACACAACTGGTATGAATCACTGCCACTCCAGGGAAGTCAAGAGGCCAGAACCCCTGTCCAGATTAAAAATACATAGATCCCCAGAGTCCCCTGCTGGCTTTTATCTGCTGGAGATCTAGAACAGTATTTCCTGAGTAATCCTTCAAAGTCCTTCTTTTTTTCCAGCCTCATCAAATTTCTCAGATCCACTGTGCCTGCTGGGACTCTGTAACTCACCCTAAGTCTTCACTCCTTCTATACACAATTCATCGGTAAGGCCAGGCCATTTTCTCTGTTTGTCTGCTTCCCCAAGTAGCACCCAAGATAAACACAATGCTCTTCCATTAACTGCTTTGGGGAAGTACTGTCCTGCCATAAGTTTTTTTAGGCACTGGTCTAGCTGGACCAATTGATATGGAAATGAGTGTAATTATCAGCGTAAACAATCTGTTATTATCCATACAAGTCAGAGCCCTAAATCACCAATGGTCCACTACATTACCATCTGAATAGGAGGAGGTAGCTAATGGGCCATATGTTAAAAAGCAGGTTACTTGCATCTTCATTTGCAAATGAAAAGCAAGAATGACAGCTGGATAGTAAAGATATGACCATCGATCATATTGCCATTCCCAGGACCCCCATGCAGAAAACGTGTATCAAACAACCACAGAAGTTTTTCAGCTCTGAATGCTGACCACTTTAAGGCAAGGCTCCAAAAATGACTTATACCGTATCCATCTCCATCACAACACAGGTGCCCCAACTAAGTTCATGTATCTCAAGAAAGTATCTGATAAACTACATTGCAAAAGCTACATATTTGCCTCCCCAAGTTGTGATATACACCAATGGACCAAAGGTTCCCAACAAAGCTGTTGGGAGGAAACAAAACTAACACAGAGCATCAGCAGGAGCTCATACAAACCATTAACTACACGACAGATACACCCAACACTGCCCAATCTCCATTTCTCCATCCCAATCCCTACCCATGAGCTACATGACACCTTCAGAAGACCAGTTGGGCACAGCTGAAAGAAGTACTGGGGGCAGCAACTACATATGCTGGCTTTGTACCAGGAAAGGTACCATAGAGCCCTTGCTTACGCAGAAATTAATCACCAAGTTCAGCTACATGGGAGGCGTTTCATGGCAAAGCTGAATTAAGGAGTTATCCCTCCCTACCCTTAGTTGCTCGGTCAAAAAGCATCTGTGGTCAAAAAAAGGGGAAAAGAAAAAGATTGGTTTTAAGCCCAGTTCACCCACCAAATTTCCAGAGCAGCCCTACAAAGAGCTGCATGGACAACGACAAGGACATGCAACCAACAGACCAAAAATGCCACCAAATCAAAATATCAACCCTCAAACAGTATATTCTGATACCGCAGTGACTGAGGTTTCCTCTTTATCTACACTTCTGCAACACCAACACCAGGCAGGACCAGGAGGCCAGTTCCCAGCTCAAACAGCAGCAGCACATCTGGCCTGCGAACTAGCCTGGAGGCAAGGCTGTTTGCTCATGGCGCATCCCCTCCAGCAAGGGGAAAGTGCATGCCACAGGGATGATGGGACACTTAAACACCCTGACTGATGTCCAACCAGAGTGATAATAGCACTGTGTTCTGCCTCAGTAGGGCTGCAGCTATTGGCAGTTTTCATATATCCTTGCAAAGGTGCTGCTTTGTTCTTTAGGAACAGGGCTGTCCCCCTCGGTGTCCTGGTTTTCCCCTGTCCTCCTACATATATTCTTGGCTCTGTGGTTAAAATAGAGAGTTCAAGCCACTCTTAAATGCATATGCATCAGAGCTTCCAGAAAGCAAAGTAATTACACTGAAAATGATGAGCTCAACAGAACCAGTGTGACACCAAAAATGACCGTTCACGATGTGCTAATAGGCTCCAATACATGCACTATTTCTCACTCAAAATAAGACTGGGAAGCTTTAAAAATCAGATTTCTCCCTGCAAATATAATCCTGCCAATGATGGCATTTATAAGGCAATATATAAGTGAAACTCTGGCAGCCGTGGTTTGTTTGGCTTGGCTCCCTCACTCCATCATCCCTATGGGAAATCCCAAGGGATGCACACACTCAGCAGTGTGGGATGCTCCAGAGACACACCAATCCCTCCCCAGAGGCAAGCTTAACTGATAACCCTGGGTGAAAACTAAAACTGCCTACACACTCAGTTATCCCTTTTTCCCCCCAGGAAGATTTTTCTCATTTTTTACTGACTTCAAGCATTCTCTAATACATCCTATTTCAGTAAGGAAAAACAAGGCAGTCAAATCACAACATCCTGGCATTTGTAGCGACTAATGGATATAAACAGCACTTTCAAGCCTGTCAAAATAATTTACAGCCTCTCCCAAAGTTTTCTTTCAGTACGTGCGGTTGCGGAGTTAAAGGGTTTCACAACTGCAAATCATTTTGGGGAACAGTGGAAAGAATGAGAGTATCCATCAATGGCTTTATTAATATGGAGAGAAAGAATAATGGATGCAATATCTGCTAAGGAGGCATCACATTATGATACATGCTTTAACTAATTTGCAATCTAAAAAAGCCAAAGAGTACATTGTATTCCAGGGAGGCTCTTATTTGCCTACTGCTCTCTCTTTAAGCACTTTTAGCACCCGATGAATTAATAATTGTTGCCTGGGTTATGCTGCTCAGCAACTTATGCACCCTGGCTGTGAATCATAATCTGGCACTAAAAATGTAATAGGTGCATTGCAACGCTGTGCAAGATGCACCCCATTGAGTGTTAAATAACTTGGTTTTTGTAAATACAGTATTTTTGCCACCTGAAAGCTGCATTAGGCTTTGATAACTCTACCTGTCACCAATAGCAGCAATTAGCACTTGTGCGGCTTCACTGAGAGATTACCCGATAGAATCCAATTAGGGATTTCCCCCCCTTTTCCCTTGTTGTTTTCGTAAAGCCATCACCACACTTGGCTGAGCTGCATTTTCATGCTGTGCAACCAAATTCATTAAACACAAGTGGTCAACTGAGAGATGGCTTTTTGGTGCTGTTTGTAAAGGCTGAGCCCTGGGAAGCCAGTGGCGGCACCACAGACAAGAAAGCTTCCAAGGTTTCCCCACAAGAACCATATCAAAAACGAGTTTCTGGGAGAAACAACAGAGACAGAGAGACCTGCTGTATCACCGCTACAAGCAAATAACAGCAGCAGCAATAAAAGCAAAGCATCCATCCTTCCACACCAAGCCCCCAAATAATCACAGGAATCCAAATAACAGATGAACAACAGGTTATTTCAGTACTAAAACCTGCCCTGGCCAAACTCTTCAATGTGAAAAACACAGTGAGAGTCAGACTAAGATGAGACAAGTGCAGGAATGCCATCATCATTAACACAAGGCAAGGACATATACCGCGACCCATTTTGGGATTATCATCCAAGGATACAGATGCCTGGCAGTTACCCACAGTCCACCAGGACAGCACCCTGTGGCCCTGGGAGGGTCCATCCCATCACCAGGGCTGGCCATGGGGATCGAGCAGAGCTGGTCAATGATCACCCTTCATCACCATGGAAGATGGCAGTGACAAATGAGGTAAATCCTGACCTTGCAGCAGCAATCCCACTGAGCCCAACAGCTTCCCAGTGGTTGCACAAGGGCATCAGACAGCATCCACTGGCTAAACCAAAACAGGTAGGGAGAGCTGAGGGCCACAGCAGGCTCAGGAAGTAATTTAAAACTGTGTGTTTGTCCCTACCCTCTGGGAAAAGCATCCTTGGTGCCCTCCAGCAACCACCACCAGCTCCTGGGCACCATTTGGGGTCCCTGCCCTGCGGCTCTGCAGCAGTGGTAGGAGCAGCAGCTCTTTAAGGTGGAAGAGGGTAGATGTATGTTAGATACTTGGGAAATACCAGGAAAATAACTAGATATTAGGAGACATTAGGCAGAAGCTCTTCCCTGTGAGGGTGCTGACGCGCTGGCAAAGGGTGCCCAGAGAAGCTGTGGCAGTGTCCAAGGCCAGGTTGGACACAGGGGCTTGGAGCACCCTGCTCTAGTGGAGGGTGTCCCTGCCCATGGCAGGGGGCTGGAACTGGATGAGCTTTAAGGTCCCTTCCAACACAAACCAGTCTACAATACTATTTGCCTGACTGAGTAAACGCCCCAAAGCTCCAGGAAAAGGGGCAAGCATTTAGAAGGAACTTGTAAAAGGGGACTTCTAAAAGCCAGCTCAGCCTGGCTGAACTCTCCGGAGCCAGTTCACTGACTAGACTGGACCACTGTGTCCTTCAACTGAAAAAGTCACTTGCTTTCTGAATTAGCACCCTATTTTTGTAATACACGCAAAGTAATTTCCGCAAAAAGCAACGGCAACAGGAGGGTTAAAGCAGGACATCCCACGAAGGATGATTTTCAATTCCAACCTCATGAAAGTAGATGAAGGAGAGCAGCAAGTGGCTGCGTCCTGCCATCCCCCATACATCTCCATCAGCAGAGCACAAGGGCACTGAAAATAAGTCTCTTACATGCCGTAAGATAGGCAGCGGTTACTGTTTGTCTTGTTTTAGCGTTGTTTTTTTTTTTGGGGGGGGGGGCTTTTTGGTTGGGTTGGTTGGGGGGTTTTGGGGGTGATACATGGTTTTTCAGTTCTTCAGTTCCTCCATTTTTGGGTAAGTATAACTGCAAAGCTCTATAGATAACAGATACTGCTCCCCCCCACGTAACAGGGTTCTTGAGAGGAAAACAAACCAACCACCCAGTAAAACAACCATAACAACAAATTCCTTAATAACCTCCACCCGCTCCCTCTACTTGGCACAGGCACCATTTGCCAACAGCTTTTTATGGGAAGAGCTGAGCACTTGAGAAGCGCAGGCTTTTGGGACCACAAAGAATCATGGAGATGCTGACGCACTGTGCCAGGAGGTCTGAAGAACAGCACCTTCATAGAGCATTCAGGATCACAAACATTTGCCTTTGCCTTGCTATCACTGTGATGGAAAGGGAATAGGAAAGAGTAATAAAGCTTTTAGTAGAACTAATCAAAATTAACTTCCTCACAATTTACAACCTGCTCCTTCTCTACCCCTAAAATTAACACCAATAAAAAGACAGACATTCTGAACTCTATTAAGGAAAAAAAGGCTTGGCTTTCCATTGCTTTTATATGTCAGCCAAAAAATAAAGCACTGCCGTTGTGCCTGCATCTTCACCAGCAATAACTGCACTAAACCATTAATCATGAAAAATCCGTTCAATGCATTTTGCCTTTTCTCCTATGTGCAAATAAGCCACAAAATTAAAGGAGACCAACTAGGGTTACCACTGTGATGATTAAAAGTAATACAAATGCTTGTGTTTCAGGGCATGTGCTGACCTCTAGTTAAGAGCGGCCGGGAAGAGCTGAACCAAGGCTGCAGCAAGCAAAACCAGAAGTGCCTTCAGGAGAAAGGCTTCCCCAAATAGCCACCAGCACTGCCCCTTGCTAGAGGTGGACAACAGACCTGGGAGCTACTCAAGCACACTTGAAACCCATTCTGTGCTACTTGCTGTTTCATGTACTGTGATTCCCTAACCCCAGAGCAGCACTATTGCTCTCAGGGTGCTGGATGGGAGGAAGCTTACACGCTAGTAAGTCTAGGAGGTATCACAAAGGTTTCTAGACAGGCTTCTACACAGGGTCACACAAACTTGCACATCACCACCTATTTTGTATGTATATACCCAAACCAACCACTACTTGCATACGCACATGCAATGGAACCCGGTCCATCCATAGGGTCCTTCCTGGCCCAGTCAATTCCCTACCCCAGGTTCATTATAGAGCAGGCTGTCACAGGGATGACACTGGAGATGCCTTGTCTACAGGTGACAAGGTAAGTGTGAATTTTGGGTAATTGCCCTGCTTTTTCCAGCCAGAAGAGAGTGGGAGGATGGAGTCAACTACTCAACAAAAATGCTTCTTGCTACATTTGGGAGACATGCAAACTGGTGAAAAAGCGAACTCTCATCATCCCCAAGAACATTTCTCTGACTTCCAGCCAAAAACCCATAGTCCGTGATGCATGAAAACCTCCTAGAACACATAATTCAAACAACAGCACAAAGCCAGAAAAATCCCTGCGATTTTAGGAGTGCTTTTCAAGCCAGCAATGGCGCAAGTAACAAGTACGTGAAATGAGATGGAGCTAAAATGAACTTACGACAAATATTAAGCATCGAGGTAGCAATTGAGGACCAAAGCAAAAGCAGAAATAAAAAGGACCTCTGATTAACAGCACTCCATTTCCTACTCAGACAACCCCATTAATGATGCAATCCCTTTTGAGGAATGAACAGGAAAGGCGCAACCTCCTTTCTGCAGGCACAGCAGCAGCACAGAGGTTTGGGTTACATTTACAAGAGGACGTAGCTCAGCTCCCCAGTGATGCAGGCAGGTATCACCTCTGCTCTTTATAGAGAGGCTCTCAAAGCATACTGCATGAAGAAGCCTGTATAGGTTTACAGATGAGGAAACTGAGGCACTCCTGCTTGTAACAGCAAAACCCAGATATCAGGCCTTGCGCTTTTCTTCTTTAAATGCTTCTCCTTCATGGAAATATGAATACCCTCTTCTATCATTGCTACACCTCTCCCTCTCCCCTGTCTCACCTCTGTAGCTCTAATACATGGAGTCCTAGGACAAACCAAGGAAAACAAATCAGTGTCAGAAAACAAGGGATTGTTCATCACAGATTTAAAGCAGACACTGCCTGACCTCTTCAGCAGCATGGGAGTATTTTTTCCTTTTCTGTTGTATTTGCTACACTGTTTATTATCTTCCCATTTATTTTCAGCCCTGCTAAGCCCAGTGGGGAGGGTTTGCAGTTTATACTGTGCTACAGGGATCCTCCTCCTGCTTGTTCTTTGTAGCATATGGCCATTGAGGTTATAGCCTCTCTTTCACTTTGGTGTCTAGCATTATTACCTTAATTCTGTTTTAATACCAAAATCTATATGACATTTCTCTCTGCAGGCACCTCTTCTGTCTGAACTCTGATTTTATCTCCACCTTTTTTCCCTTAACTCCTCTGGATGTCCACGACACACCAGTGCAAAGCCTGTACCACCACCAGAGGGTTCAGATGACAGGAGGAGAAATCAGTGCTTGTGTTCTGATTTTCCTTCGTTGCTTAATAGAAACTTCTTAGCAGTAACATTAGCCCTGTATGTTAACTGCTAATAATTAACTAATGCTAAACCTTAGTAATAATAGCAATCTTATTTCCACTCTGTATCTTGTCACCAAAAAAAAAAAAAAAAAAAAGGAAAAAAAACAGAATTCCCACTCAGTTTCCCACTTGTTTCCTGTTGCAGGCAACTTTCTTCTTGGTTTGCCCACAAATAATTCATGACAGCTCTTTCTGGTGTGTCAGACACCCATTCTTTCCACAGACCAGTCATCCTCAGAAAGAACCATGTCTTCATTGAAAGGAGAAGGACCACAGTTTCATCTATTAAAATCATTTTGACCAGGAACATATCCTAACATATCAGCCTTTCAAATTGAAATGATGAGCATCAAAGAACTCATTCAGTTTTGCTTTAGATGCTACCAAGTGCCCCGCCGTTTCTGTGGACACGTCCATATCACTTTCATGGTTAGTCCCAAAGCAGTGTGATCTGAGCAGACATAGTGCCAACCACCTACCTCAGACCTCAGGGCGGAGATGGGTCTTGTAATGGCTGGGAATTTAGCACCAAGTGCTATTTCTTAACAGAACTAATGAAGTTAAACAGTTAAGGCTTGATCTTCAGGTAATGTAAATCAGAACAGCTCCAAAGTAAAATGTATTTATACCACCTGCTGTCCTTGTATCACAATTTCAAAGGATTCTTGTCTTCTACTACTAGCTTTACAAGGGGCAGAAGGCAGAAAATTTACCAAAAGCCAAAGGGAAAAAAGATAATAACAGAGATGTCTCAGTGATGATTGCAGAATCGATACAACGACAGAGATTAAATGACTATGAATCATCTTGTTAGTTCTAACTGATTTGCAGGACTGCCCTACAACAGCAAGCACACAACAAAACTAGTCCTAGTTGGTGCTCTGCAGCTACTAAACCTGTGCAGAGGATGCCGGTGCTGTCCCAAGTGCCACATCACTGGGATGTCAAGGGACACACCAGCCTTTGCAAGCCCCCAGCTGGCACAGCGTGCCATGCCCTCATGCCTGCCCTGTGTCCCTAGGATGGAGCCAGGCTTCCGGGGTCAGGCGAGCTGCAGATGCCCAAAAGGGAGAGCAGAACAACGATGGCATTGTTCCCTGTGCATTACCCGGGTCGCTGCAGTTCACATGGCTTTTTTTTCCCCAAAACTTGTTTATAGGAGGCAGTTACCATCATTCATTTCGACTTCAGAGTAAAATAATAGTAGCAATACAATGTGGGGGAGCAAGAGAGGGTGCCCAATGATGACATGGGCACAAAGGTATGCAGGGAATGAGGAGGAGGGAAGCAGCCCAGCTGCCCAGGGCCTATAAATCACACCGGTTGGACGATGACCTTTCATGCGCTGCCCACTGCTAAAGGTTTCCGACGTGCAAAGTCCTCCTCCTTGCTTTGAGGGGACAACTGGGACTCACAAGTTATTAAAACAGGGCCTGATCATGAGTCAGAATGAATAAAGCTGTTTGGGAAAGAGGGAGGTAAAAGGTATGAAAACTTTACATAAGCAAGGATGCAGGTCAGAAATTCCCTGAAGAGATGGGTTTTTGGGGGCACATCTATTTTTGTCTTTCTGGGTGATGCTGCTGCAAAGAAGGGCTGTTAACATCAGCTGTGATGCTCACACTAAGACCCAGAGAGAGGGCAACAGCTCTTGCCTGCATACTGGTTTGTGAGAAAGAAAGCAATGGGAATTTCATTGTCACTTTATAGGAGATCACTTCTGATCCGAAGGAGAGCTGAAGCGGTGACTTTCTTCTCATCCTTTGCCACCATCACCCCCAATTGTTTTAATCTGTGTTTTGAAGAATATGAAACCCTGAGACCACTGAACCATAAAGCTAATTGAGCTTTTTCTCTGCATACATAATCAAGCATCCTTGGTGCCCAAGTGGAGTAACTCAACAGGACAAACCAAAGTTTCCTGTGCATATAAACTATATATAACTCATATGTAAATACAGTCACAGTATATATACAGTTCTAGTCTGAAAGGTCACATTTTCATTTCACTTCCAGGCAAAACCAATTTTCCTGGCTTCTTAATTTTATTTTTGCAAAAGGGAACTTTTCCAAAGGGACTTGCATCTGGCTGATGATTTCCCAACGGGAAGGGCTGGGTGCCTGTGTAACAAACAGATGGGCAGCATTTTCTGCTTGGACCTTGTTTTTAAATGTGACAGGTCCATCACAATGTTCTATGGTAATTGTCACACCACAAATTCTTTGCCTGCCACAGATCAGGAACTGTAAATAAGCTCCTAAGGCAATAGATATCCTAGTGCAGGCTTTAATCTATCAAATATGGTAATTGTTAGCACTATCTAAAAACTCACTGGCTTGCAAATTAATCACTCAGTGTTAGCAGCAAGGTGCATCTTTTTATAACTAATGCTTGGCATATGAAGTGTAGCTAATAAGATGCCTCTAATTTAAGAGTCTCACAACATCCCCCTTAAGGGGATAATTGCTCATATTGAAGGCCTCGATTGTGGAAAGGCTGCGGAGAACAACACCCACCACCACTCACTAACTGCTCCCTGCCACCGAAGGGGAGGGCAGAGCATCTCCAAGAAGGAGATCACAGGCTATGAAAGAACCAGTATGAGATTGCAACTCATCAATATATATGACTTACTGGACCACAAAGGTCATGGTCATGTACTTAAGCTCTGACCCAGAAACAGACAACAGATTATTAAAGAATTTTAAACAATTATGACCTAATAAATTTGAACAATACATTTTGAACAATGCTTCCTTCTAGTATCTTATAGTTTCTTCCTTCTAGTATCACCATACCCCTGTTCCTGTCCAGACCTAATGAAACAAAGCCTTTCCTCACACAGAGTCATCTTCTACCTTTAACCAGTGTTCATCTCTGCCTTTCTGCTCCAGCTTACTTCTCCAGCTAGTCCCCATCCATGGGCTTCTAAAGGAGGCAGTCAAGGTCTCATGGTCTTCAGCCTCAGGGCTTTTCCTAGACCTTTACCTGCATTATTGATAAGATTTAACTATCCCTTCCTGGTCCCTCCTGTGACCCATTTCAGATATGAATTAGTTTAAAAGACAAGTTTCAGGCAGAGAACTCCTCTTCTTGCTTGAAGGGTGAAGAACTCACCCATGTTTTAGGGCACCACAACATAATAAATGCCAGCAAGTAGGCGTTATGCCTTTCCTACGTAATGTCTTCATGGTCTGCAGTCATTTCAAATAGAGTAGTGAAAAATATGAAGAGAGGAAACAATTCATTACAGAATACTAATACTAAAAATATAGGTTCTGATGCATTCGGGGCCTTTCCCAAAGCAAGCTTGGGAGAAAGCCAATTTACTGCATACCTCTAAAATTATAATTGCCCAGTAAATGCACCAGCACAGTTGATGTGATGACCAACTGCGTATGTGCACAAGGTCATTCTGATGACAAAATTAATGTATTTGTTAAGAACGAATCCCTCCAACATCACAAAGATGTGACGGTGTACCCTGTAAGTCAGTGATGTGACCCCAGCCAAAGCAGGCTGAGCCCCTGAAGCACAACATGTATTAAGCAGTTCAGAGATCCCATCTGCCAACCACTTTTATCACTGAGGTTGGTGAAGAGCACAGACACTCATTACCTCTGCATTATTTGTTAGTAATTGGACTTGAAGACTACCTGGACTCTCACAAAGCTCAGGCTAGGTTCTGGATAAAATGCTGAGTACCTGTGAAATCTTAAAGGAGCTAAAATCAGGCCCTTTTCTCCTGATTTACTACACCCAGCAATATAACAAGCCTAATTCTCCACTTCTGAGTGTTTGTGAACACAGGGGCATTCAAACCTCAACATGAGAATGGCACATCCCTTCCACTCTCAAGTCACACAAGTGGCTACAGGCTTATGAACAGCTTCTAAAGTCTGCTGCATGTACAAATCACAGTTTAAGGAAACAAGAGGAGTATCACCCAAGGCTATGGTGAGTATCCCAAACATTGCCCCAAGGCAACTTAAGCACTTCTGGGAACTAAACCATAGCCCAAACCATACAGCAGTGACCAGAACCACTAAAGCCTCCCCATACAGCACTGACTTTTTCCTGTTTTGTTTTCACTGGAAGTCATCAATCCCCTTTGAGCATGACAGCAGATCATTGCCAACCCAGTGAGACTGAGGTGTTTCTAAATCGGGAACTGCAACAGAAGAACAGCACAGCATCAAGGCTTATCTGAGGAAATGATTAAATTCTATTAAATTCCATAGCTGCTTCTCTCATTGAAGAAATTGATAAACTCATTAACACAATCACCATTATCAGCGGGTTTATAGAATTGCAACCTAGATATCACTATATAAACTGATGTACAGAATCAAGCTCCACTATATTTGCTTCTTTCAGTATATAACTGCCTAAGGAAAGAAGAGTGGACTGATTAATCAATTAAAAGTTCAAGGGACTTGTGTTTTTGATTTAGTATTCCATTTCTTTGTTAAACTTCATTGGCTAACTTATTTGTATCAGCCTTTTATCTCCTTAAGAAGCAGGAGGTACCTCTTCAGTCACAGAATCACAGAATCACAGAATCCCAAGGGTTGGAAGGGACCTAAAAAGATCATCTAGTCCAACCCCCCTGCAAGAGCAGGGTAACCTACAGTACATCACACAGGAACTTGTCCAGGCGGGCCTTGAATATCTCCAGTGTAGGAGACTCCACAACCCCCCTGGGCAACCTGTTCCAGTGCTCTGTCACTCTTACAGTAAAGAAGTTCTTCCTGATGTTAACGTGGAACTTCCTATGCTCCAGTTTACACCCATTGCCCCTTGTCCTATCACTGGATATCACTGAAAAAAGCCTAGCTCCATCATCCTGACACCTACCCTTTACATATTTGTAAACATTGATGAGGTCACCCCTCAGTCTCCTCTTCTCCAAGCTAAAGAGACCCAGCTCCCTCAGCCTCTCCTCATAAGGGAGATGTTCCACTCCCTTAATCATCTTTGTGGCTCTGCGCTGGACTCCTTCAAGCAATTCCCTGTCCTTCTTGAATTGAGGGGCCCAGAACTGGACACAATATTCCAGATGCGGCCTCACCAAGGCTGAGTAGAGGGGGAGGAGAACCTCTCTTGACCTACTAACCACTCCCTTTCTAATGCACCCTAAGATGCCATTTGCCTTCTTGGCCACAAGAGCACATTGCTGGCTCATGGTCATCCTCCTATCCACCAGGACCCCCAGGTCCCTTTCCCCTTCACTATTTTCCAGCAGGTCAACCCCCAACCTGTACTGGTACATGGGGTTGTTCTTCCCCAGATGCAAGACTCTACACTTGCCCTTGTTAAATTTCATCAAGTTTCTCCCCGCCCAACTCTCCAGCCTGTCCAGGTCTCGCTGAATGGCAGCACAGCCTTCTGGTGTGTCAGCCACTCCTCCCAGTTTTGTGTCATCAGCAAACTTGCTGAGGGTGCACTCAGTTCCCTCATCCAGGTCATTGATGAAAATATTAAACAGCACCGGTCCCAGCACCGACCCCTGAGGAACTCCACTAGTCACAGACCTCCAGCTAGATTCTGCGCCATTGACCACAACTCTCTGCCTTCTTCCTTTCAACCAGTTCTCGATCCACCTCACTACTTGATCGTCAAGCCCACACTTCCTTAGCTTATCTATGAGGATGCTGTTAGAATGATATCACCCTTACTTTTTCTTTGCATCCTTCCTTCTGACACCAGTGTGGTCCAAACCTCTCTCCCTGCTGCAGCTGCCAAGTAGTAGCACTAAAAAGGTGTACAACTGCTTAGCACATGCTCTCCCTATACATTAAAAAATGGGAAGGAGACCTGGGTGTTCCCATAGGACAAATCTGCTTTGCCCTTTTCAACCCATGTTACAAGGAGAGGAGTGCAATGGTTTCTCCTCTGCAGCTCATAACAACAGCACTGTAAACAAGCTTAGAAGTAGGATGGTCAGAAACTGCAATGTCTGGGTAGAAACAGCCAGGAAAGATCAGCTCCAAGTCCTCACTCCTACAAATGCATGGACTCAAAAACATCCCCTCTGCATACCCTTCTGCAAATGCTTAACTAAATGAGTTTCATTCACTCCTAGCTCTTTACAAGGAGTTAGGATTTTTATAGACTCTGGGAGCAAGGGAGAAGAAAAGCACAGGCACAGTTTAGGAACTGAAGGATGGTCAGGCTGCAGGCACTTGGCTTGGCATCCTCAATGGTGGAGAAGCTGGGAAACGAGCTCCATAAAGGCCATGCACTAATGACACCTCAAACTGGAGGCAGCAGCAACGTGTCCCATAAGAGGCAATGTCCAAACTGGTGACAAAATGGGCGAGACAGCACACAGCTCTGCCCCAGGTCAAGCGCAGCCCCATTCCACTCACTGGTGCTGATAGGACCAGGCAGCGTGCCACCCAAGTGCTGTGCATAGCCAAGATGTCTTATGTGACCTCCTTGTTCCAGAAATGTTGCTCCAGGTAAATCTGGCAGAGGAAATGTAGCTTGTGCCAGGGGAGGATTCCACCAAGTCAGTGACCTTTCCAGAAGTACTGAGAATAAAATAAAGCATCCCTCTCCTGTTAGCAGACCAATGCCATAAAGCTTTTACACACACTTAAGATTATCTTTCTGCATAAAAGCGCTTATGATGCACCATGGAAGCTTTGCAAAGTGCCTCTTGGAGACCTTGGTCCTTGACTGCTTGCTGAACTGGGTGGGCGAGGCATTAAAAATGGCCACGGCCACCCCAGGAGGACTGCCATGAACGGAAGCATCAAAAACCCCCTAAACACATCAGATCCAATGCTCTAGGATCTGGTACAAATGTTCCCTTAAATAAACTTCCTAAGTCTAATCCCAGTGCCCTTCCATCAACTTCTAGCATTACTGTAAGAGTGTTAGCCCCACACAGGCTACTCCTAACCTCAAGCATCCCACTCCCATGGACAACGATGCAAAGCCCATCCACTGGAGAGGCTAGGACTATGGAGCAATCAACTGAAGACACCCCAACATGGGTTTCCCATGGGTATATGCTCATCTCACACTCTGAAATCAGGTTCCCCCCCTCCACACAAGGCTGTGGTGCAGCGCTACTACGTGATAAAGCAGTAACACAGTCACTTATTGCTCTTATTTATTACTGTTGCACCAGCTCATTCAAGACATCATCCAGACCCAAGTTAGGAGCTAGGTTGGTAAATATGCTTTAATCATAATATTCTTCAAAGAACGAAAGGCAGGGAGACAGCAGCCATTTTGCCTTCATCTGTCTTCTCTTGTTGCCAAAGCCCTCTCAGATTCTCACCCATTTATCACTTCGATAGCAATCGTTAGGTCTTTTCATCCCAACTCCTACAGACTGATGATGGTTATTAGACTTTTTATTTACTTCTCTAACTAAAGGCAGAGTTAGTGCTGTAATAACATCTGTCCTTTTATTAAATTCCTCATTCAAAGGAGGAGCACTTGAATACCATATATGATCCTACACAGGCTGTATGGAGACATGCTCCTGGGTAATGAACAAACAAGGAGATTTTAAAGGAAAAGGTAAGCAGTCAAATACTGCAAGTCCAGGCTGTTTACAGAATCTGGATTTCACTCTCCCGGCATTTCAACAATCTTAGCAAATAAACACCTCCAAACAAGTTATCCTGAGTTAGTTGCAGTTGTTTGCTCAAACTTATGAGGCAATTAAACTCCAGAGAGTATAGTAAATGTGCAATTCAAACCACTAACTACTTTGGCTATCCCCACTCAATGGCGTTGATGTATTCACCTTTTTATCCCAGACTTTATGGGACCAGCACCAGGTCCAGGCAGAAGAGAGGTGGGACATGGCTGGAGGAGCCACCAGCAGTATTCCCACAGCAGTGTCTGCTGGGGCCGTCTGAAAACTCAACTGTTAGGGAAAGAATACAAATAAGGAAACCCAAGAAGTGGTTTTCTTCCAGAAAACTTTGATTTCAACCAACCCAAATATTCTGGGGAAGTTACCCATGTGAAAAAGCTTGACCCACTCTACAAATAACTGAGGTATCATCACAAGCCACTAAAGAGAACGAACAAGGCAACCAGCGTTGTTTAAATACACATTTGTGGACCTTAATATATTCAAGGCCATGAAAACACGAGCTTAATGTTCATCACCTTTAGCATCCAACCCACCACCTCTCAGCCCAGTTTCCCACATTAACCTAATAGCAAATGGCCCTTCAAAGCCAGGCTGAATGGGGCTTGGAGCAAGCTGCTCTAGTAGAAGGTGTCCCTGCCCGTGGCAGGGGTTGGGACTGGATGAGCTTTAAGGTCCCTTCGAGCCCAGACCAGTCTGGGATTTGTGAGTACACCAGGGAATCCTATAGCTCATTTCCCACAGCTCTTCATCTACATCAGATCTCCCATCCCACCACATGAGGCTCAGTCCTATGGTGCAGAGACTCAGCAGTTTGGGCACTTATTGAGAACAGCGGATACCTGCAGAGAGTCCACTTCTGGGGTATGACAGTGGGAAGCAGATTAGGAGAAACTACCCAAATCCTGCAACCAAAAAAGCATCTCATCTGTCATAAAAAAGAATAAAGAAATTGCTCTCTAGGCTGAGAACTGCTGACTTACACCTGTTCAGCTAATGCCCAATTAATATTACATGAAGTTCTACATGGGGAAAAAAAAAACAAAAAACCACAAAACCCAAAAAACGGAGCCTAATACAAAAGTTAATGAAAAGTAAGTATATTACAAGAAAGTTACCTAAGCATAAAGCCAGATACCACACTGGATTTCAAATCCAGGGACATCAAAATGGGAAAAGCTGGCATCCATACAGGAATGAGTTCTCAGACATGGAGGAAATGGAGCGAGGCAAAAACTTCCAGAAGCCCAAGTCTCATGATGCTACCTTTATATTCCCCGCGCCCCCCCAAGCATATATTTTAATACAACATGGGGCTTTCTACACTGTATTTGAAGCAATTCTCTGTGCAACATTTAGAACTGAAACTTCTTTCCTCTCCCAAACATTTATTGGCAAAAAGGTTTGCAGTGAGGGGGTGTCCAAAGAAGAACAAGCTGCAGCTTCCTCCCATGCAGCTACAAATTGCTGAGGATTAGAGATGCATGACAGGAGACAGGGTTCAACCTCTCTGCAGCCCGTCCCGCATCAATGAAATGGGTAGCAAATGGTGACGTTGCCCGCAATTCATTGCGTTTTTCGCTTTGAGTTTTTCTCCTCTATTATAAGCTTATTAAAAGCTTTGCTGCGCTTCAGTGCAGACAGATTTCATTGCTACTCTCTTCACCAACTTCAGCCATAAAGCCACGCTAATTACTCTGAAAGGCTAATGGGAGGAAAAAAGAAAGAGATACATGCAAGCAAACACATATTCCTAGTGAGCAGTCACGGGTAAAAGAGGGCTACATCCCCCCGGCTTGGCCAGCTCTATTGACAGAACAAAGGGGCTTCTGGCCTGGCAGCGGAGAGCAAAGACTGTGGATGCAGAGAGCAGAACAGGGAGAAAAAAGGAAGAAAGAAAAGGAAGTAACACTCATTCTTGCGTTGTGAGGTCCTTACTATGCAAAGCTGTCACGCTGCAAAGAAAAGTGCTATTGAGAGAAGGTGGAGGGGACCAAAATGCTGGGAGGCAAAGGAGCAAACACACTGCTGTGCCCTCTGCAAGTGGCCCAGGACCCTTCAGCTTCACTGGCACCAAACACAGAGACCAATTGGGAAGTCAGTTGATGGGATAGGCACCTGTTTTAGAACAAATAATGCTTTCTTGACAGATCTGCTCTTATGCTGATGCACACCACCTCCAAGCATCTCGCACAGCACAAACACATACTGCAAGCCACCACAAGATGGATCATCTATTCACCTGTCCTGTGTGCACATGCACTGTTCAGAGTAGCCACCAGAATTACATCTACTTTTCCATAAGGAAAGGAGGAGAAAAATGGAATTCTCAACAAATACACTTCAATATAATGGGTAGAAATGCCAGGGCAGCCCTAAGTTGTCAGGGCAGCCCCGGTGAGCATCCTGCGGGCTTGCAACAAGAGGATTTACCTCCTCACTGGCTCACAGACAGAACCCTGCCTCTTGCCATAGTCACTTTTAATTGCATACTCCAAACACTGCAATTTTCCACAGGCATTGATAACCACAGGTTCTCTGCTTGCATGGAATAAATGACAAGTTTAAAACTCTCTCTCCTCACCATTGATCCTTCTTTTCCAAAGAAAAGACCTCCAAACTTGCATTTACAGCCCACTAATAGAGATGAAAACATTTCATGTGCTGGGATGCTTTGCTCCCTGAAGTCTTCCTCTGAAGCAATGAGCATGGGAACAGGACCTGTAGGCACCAGGTGCTCTCACCCAGTTATAAAAGCTACCATTTTAGAGGTTTTCCACACTTTTCTGTTGGATAAAACACTGGGGAACAGAAGGCACAGACAGCATCATGCATATCCTGCCTGGGTCCAGCTCTCAGCAAAACAAGAGCATTTTAACCAAGTAAGGACAACCTTAGATCACCTTTCATAACGATTACTACTTGGATTAGGATGATTTTCACCCACAAATCTCAGAACATGAGGAAACCTTATTTTTATCACTTTCCTGTTTGGCAGAAAACAAGAGGGAAAGTGCATGAGATATTACTTTTGGAGAGGGGGAATCCTTTGCCAATAGCCAAGACATGGGACAGAAGTGTAACCCAGCTAGCCCATCTTGCCACACTTTGGAGCCTCACAAGTCAAAGTGTGATCCAAAGGTGAGAGCAACCACTCACCTTCTGATGACTTTGGAAGTGCATTTGGGAAGTACTCCATGAAACATGCAGTATTTACCTCCCTGTTCTTAAACCTCGTTATCTTGACAAGTAACAAGTAGCCATTTTCTGCCTCTCCATATTAATTATACTTCTAAAACATCTAAACTGTAGTTATAGGAGGAAAAAGAAGAGGGGGGTGTCCCTGTTACAGTAGCCACACATTGACAACCTAGCAGACACAAGCTAATTATGTTGTGTCTTTCCCAGCAAGTTCCATTCAATTAGCTTCACTGCTGGGCTCAAAAGGTGATTAATTGAGGCCTATTCTGGTTTATGGAATTACAGTCCCCAATGATGTATGCAAAGACATGGGGAAATCTTAGATTTGAGCTGAGCTGCCTTGGCTAAATATTGAAAGAACAACAGCAGAGAGGTGAGGGAAGGTGAAAGGCATTTGGCATTCATGTCTTGTCTGCAGTGGAACAATTAATTTCCCACTCCACAGTATGATGAACAATGCAAGTGCTATAGCACACACACAAATAGTTGTCTATCAGCACTCAAAACCTAATGCAGGGGAGCACCAAAACCGCTCCTTGGTGATGCACTGTCCTGGGATGGTTACTCACCAGCACACCCAAAAGCTGGTCCTTTCAACCACGTTTTACAATTACTTCCCCCTCCCAGACTAATGATTTCCTGCCCTTAATGCTTTTTTCATGATTTTGTTACATTCTTAAGCAACTTCTTAATCTTCCTTTGCTCATCCATCACAATGGGGAGAAAACATACACATCGGAGTGATTTTCAACCAGTAAGTCACTTAGGATGCTCAGGGCACTGCTTCATCCTGGGCTGAGGATTAGAACGACAATAAAGAGAAACATAAAATTAACCTAAGAGTGATGATCCCTATCTTTTCACTGATGCCTTACAGGAGGCTTGCTGTGCCTGTCCACACAACACCAGACCCAGCCAGATGCGTACCAATACCTGCTTCCAGCATCACCTTGAGGTCTCCAACTCTTTATTGCATTAGGACAGATTTCCCAGGATTGAAGAACTAGGACACATTCAAGGGTGCCTTTGGTCTTAAATACCACTGAAAACCCATCCACTTTGGAAGGGGACATCTACATTTTCAACTTGCCATATGTTTATCCATAGAAGCTCATAGCTGTGGGATGGCACTGAGACCATGCCACACCATGCACACATGGTCAAAAAATGATTCTCTAAATCTATATGAGCAGAGGTGAATGTTACTTTCATCTTCATTTTTCCCCTCAAGAACACATGACAAGCACACAGGTATGCAAAGGACCAACTGTATTTCAGATAGCCTTTGGTTCAGAATACGTAACTACTACTATAAAGTGCAGGTGCAATGCTCTAACAAATTATTTAAAGCCCAAACAGCTCTTAACAAACATAACAGTCTTGACTTAATGGCAGATGCATTTTTAATTTACTCATTTCTGTTAAAGCAGATGTAATGTTAAAAGAAATAGAAATAAACAGATGAGAGTAATAAGAGGTAAAAAGGTGCCACTTAATGTACCAGTAATTAAAGTGATTTTTCCATTATTCTTGTTTTACTGGTATCATTCTTTGCCTTGGAGTTTCTGCCTTCAATAGCTTAGTATCTGTTTGCTTCTACTTTCTTTGTTCAAGCATAAGCAATTCAGCATCATATAATCAGAGGAGAAGATAGCTTGGAAAATACACATGCAAAAAGGATGCTTATAGACAATGTGACTACTGCCTGAGCCCACTTCTTTCCCCCTGGAAGGTTTACGCTCAAGTAAAATGAAATAAATGCACTTAATTTTTATTAAAGTATTTTTTAATCATGAGGTAATGAATAAAACCCACCAAGATAATGGACATGTTGGGATTCTTATCATGGCAAATCACACTGCAGCCAGAACAGCCCTTCTAATGATGTCAGCCCTCACCTTTCTTTACATCAGGATTCACTTTGATTAGCGAATTAGCCCTGCACTGGAGCTTTCCAGATTAAACTGGCCCATTATTGAGATAAGAGGAGCAGTAGAGAAGCCTTGTGCCCAGTACCCAGGCAAGAGCAGCGGAGCAAGCCATTTCAGCTGCCAGGACATGCAGCACACCATGCTGCACAGAAAAACAACATTTACTGCCAAGGACCTGTAAGAAAATATGGGTGCAGTTAAGTGTGCAACTATTTTGCTGTTGACAAAGGAAATAATAGGGTATTTTAAAATCATTTTTCCTTTTGGTAAGAAGGGGCTCCATTTCTCCCTGCAAAGGAATCAAACTGCAACACCACGAGCCTCACCATCAACCCTTGCATCTGACACTTGAAATTCATAAGCACACAGAAATGCAGGTATATATCCCAAAATTCCTTCCCCCTTTCCAGACATGAAGTACCACTTTTAAATATTTCCACTTTACTTGCTTTGAATTGCCCGAGATCAAATGAGTCAATTAAGTGCTGTGTCTTTTTTGTTCAGAGGCGAGATGAAGGTAATTTGCTGCTCAGTGCATCTGTTTCCTCATCAGCACAGTAAGGACCAGGCTAATTAGGGGAGGAAAACAATATGGTCATATGGATAGGCCAGATTGCCTGTCACTCAGTTATTCAGCAGGCAGGTTGTGCTATGAGGACAGCAAACAGATGAGGAGCCTTCATCTCCTTTTTCACTGTGCCTCACAAAAAGAAGAGGAAAGGACTTCAAGCACTCAGATGGTTACCTGGGTATTTTTAGCAGTAATCCCAAAAGGTTCCTCCCCAAGTCCTGCCTCATGCTGCAGAAAGCACAGGCGAGCTGCAGCACTGGCACGTGGAATTTATTACCCATTAAATGTGTGATGCTAACCAAGTCATTGCATTCCCTCTTCTGCTGACCTTAAATCTACATTGCAAGGCATTGCTCCGCTCTCTGGCGATGCAAGCAACTGCCTGCGCTCCCTGCTCCAAGACCTCCCCACGCAGCCAAGAGGAAGGCACCCATCTGGAGAATGGCTTTTTTTTACTGCAACCAAGTCTTGACAATCTCTGCCTCCTTAATGCCTCCCACATCAACAGTCTGATTTTCAGTACATCTTCTGAAAACGACAAACTTGCAAAAAGGCAATGCATGACCAAGGCCCATCTAAAGCTGTTGCTGAGACTCCCTTCCCTCTCCAGAACTGAAAATTCTCAATTATTTCTCATCATTTCTAGTTTCAATAGATTCAATTAGGCATATGAATTCATTCTCAAACACCTCTGAGTCTGCAGCACTACAGAATCACAGACCCTGACTCAACAATCATGGGAGTGAGTGCCCAGATCCAGCTTTAAATCCCCAAATCTGATGCCAAAAATTATTTCCTTGATAAACTGCAAACATGCAAGTGCATGAGAAAAACAACTTCCAGAAGACGAGCTGGAGATAATTCCCAGTCACACGCAATCCCACTGCGGCATTTCTGTTTATTAGGAGAAGATATGGAATATCAGAGGAAGTTCATTTATTCACTGGCCTGTAAAATCAAGCAGCAGTAGACATTACATTTATTACATCTAAGCTTTATTTGCTATGACAAAATGAAATGGCATAAGGTACAGAAAACAAGTTAACTCATATCGAGCATATCATGAAGGCAATCAACCTAAACAAGGGCTTCCACATCTCCCTGTCAGCCACCACAAGACACAGACTGAGTGCTGGATACTGCAAAAACACCTCCAGTTTCTTAATACTTAAAGACAGCATTCCCAGCAGATCTCTCATTTTACATTGATCAGAAACATACTCAAGTAGGGAGTAGTTTTGCAGGGCTTGCTAAAATCCAACCTAAACCCCATGAAACTCAGAACAGACTGGCTTTTAATGGAGACCACCTTCTTTGCACACCAGGGAGGACAGGTTCACTCACAAGCCATTTAAACCTCCACCAGTGAGCATCTTAATATGCCTCAGCCCAAAATAAGACAATTTCCATCCCAGATTTAGGCACACTCCCACACTGGGCTTGACCCAATGGCTTTGCTTAAACTGAAGCAGCTCTTTGCTTCAATTTGGCTTTGCTTAAACTGAATCAGCTCTTTGCTCCCATTCCCAAAGTTTGGGGTGCGTCACCATTTAATCCAAATCCATAAATAAGCAAACATCCAAAACCATGGATCAGACCGCAGAGCTTCCTCTGAACTTCTATTTACCCTTGCACCCTCAAAGAAACTGCATCTCTTCCTTACCAACCCTTTACATCATTATTTACTCAAGACCCACAACACAGCCAATCCCTCAAACAAGTGAACGTTATCTGATGATGCATATCAAGAGACAGGAGGCTGCATTTGAGAGCAGCTATGATTACAGCAGCATAGGTGAGAATAAGTGATGTCATTCAATATGCCATGTAGGAGTGCATAAACTCCTTTAAACACACCTTTGTTGCCCCAGTATCCCACAAAATTAAGGACAGAAACTACAACTCACATTTTCCCACTTCTTAAAGCCGGTTAAATTGTTCCTTCTAACAGTGTGTAAATATTAAAACTTGTCCAAATGGCATAATCAAATTTAGCAAACTATGCAGAAAACATTAGTGGCTGGAATAGCAAACCAGGCTATTTGCTCCATTAAGCAAATCCAGGCAATAAACCGTGTCCTCTCCAAGGAAAAACACTGGATGGGGCTGGCCGTGAGTCAGACAAAGGGCAGCACGGGGCAATGAGGTGGTCTGGCTCATGAGCAGCAACCCATGCTCTGCTCAGGTGCCCCACTAAAGCTTTGCAAAAGCAACAGAGAACAAGTTGCAGGAGATCTGTTTTGTGTAGTCTGCAAGCTATACCAACAACTACATGCTGGCAACTTTATGGCCACCATAAACACAGAGGCTTTAACAGCAATGAGCTAAGCTGCAACAGGTCTCAGAGGGCTCTGCAAAACCCCTTTAAAAGTGTCTTAAGCGATCAGAGCAAGGGGGAGCTTTGGGAAACGGCACATAAAGCACAATGCATGCAAAACGCCGCTTGCAGGGTGCTGTGGATGCCAAAGTTTGCATGGGTTTGAAAAAGCAAACAAATTCTCAGCTGAAAAGCCTCCATTGAGTGCAATTCAATGCAGGTCTCCACCTCCCGCTCGGGGTCTGAGCCAGAAATCGGCGTGAGCCCAGTAGAGTCTTCTGGGGAGAGTTTTATATGCGGGTCTTGCTCTTTAAGCCTCAAAAAAACAAGAGGTGTCCACTCTCAGAGCCAGGTTACTGGATGAGGAGGACTGTGGCTTGACCCAGCCAAGCTGTATGTTCCCATTTGGGCCATTATACCTTGATTTATGCCCACATTCCATGCAGGTAGATCCCACCCCATTGCTCAACACTTCCTCATTAAGCACCAACAAAAGCTGACCCACTGTGAAGGAACACACTTATTTCCCAGCAATAAGTGTGGAAGAGAGGTTAAACAGGGGGCTAGCACTTCGGCTTTGTTACTGTAACAGACTGCAAGCACCTAGACAGAGCATAGCTAGCCTCCGCAGTAAGCATGAAGAAATACTCAGCTCCAGCCTGGCAAACCATTGCATCTGAAAAGCCAGAGATGGACACGCCACTTGATTCTGGCAAAGGAAACCGAGAGGGCTAAAAGACTGAGTGCAAACCTCGGCAATTTTAGCAATGATGCGCATTAATCAAAACCCCAAACCACAAATAGCAACCAACCAAAGGCAGCGCTTGAGCTTTTAAGAGATGCCTTAAGTCTGGCCAACACTGCAAGCATTTAAATGCTGGCAGCTTCAGAACTAAGTGCCAGCATGAATTTAGATACTTGGACACATTCAAAGTCTTCCAGTTGCAGTTTCACTAGCAAATAATGAAAGCATACACAAATCATTATAAATAAAGTTTGGGGAGCTCAGTGGAAGATAACACTGATGGATTCATGATCTGTGCTGCTGTAATAGAGCTGCTAATAATTGTGATGGATTGATTCATTTTTTTTTTTTTCCTTAAAAATCATAAAATCTGGATTTCTGCAAGGAATGCATGCTCAGGAATTTCAGCCGAGCTGAACACTGTATGTTGCTGACATTGTCACTATGCTTTAAGTCAATTAGGGAGATTGGAGCCAGATGGCTGAAAACGACTAAAATTACACAGTACATTCTGTTTATTAGTTAGGATTATTATTCAGGCCATAATTGCTTTTAACAGATTATTTATCATTATTAAGATTACACTGATGTGCAAGAAAAGTGGGCAAGTTATGAAAAACATGATTTTTCAATTGCATCTGTCCCCACTCTGTTCAAAACTTCTCTTAAATGTCTGAACTAATGAATTCAAACCAAAAAAGACAGACAGACAGGAACCCATCCTGCTAACCAGATACACTGACTTTGGGATGTGACCAGAGACTGCAGAAAGATGCCAGCAATAGGGAATTTCTTGTGCCTCTCACAGGAATGGGATGATGCTCAAGTCCTCCAAGGCTGCTTGAACCTCACTATAAACGTAACCAAACCTCCTTTGGAAAGTCCTGCCTCTAAATGTATCATTCCTCCTGAGTGCCAACCAAACGAGTAACCATTGGAAAGGCAAGTTTCACAAGGACTAACAACAGGAATATCAACTGGGAGAGGCAATCTGGACCCAGTTTAAAGCAGTGACAAGTACTCCACTCCACAAAGGAGTTGGCCCAAGGGAGTAATCCATTTTGTACATGACAGATACCAGCCTATCATCCCCCTCCTTCAGCAGCTGAGATGGTTCATATCAGATTAGATGGCATATATATATGCTAATATATATATATTTGCTAATATACATTTAATTACTAAAAAACCATCATGTTGAGATAAAGATGGTCAAATGCTTCCACCCATGCTTCTGTCACTCAGCAAAGGGCTCTTCCAAACTGCCTCCAATATTACCAGCTTCAGAAATCTGTGTCCTATAACTCTGAACCCTCAAAAGGATAAATCCAAGTGTCAACAGCTGGAGATCAGTGATACATTACAACTGGGAGAAAAGGCATGTACCCATATAAGAGCCTACCCTGGAAGGCAAAAGCACACAGCAAACACACTGGTGGACAACAGCCTCACACAGTCAAAAGCCTTACTCCTTTGATGATGCTAATACTAAGTTAAAGAAAAAAAAAACCCTATACAATATAGCTCTCTCTGCCAAAGGTCTTAAGAAGTCAAGCAACAATGAGGACAATTAAAGTTGTGTGAATCCAAGTCTCTTAAGCTTTAAACTTAATATATACACCGCAATTATCTGAAGATTCATCTTTATCCTACGGCCTTTGGGGAGCAGTTAGGTTTAGCCACCCACCAAAATCCCAGAATGCAATATGCCACATTGCAGCTACAGTTCAGCTTTGAAATACAGTCATTTTGATTCAGAAACATACACTTCGACACTATTTGTGGTTAATTCTGCATTAACACTTGGCCAGCCTCTGGTTTAGACAGTAACAGCACTCCTCTCCCTCCTATCTATACAGACAACATCTCACCCCACCAAGCCATGGTATTCTCATTGCTTTTGGTTGCTGCTAGATTGGAGTTTTAAAACTTGTAAAAGGAGAGGAAAAGAAACAGCATTTGTAACATGCATAAAGAGTCCTCTAAAGTGGACAAAATACACGGCACCATTAAGAAAAAGGGCACCAGACAAGAAAAGCATCATCCTTTCTCACCATGATCCTCGCCATTAAGCTTTGGACAGAACAGTGAGGAATGAAGGGAAGAAGCAGACTGGCTAATCAACAAGTACATCGTACAGCTACTCATTAAAACCATATTGCATTTGCTCAAAATCCATCTACATCCCATGTTACTCCATATCCCCCCACACCTACCTCCTCATTGCCCTCAACTTCTAATAGCAGTAATGCCCTTGGCACATAGCATTTCCTTAGAATTAATAGTTGGCTGGTGTTAATGGCCCTTGGCTACACCTTGGGCCATCAACTCCTCCCAGACAGTCATTAATCCCAAGGAAACCTCAATCGTTATTACTTAATTAGCTCCACGCAATCTGTGGAGCTGTAACACCACACCAAAGGCTTGTCTCGTAAGTTACGAGCGAGAAAACTTTCAAGTCAAAAGACTCAGGATACTGCACCAAAACCTAATTAAAGGCATTTTAACATCCTAATAAATAAAGGATAATTATTTGGGGGCTGAATCAGCTCCTTGAGTAAGCAAAGCAACTGCTTTGACTCAGTAGAGAGCTAGAGGAGCTCCTTTATTTTTCAGTGCTATGGTGCATGCCACAGCAGCCAGCTAAAGCACAAACCCAAGCTTGTACTTCAGTGACAAAGTGATGCTTTTTAATATGCTATGAACTGCACCAAGAAACACTTTTTGCTTCACTTTGAGGAGGCTGCACACAAACAGGATTTGGGACCTTTGCAACACAATCCTGTCATTAAAGGCTCTCCCAGGCAGTGGTGAATATCCTACAGAAGTAGCCTGGGCTGCTGCAACTCCTTTTTCTGTTTCACTGCTCTTCTCAAGTACTCCTGCCACCTTCAGGGCAGGCTTTTTCCCAGATTACACATGCTCCACAAAGCCAAATACGATTAATTACAATCTTTCATTATCAGAGTCACCCAAAGTGAAGACAGGCCTCGTATTTCATGAGGCTGCATTAATATCCCCATCCCAAAGGGGATCCAACCTCATCACTGGCTAATTCAAGCCCAAAGCCTCTTCTGTCTCCTTCCCTGCTCCTCGAGGACAACAGGGGAACAAGCTTCTGGTAGCAGCAGAGCCAAGGGAAGATGAACAGCCTCATCAAAATAAAACACAATAAAAGACTGATTCACAGAGGAAGATAAGCTTGAGGAAACAATTCAGATTCAGAGGACGCCCAATGATTTAAACTTGAGGCTCAAAGGGAAAACGAGATGCCTATAATTATGAAAGCAGTATCTTCTCATTGCCTGGACTGTTATTAGCTGGGATAGCAAACACGGTGACAGCCAGAGACTTCATAAATCAGCTAACACCGCGTGTTGCCGCTCCTTGGCATTAAGCAAACATCTGCCTGCTCCTGCACAGGCAGTCGGGAGGATCCTGCAAGTTTGCTTGGGGGCTGGCTTTCCTTCCTGGCTTGTCTCCTTCCACTGGTGAACTCCACTGAGCTAAGAATAAGCATATACAGCCAGCAGACCACCAAACCTGAGCATCTTCCAGAGCTCACCTTCCCTCCCCTGTGCTACAATCACCTACCTGCCAAACGGGCATTTTAAAGCTATTTATCAATGCTCACACCAGCAGAAAGAGGGCTTGTGCATCGTGCTGCCCCGCTGTGCATCTCCTCCTCTTTCCCATCACATTGCTTCTCATTTTTGGTTTGTTTTTATGCGTTTTCCTATTAAGGATTCATTTGCCCATGCCACTGAGCATTCTCTCTCCTCCTCCCCCCAGGCTGGCTACCTACCTGCCATAATAGCTGCATAATTAATAGGAAAACCACTCCAGGTAATTGGCAGGCTCTGCTAATTGAAAACTGGGGAGGTAATCATTTGGCCCAGGGAAAAGCCCCACTCACATGCAGTAATACGGACCACCATCTGCTTGCTAAATTAGCTGCAGTGAACTATTAACATAAAAATGACTGACACTGATTATTTTTTGAAGGAGTTTGCCTTAACACAGAGGACATTTCATCACCTCAATAAAGCTCCTCCTGAAACAGAAAGCAATTTCCCCTCCAAAGGGCCAAGATATACATATAGTCAAACTTAACTGAGCATAAAGCCATTAGTTTCCCAGTGATGGACCTTCCCAGTAGCATCAACTTGATGGGACAAGTATCCTCAGCTCTCACTGCCTTGGGCTCACATTCACCCATCCAATGGGGACATGCTGGTCCTTATCTCTAGGGAGAAGACGTACAGACCTGTATAGGACAAGGGCAGCCCCACATCCAGGGTCACTTAATTCACTGTGATTAACCAAACTTTGGGTGATTGAGGAGCTATCAGAAGCTCTGGCTGACTCAGGTAAAATGCGATAGAAACACTACTCCTGCTTTATCTCAGATCAGAAGGCTGGATCAGGGGTGATCATCTGCTTCTCTTTACTATTCCCACTCAAGCCAAATCCTCCCTATCTGGGGTAGAAACTTGTCCACTTCAGCAGCTTGCATTCAAACCCCAGCCTCTGGAAGCGAACACAGACAAGGAGAGCACCTCACATTGATGATGGGCACACACATCACGTTGCCCATAAGAAAACAGTAAAAACTGCTCACCACAAGATACTCGTAAAAATAGCAGCTGACCTCCTCAACTCCATGGGATTTATCTTTATATTGCCATCACTGCAACCGTCTCCCTGATGTTCTCACCACAAGCCAAAATCCACGTGGCACCATGCACAACACCACAGGGGGAAAAACAAACACCAAAAAGCCTGGATCTGGAACTGCAGTGAGAAACTGCATCCAAGGAGGAGTAGGGCCCTTCTTCCTTTCAGACCTTCCACACCAAGTGGAAGGTACGCTACAGTAAATTAAAACAAGGATGCTGTTCAAGCAAGGAATCCAAGCTCACTGATTAAACTCGCAGCAACAGCTGTCAAACAAAACATTAAAGCACACAATATATTTGCCATTACAAGCTCCTACTCTATACCTTCCCCAGCACTGCTTATTTACCTAAGGGAAGGAAAATACACAAATATGCTTCTTTTCCTCCTAAGCCCGTACTTCTCCAGTGAACACACAGCCTCTGTAGCATAACAATAGCAAAGAGCATCCAGAATACAAACCCCATCACTTGCCATACTGATACACAGCATCAACATGTTGCATAGATACATACATGTATTGTATACATATAAAAGCATACATAGCAGGACACAGGAAAACGCAGACACACTTATGTATTTTATAAGCCCAACTAAAGCTGCACCACTGAAGCAGTAGTCAGAGGAGCTCCCCAGTGTCCCCAAAGGTCCCTTTTTGCCTTTAGCAGTGAAGTGCAGGAGGTCCCAATACTGCCTGTACCTCCGGTAGCCCACAAAACCATGGGGGGATAGAAGACTGAAGGCAGCAGGACCACTTCTCTGAACCACACAAGCCTTCAAACTCAAAGCAAGCGCACTTGGAGTAACCTGGAGTCACACTTTAATTCTTTAATTGACACATGATAACGTTGGCAATCAGTACTGTGCTTAAACTACTTCCCTCCAGCTCTTTGCACTGATTGTTTTGTTGAGAGAGGAATTTGGATTCTCCATTGTCCTTCAGGGAGAAGGGCTTAATGTAAAAAAAGCACACAAAAAACATACAAAACTGTTTTAAAACATCAGCCATGATACTGACAGTTAAACCTGAAATCCTTTGCATCAAATATCACAATTACAGGGGTCACATCACCATCATTTCCCCTCACACACCCCTTTTGCAAGAGCTCTATTTTTACTTTTGCTTAAGCATCAGAAGAAGTGATGGAGAAAAGTTTGAGGAGAAGCCATACGAAGTTCCTGAGGCAAGAGCTCATTAGTGACTCACCGCTATAATTAACAGTTAAGCTGACCACATCAGGAGTCAAAATGCATTTTTCTGATGGAAATGGAACGGGTCTCTAGAAACCTCATCGCAGTAGTTGAGCACACACATACACACACAGATGGCACCCTCAAGAAACACAGTTTAATCACTATGGACTGGTTTCTATATTAAAGACATAAGTAAACAACAGCAAATAAAGCAAATAACATTTGTGCAATGCCTTGATACATTTCCCTCAGTCATCTTCAGGTGTCAGCTGTAATAAATGAAGCATTTACTGGGTGCAGGCTTCACTTTAAACAAATCAGTGCAAGTCCCTAAAGGAAACAAGCAGCAGCATATTCATAGTAGCATTTCATCATTCCGGAGCCAGCAGAACGAAGCTGACAAGTACACAAGATAAATACTTTGTTCTGTCATGCTGTGTCATGTCGGGGAAAACAAAGTGTTAGATGACCTTTGGAGGCACAGCCCACAGAAGCCTCCCTTCTCCCTTCCACACCGCTGTCGAAAGGATGGGAAAAAGGAAGATAAAATAAGAACACCCCTCCAAGGCACTGCTTCACAGCAGCTGTAACTCAAGGGATCTCGCAGCCACCTTCCTGGCGGAGGTTTTGCTGCTGAAGCCTGAAAAGCCATCAGAGCAGGAGGCAACACCGCTGCACCTCCGGCAGCTCTGCAGTAACAGCACCACACTCCTCAGAGGGGAAAGAATTAGAACTGTGCAAGTTAATTACTATTGATCACTGGTTCCCACCAGCAGAATGAGTGTTCACTTTCTGTGTTTCTTTAAAAACAAATGGAATTACACCCTTTTGCTCTTGGTGGGATTTAAAAGCACAAATCTGGTTGAGCAGAAACCAGCCCTGCTGCTCTCTGCAGAGGGCAGCTCCAGCACAGCAGCACAACCCAAGGACAATGCTTTCTGCACCAAAATCACTTCACTGGGCCAGACAAAATCACTTCAGGACACTTCCCCCCTTCAACAGGACCACGGTGTGCCCCAACTCCATGGCCCATCCAGTTCTAATGCAGACAGACATGCAAGTAAAGCATACGATCAGTGGTGATGCACTGAAAAACCTATGTACACCAAATGCCCATTAAGGCACTTAGTAATTTTCTGTTCATTCCAGCCACTTTGAAATTCTACTTGTGTTTTAGTTTATTTTCCTTTATTTTTTTCCCTGATGTTTCCAGGAACATCCCCCAGGCTCCCCATCCCCAACAAGCAATGCTGGGAAACACAAACACACCATCTCCATCACATTTTCACATGGCAAATAGCCTCTGGGTGGGTACTTTGAGACTAGGAAAAGGAGAATACTGAAGTACTTTGGATGGGAGAGTATTAATAAACACCTTTGAATCCTGCAGAATTGGTGCAATCGGTGTTTTAACTAGTAAAGGCATCTGATGGGATACACTGTTCTGTCTCACCTTTCCAGGATGTGCCTGTTACCCTCCCACATGCCACTGTTGAATCTCACCAACAGCACAATTAAGTCTTTTATTGTTATTTTCTTTTCCTAAGAGTTCCCATTTTTAAAGTGCCAGGTAAGCAACAAAACTAATTCAATAGAATTCAGATGATTGCAAAGACCCAAGGAATACAAGGAAGAAGATGCAGAGCTGGGTTGAGCAAAACTAATCTGAGGCACCTTTTATTAAAGCTAAGCATCAAATATATATTTTCATTTAAAATAAATCACTTTGTGTTCTCAAATAGCTGTAATAACTAACCACAGATATTGTATTAATTGTAAGCGTGGGAATAGTTGACATTTCCCCCCCCCTTCTCTCCCATGAGAGATGGCAAGCAGCAGACCATCCTCATTAATTACACTGTCACTTTCCTATAACAACCCGCAGTTACAGAATCTCCATAATAAATTATATATATTTACATCAACTTCCCAGCTTTCACACTCGTGTATCTAATTACTGTGAAAGAGACAAATAGGTAATTAAGCTATTTGCAGCTATAGAAGTCTGGAATTATCAGTGTAAAAAGATAGGTACGGGAAAGCTGGCCCTCCAGTATACGTAGTAAAAAGCAGTAATGCTAAAAGCAGATAAGGTAAAAGTGCATCTGTAATTATTAACAATATGCCTAACATTTAAGTGTCACATCATAATGAATTAATTAAACATTCATTAGAGTTGCTCTGATAATAATGAATCCGTTTGCCAATTGCTTTGCCTTCAGATAAGACTCCTGCAGTTCCATCATAACCCAGTTGTTAAGTATTAATTAACAAACGCTTAGGAGTGAAAGGCTGGAAAGAGTAGTTAGATAACAAAGTGGTTTGATACATCAAATACACTGTATAGAAGAGAAATAATAATGGGTAGACATACAGAGCCTCTTCTATTACTTTTTAGCCAGGTTCCTTTAGAAAGTAGATTTTTGGATGGTTGCAGAGTGCTGCATCTATCCAAGTGCTCCAAATCTCTGCACTTTTGGGCCAGCTTCAACTGCCCTGACCTCTGAAGTGACTACAGGTCTAACTAGGCAGAAGAGAAGCTCTACCTAGACAAGCTGCCCACCAGACCCAGCTACAAAGCAAGGAGAGAGAAACACCCATCTGCATGTCCAGATGTGTTCAGTACAACCCAGGCAACACCCTGCCATGCCCCAAGGCAGGCTGAGGTGGAGAGCAATGCCCACCTCCTCACCCCAAGCCAAACCCAGTCATGGAGAAGTGACAGCATCGCTCCAGTAGCACCTCTATGTGTTTATCTTACTTTCTTTGTAAATTGCCACCCTGTGATGTTTTAAGCATCATATGGACTAAACCAGAATGTTACTCTGCATTAAACAGGAAAAATACTCAGCTGGAAGACATGAGAGGCAACCCAAATGGCAATGGTTTATTAACTAAAGCTGAACCACAGTGAAATACTTTCAGAAGTACACGTGGCCTCCCCAGGAATACTAAGTGGCTTCATTATTTTTTCTGATTATAGACTGAATAGCAAATGAGTTTATAATAGAAACTGCTGCAAGAATATTTTACCCCACCAAGAAATAGAAGCACTATAGAGAACTACACATCTTCCCATCCCCTGGATCTCGGAAAGTGCAAGAAGAAAGCATTATGCATCCCACTCCTATCATAATGAGACTTAAAAGAGAAATCATTTTCATATCTATATATATTATATATATATATATATATATGCACTCTTTTCCCCCCTGCATTTCTGTCCCAAAGCCTCCCTCAGGACATGCTGCCAGCATGCCTCACATCCCACTAGGTTGCTTTTTGGGGGACCACCCTGTATCGCTGCTTCATTTGGAGGATGCCGACTCCCCAGCAGAGCACCTCTATTCCCCACTGGTGAGAAAGGATGAGCCTGGGCAGTGTACACAACACCCCAGTAGAGGTTTCTGTGTGGTTTTTGGGGAGGTGACTTAGTGAAGAAGATGCGCTTCAGAGGGATGCAGCCACTGACAGGATGCACCTATCTATTGCTTCTAACAAGCTTCCAGGAACCAAAGCCCTTCCCAGCAGTGGGAAGCAAGGTTTCCTGCTGCAAAACCTGCATTTCCTTACGACAAGGAGCCTTGACCAAGCATGCTGCTGGGAGAAGATAACCAAGAGCAATTTCATGGACACCAAGGCAGGCACACTTTCTTCGCTCAGCAAGAAGTGGGGCCAATAACTGTATTTACTTCAGGATGACCCGAGCTGATGATGATGCTCAGCAAGCAAAGCTCGCCTGATAGCAGCTTGTAAAAAAAAAAAAAAAAAAACGAAAACAAACCCAACAAACCAGCATCGACAACAAAAACACACCAAAACCACCCAAACCTAAAACTGGTTTGTGTTTTCTCTCCCCTATTGCTTTCTTCCCACTGCATCCTTCCATCCTTCTCACCTTGCCAGGAGAAACCACATTTTTACAGGCAAGAGCTATCTCCCTTGTCTCCAACACACACCCGTGCAGTTGTATATAGACAAGAGGCAGGCACCCACACTAAAAATAACACAGCACTGTGCTTCAGAAGTAACCTGATGCTAAAACAACATGACAGCTGCCATTCGCCTTTCCCAGGCAAACTAAAGGAAGGGTTTAGTCATCCTGACCTGCTGGACGCCGCAACAAGTGCTGGGCTATTCCTGGGGGGATCAGCAGCTCCCACTGAAGGTTACCAAAAGGGGGGCACAGGGGTTCAGCACAGGGCTGGATCCAGACCCACGGGGGAAATGCAAAAGCAATAATGACAGTGTTTCCTCTCCTCCTGTCTCCCCACTCCCAGTGCCTGGAAGCTTCCTCGCTATCCCAGCAGAGAGAGGAAGAGGCAGAGTCTGCACAGGGAAAGCAAAGGCACCTACTGATACAAAACCAATACATAATATCCCTAACAGTGTAACATTCTTACCAGTGCTTCCTACAAACTCCAGAAATCAAATACCCCAAGGAGAAAGCAATAAAGCAAACCATCCACATATTTCACAGGAAGTGTTACAAACTGAAAGATGCACATTTCCATCAGTCTGCCTTCCATCAGCTTTCAAAGCCCTTCTGCTTCACCACCCCCACCCCTTTTATTTAGCATCTACTTTAACTTGCAAGAAAGCTTCCAAATTCCCTTAACTTCATACCAAACTGTAGCAAATCAAGGGCGTTAAACCCAACAGACTGCAGGGAAGCAGCCTGACTACACTGCACTTCTTTACTGTATAGAAGTTTCTCTCTTTTCTTCCTTCCCATTTAAACATTAAGCCTTCCAAAGCTGTGTCTTTTGCCAATTCAGAGCTCAGCTAACTACACTTGAAGGCAGCAAGACGCAGACCATACTTCATGCACTCAGGGCTGGATAGCTTGCAGTAACACAGGCAATACATTGCCTGCAAGAACAGCCAGTAAAACTTCAGTTTCTTGCTGGTAGACTGTTCCCTCATAGTACAGGAGTGACTGCAAGCCAAGGTCAGCTCTTTCCTTGAATTCTCTTCTTTATCCCTTCTCCCCCCCTTTCCCAAGGCATGGGAAGAGAGTTTAGTTATTTCTGCATGGATGCAAGGTGAATGAGGCTGTCGCTTCTCATTGCAGTGCTATTTATTACAGGTCGCTGACATAATACAACTTCCCCACACACAAAGGAAGAAAAAGCAGTGGGGGAAGGAGTTCTTCAGCATTGTCTCACTTCTTTGAAGGGAATAAAATCCAGGCTTATTTATATAGTGATGTGACAACAGAGATGCATCAGCTTGTTTTCAGAGGCTGCCTACTGACAGAAGGCAAGTTACCCTGTTATTTGGCGGTTTAAGAACACGCACACACAACAGAAGAGTACACATCAGGAGAAGAAACAAGCTTAACCAGACACACCAATGAAGAAGGGAGAAATGATACTGAAATCAAGAGTGGGGGAGTATTATAGTCTTGCTTCTGCACAAGCTAAATTCACAGTAAGGAAAGAAACAGGGTAATAAGAAATTAAGCTTCACATCCTCAGCTGATGTAAATCAGCGTCATCCCTCTAACTCCCCTTGCTGCAGCAGGAGACCCATTCCAGAATGCCTGTCTGGTTTAGGGGTTGGTTCTGCTCTCTCATCAGCAGTTCCTCCCCATTTAATTCCTAGTTTCAGATGAAAAGATTTTATAGACCTCTGTTCTGTCTTGAGATGGGTTTGCCTAGAGCTCCAAGCAATAAATTGATGAGAAATCAATTTTCGTGCACAGTGCTTTGTAGTCTTGCTTTTTCTTTTTTCCCACAGAGCACTGAGAGCTGTTTATGAAATACCACATTCCTTACTTGTTTTCTAAAGGTAAGCTAATGCATTTAAAGATCAAGAATATCCACATCCTATTTTTAGGTTGCTAACAGTAAGCCAGAACTGCCTTAATAAAAGGATCTTTTAATTCACCTATCATTTTATTTCACGCCCAGATTAAGAGATAAATGAGCCTGTACCAAAGGCAGTGGAAGTTGCAGCAGTGACTTTGGAGGATGCAGAGCAACCCAAATGTGACTGCAAGAAGGCTTTTGCAAGCTTCCCATGGGGCTGGCTTTCACCCACAGACCCCACAGTGCTTTTAAGTCACACATCCAGCTCTCACCCATAGGAACATATGATGTGGACGAGTGGCCCTGTGTCCTCCTGTACATCAGTTATCACTGAATGACACACTTAAACCCCATCATCTGCATTCTCTTGCAGCAGCATCTGTAACAGAGCATGGCAGTTGCTATGCAGCAAGGGCAGCTATTAGCTCTTCTGCTGATAATATAATTAGTATTATAATTTAAGCAGCACATTTTTTATCCTTTCCTATCCCCAGATGCTTTATGGATTAATACCTCTACTCAAAAGGCTGTCCATCTCATGAGCCTGAACCATGAGACCATGGACCAGAAATTCATGCCTCTGGAGAGCTCGAGTCTTAAAGACAGTGTTTCCCAATCCTCAGGGTACCAACAGCAGCAAGGTGAGCTGGCAGTCCCCAGGGGTCACAAAAGCCTTTCCAACAACATCCAAAGAGAATCCAACAACACCCACCCCATGGCTGCTGCCAAGGAGCCACCAGATTCTGCTCACAAATCCCCTATCAAGGTCCCATCCTCCCCAAAGGCAGGAGGCTGATAGGTCTTTACACAGGAATAAAGACAATGCAATCACCTGCACTGGAATGTGGAAAGACTGCCTGCACAACCTGCAAAGAGTCAAAGGGTGTTTAGCTTATCAAACTGTGCCAAGACAGAGTTCAACAAGCCTCATGTGCTCCAACACTGCTCCTGGCTGCCTCATTTAAGCATCATTTCAGGGGCAACCCTCCACCTGTATTTTTGGCTGCAGCTCAACTATAGACTGCTTTCCTGTCACCATCTCCTTCACCCTCTGTGGATGTGTAATCCTCATCAAAGCTACTGGGAAGGCAAGAGGAAGAGTTTTGCAAGCTCTGGAATTACATGCAAATGTAATGCAACCCTGTCCTTCCTCCCCATAACCTCACCTCTCACAAACACCAACCAAATGAGTTAAACACTACACAAGCATAAACAGAATGAAAACATAATGTTGGAGTTTGGGGCTTGGATCCTTTCACCCTTTTTACAGCCGCTGTGCTTCTGCAGCATGGGAGGGAATGGTGTCTTGTTAGCCTGAGCTGGCTCCTTCAGTTCAATTGCCAAGGCTACCCAACACACTTGCACTCTCATTTGCTCTCCTTTCTACTGTGTCCCAAACTGTGAAATTAATATGCACAGAGGACATAGACCTCTCACTCAGGAATAAAAAGTGACCTTAATATGCTCCTGCTTAATCCTTCCCAGGCTCATCGCTCTGGGAAGACAACCCAGCAGGAAACTAAAGTGCCACTTTGCTCTCTGGTGAAAGCATCCATTCCATGGGTGACTCCTTGTGGGAAATCCCTTGCTGGGAGGGAGCACCACAGCAGCAGGAGCAGAAGTACCACATAAGGCTGCTAACTAACCCCTCTCCACACCAGCTACATCCATGCCTGGACAATACAGTGCAGGAAAGCACAGAGCACAGACCTGACGGGCACGAAACTACTCAACATAGCTGGCTCTCAGGGAAAGTCAGGGGGTTTGGACCAAAAGGGTCAGGGTTTAATGAGGAGGCACACATGGGAAACTGCTTTTGCTTCTCAATCCACCTGTGCAGAAGCAATGTGCACTTTGCACAGGAGCACACATCCTGCCATAGGCACACACAGGGATATAGCTGCTGCTGAAGCTACAAGGAAAAACTCCATCCAAAGCTTATTTAGGATATATTTAATTTACGCCCATCTACACTCACCCCACTCTCCCAGCTGAGACCTAGGCCTTCTCCTGTTAAGAGCTTCAAGACTGTAGGGCCCCAGACAACAAATCCTAAAGATTTCTGCCATATCCACCTTTTCATGCATGAGAAACTGCCCCACTGAGCCCTGAAACTAGAGGTTTGCATGATGAAGTCAGATGATGCTTTAGATGGGAACGTAGCACCCTGCTCTGTAGGGAAAAAATGGGATGACACTATTTCCTCCTTCCCAGTCTGGAGAGATGCATAAGTGCACACGTTCCTCTAAAGGGACAAAAGAAGCAGCACCAAATTCTGATTACAGAGCCCTCGCACACAAGCCAGTTACACAGTAATTCCAAGGGCTTTTTTGGGATTATCTTGATTGTCATTTTCCTAACATACAGTGGCAAGGGCCACAGAGACCGAAACCTTGCTTATGTGGGCACCCAGGCAAACAAGAGCTTGCATCAACTGCAAAGTGGTGAATGCAAGGAATTCCACAGATTCTTCAGCTATGGGTTTGAATTCTTTCATTGGAAAGGAAATATTTTGACAGAATATCAGATAACAAGAAAAAAAAGTATGAATATATATAAATATACAAATTAAACAAATTTTGCATTGCCAAAAGCATCATATTACATTTTCAAAGCAATAAATTCCAGAGCAATGAGGCTGCATGCATGTTAGTAGATCTTACATTTAATACACACACACACACACACACACACTGGTGTAACACACACATACCCATCCCCAGCCTTTTCAACAGCTGCCACAGATCCAGAGCACAAGGCCACAGCAAAAGCAAAACCTAAACACACTGGACTTACTCAGGAGAGCCCAATGTTGCTTCTGGCTTAGCCCTCAACTTGTACAAGCATGGTCTGTCACACCACGCAGCATCACATCCTTTTCTCTCCATCTTTGGCTATAAATCAGTAAGCCTTTGGCACATGGGCTACCCACTGTATTCCTCCCCACCGCTTTGCTTGCATGCATTACACCAATTGCATTACCAGCCTTCTGCAATGTTACTGAAATCCATTGTACTCACATCCACAGCTCCACTGTTCAACCTGCCACCTGCTCACTGAACACCTCCACGTAGCTCCAAGAGGCTTTTGGTTTTCCCTGTTTTATTTATCTGGTGCTTACCCATATCAATCAGGCAAAGCCTCTAGTATGCCTTCTGCACAGTAATGAACTACTGTGCCATAATCTGTATTTTGGGAGTATTTCTCAACAGACACATCATTTTTTACCCATTGAAAATGTACTGATATGCATTTATTTTCAAGAAGGAAAAGACACTTCCTTCAGAGAAACAGAGATCTGTTAGTACCATTAAAGCAAAGACAAGAAAGCTAGAAAGGGACACTTTACACATTTGCCTGTAGTGACAGAGGGAATGGCTTTAAACTGACAGAAGGTGGATTGAGATGAGCTCTTAGGCAGAAGCTCTTCCCTGTGAGGGTGCTGAGGCGCTGGCACAGGGTGCCCAGAGAAGCTGTGGCTGCCCCATCCCTGGCAGTGTTCAAGGCCAGGTTGGACACAGGGGCTTGGAGCACCCTGCTCTAGTGGAAGGTGTCCCTGCCTGTGGCAGAGGGTTGGGACTGGATGAGCTTTAAGGTCCCTTCCAACCCAAACCAGCCCGAGATTCTATGACAAAATGCACAAGAACACCACTGGGAAGAAGGGGAAGGTGTGACAAAACTCAGGTATCTCTAGAAAGCTGTGTTTTCTACCATGAATATTCAAAGCGCAATCTGCAGAATTGGTTAATTTTACACGCAAATGGCCAGTTACACATCTAACTGACCATTTCTGCAAGCAATTACACCCACGATTACCTGACTGCATAATTGCCTGGGCCTAATTTTGAAATTGGGTCTTACATTTTCTGTTGAACACAAGCACAGTGTTTAATAAATAGAGTAGTTCTGAAGAAAAGTCATCCAAACCTACTAACTCAAAACCAAGTATTGACAAAACATGCTGAAATGACTATTTACCCAAAAAGAGCATCACGTAACCCTGGCCATAAAGTTGCATGTGCCCAAACTGAGCCATAATTTCCTTGCTGAAACTTCTAGTGCTTCAAATAGCGACTCACGGCAAAATACATAATCAATGTAGGCACAAGTACCCGTACAAACACACCAGATAGACAAAAACTATCAAGTTCCTTATTGTCATTTTTTCTTCAGAGGAAGACTTGTTCTGGGGCATTCTTGCAGCTTAAGTTGTATTTTAGGGAAGAAAATCAAAGTAAAAGCACATTAAAAGATGCCTACTCTTAAGCAAGCTGGTCAGCAGCTTGTGAGTTTGGTTTCACCAGGCAAACCCTGAAGATGAGGCAAAACTCAGGCTCTGAATGATGAGGTGATGCAAGCTTTTTTGCGTGCAATCTAAGTGATTAATGCTCCAGGTCCTCACCTTGCTGACCTCTAAGGAGAGGTTTCCTTGTAAACTTCATCATCTTCAAGTAGTTTCAGCCAATGGTAAGGAGTATAATTCTTCTATGGAATAATCCTAAAGACCATCAATTTTCCTGTGAATGTCAACCACAAACCTCTATTTTACATGTCAATCAAAAGCTCTTTCAGATTAGCTGTCAGAGTCCATGAGTTTTGGCCAGATATCAATTTTCTGTGTGGATGATGCGTTAAATTTAAGACGCCTGTTGCTACAGTGGGCAAAGCAATATAGCAATTACCAGGCTATTTCTGACTTACAAATCCATAAGTAATCGTATTGTTGGGAACCCAAACTTGATGGGAAAGAAATGAAGCAGTGTTAAAAGCAAAGACTATCGCTGAGATACTAACTGCCTGTTCCCTCAGAATGCATGTTGGTGGAAAGACCTGGTATCACAGTCCCTGAGCCATAGGTACATTTGCAGAGGTGCAGGGAAAACTACTCCAATGCCCTCAAGCCTGCATTTCATCTGTGACACCTATACTTAGGCCACAGAGAAGATTTGAAGTGGTGCTTACTTCTCTCTCCACCACTCCCTGATACTTCAGTACCTGCTGCTTATGTTTATTTCTATCGTATACTATTAAGGCCCTATATTACTTGCCCAGAGACACCCTTTTCAGTATTACTAAGTCAGGCTTCCGCAATTGGAGAAGTGATGCTGCTCCAGCACTTCATACTGCTGACTCGCAAGGAGAGCCTTATTTTTGCTGCTAAAACAAGCCTCTGAGCCTGTGCCACCAAATAAAGATGTTTTATTCCAGATATTCCTAGAAACACAGGCATGCTCCAGTTCATACAAGTTCTCAGAGAATTTAGTCAACAACTGATCTAAGAAAGAAGATGAGCTTCAGTGATATTAGGTGGGTTCATCAACAGTTAGCAGGGATCCCCTCAAAATACTAGCACTTTGGTTCACATCAGCACTATCCGAGTCAACAAGCAACAACCCAAGTAGCACTGCATCCACCCTCCTTGCCTGGCCTTGCTCCAGCACTCATCCTCCAAGAGCATGCGACAGTACTGCCTCCATAAACTGCTCTAAACACTATCCATGCCCCAGGGAGACACTGGCATCATTAACAGAACAAAGCATAAAAACCTCACACTGCCCCCAGAAGGCAGCACAAACAAATCTAACCCTGACAGAGGCTACCCTATGCCAAAGCTTCCCATAGACAGTGTAGATAGAAAGTGTTTGAAGCAGAAGCCTTCTGCCCAAATGGACAGGATCCATCTGGGATAGACAGGACAACCTACAGAAATCCACACATCCTCATATGGCATTTACTTGGAGAAAGCTATTACTCACAATGCTTTTTTCTCATTGCTATGGGCCTTCAGTGAGACTGAGATTATTCAAGTTGACAGTGAAAGTTTGGCAAGATCATTTTCCAGTATCAAAGGACACCTACTCAGTAATTGCTCTGCTGTAGCATGAACCATAGAACATATATTTTAATGCCTTAACCACATGTCATTGCAGCAACTGGACTAAAGCTATTAAGAGTCTTAATAAACCCATGTTTCCATCCCCAAAGTCACCAGCAATATTTGCCATAAGTCAATCAGCCCCTCTCTAAAATCTTACAAATGAGTTATAAACCAAGGCTTATAAAAGCAATTCTTGCACTTTTTATCCTGTTTCTCCAGCTACAGGAGCTTTAACTTTTCTCTGCACACAGAGCAGCCAAAGAAGCTTTTCTTTCTTTATGCAAAGACTGAGATTCTCACAACTTCAAGATATCAGGATAAAACGAACACAAAGAAATTTGCGGCCAGTAACGCTGTGTGAATCTATTTGTAAATCTTAAAAACAAGAGGAAAAAAAGTATCCTCCTTCTGTCCCCAACCCTTAGTTATTCCAAGAAAGTAAATGCTATTAAGAGGCTATTTAAAAACCTATTTTATTAAATGTTTGAGCTGCACACCAAAACCCACGGGCAACCAGAAACAGCCAGCACAGCCCTGATATTGCCTCCTTTATGGGAAGCTGGACTGAGCCACAGAAAACAAAGCATCACTACAGAAAGACACCCCCCCTCGACCTGTGCTGCAGGCACCGCATTATCAACCCAGCAGCTGCTTGTTATGATGTAGAGACAGTGACACGTGAAGCAACACTAGAAGCAAACCTCACCCGTGACTTCAGTGTTATGCAGCAACGTAAATGCTATAAAAGTTATCACTACTATTTGTAGACTCTGATCATTTTATATGTTTTGAGTAAGGTCTTCCCAATACAAAGCGGAGCCCTGGCTGACACCCAGCTGCATGAGCTGGCAGCAGTTTTAAACACCTTGCACAACAGGACCTAAACGTGCGTGATTCTAACTCCAGGAGATAAAGAGAAATCCTCTGCATGGAAAAAAACGGGGAGAAACTTGCAGGAACAGCTAGTGCAAAAGCCCTCCTCTAGCTCTTGGAGCAGACGAGAGAGAAAGGCTATGATGGCTTCAAGTTTGCCTTGAAGAATTCCATCTCCTGTTAATGGGATATCAACTCCCTCATTCCTTTGAGCTCCTCTGGCTCTGGGGCAACAATTCCCACCTTAAACACCACCAAAGCCCCCAGCAGAACTGGGTCCCCAGGAAGCTCGCCGGGACGCTGCGCCAAGTGACTGAGTCAGCTCGCACAGAGGGCGTGAAGTAGCAGAGATAAGATCTCAGTTTGCTAAACAGAATTAGCTGCACACTATTCTGTTTGCCTATCAGTTTCTCCTGCTCACCATGCTCTAATTCAGGCTGCAATACACACAGGGTAATACAGACGGCTTTCAAATAAAGCAAGCCATACACATCATTTTTTGCCTCCTTCCTCCACAATTCCATGGCTTTTTCCATACACTCCATTGCGTATGTCCTCTGAGCTTTATTAATAGCTACTAAAGAATATTATCTGCCTACCAATCACTTCAGCTTCCTACTTAATGACAAGTACATTTTTAGAGCATCAAATATATCAACAGAGACAATGGTTGCTAAATTTGAAGTCAACAACAACTGGAAAACGTTTGCTACTTCACTGGTATTTTTACGCGCTACAGAAGTCTCTCTGGAAATAAATGAGCCCTTTTTTATCCTTTCAAAGAGACACTAACATAATAGTGACTTCTAAATACTGTCACATATCCTCAGCAACAGCAATTTAAATTTAGAGATATACATTTTTACTGCCAAAGATAATGAGCAAAAATATCCACGATTCAACTCTGCATTGTGGATCAGATAAAAGAGGACCTATCCTGAAACGATAGCTGGATGGCAGCCACAGTGCAGCCGATGAACAGTCACCAGGACGTGGACGCTGTTAGAAAAGGGGTTAAAGCAAAATAAGTCCTAAGAACAAATGCTTACCGCTGCATCTGGCTGCGATGCTAGCCTTAAAAGATTACTAAAATATTCCATTAGCATACTAACCATGGTACATAAACTTTTATGCTTAAGATGTTCAATATTTCAACGTAATTTCAATTAATGGAAATTGGACATTAGGATATGTATCAAGTTAAGTGTGATGATTTTTCTCCCTGTCCTTGCACCAAAGCAGCTCCATCCTGCCAGTGCTGCAGCTACATCCATGGAAGAAGGTCCTCAGCAGCAAACTCGGGTTCAAGTGAGCAAAACGGCACTGCAAATCTCTCCCCGATACATTCAGCTCTGCACACAGAGGTTATTTAAGCACATACGAGCAAAGGCAAGAGACGCTTTCTTGGGAAGCGCCCTTTGGAGAGGCTCAGGGGAGCAGCACGAGCCAAGCCATGCCAGAAGTCCATAGGACAGGGACAGGTTTCAGAGCTTTACCTGGCATACCATCACCAGCCTGAGACACAAGAGCAATGTGCTCTCTTGCAGCCATACTACAGGCAAGGTGTGATGGCATTTCAAAGAGATTTAGGCTTTCCAATGTACTCAAAATCTAATTTTGCAGCTTTGTTCAGAAGGGGGGGAATGGGTTTGGGGTTTTTTGTTTTGTTTGAGTTTTTTTTTTTAACAGTGTGCAAGCTTTTTCCCTCAACCTCCCTCTGACTTGACCCGCTTCCTCCCATGAATCACAATGCCGCAAAACTCAGGGGAGGGTTGAAAAACAGAGAGAGGTCAGGTATCACAACTCTTAATAGACATTTATTAGGCAATTTAGCGGAGCAGCTGCAGGCAGAGGGTCAGATAATGTCCTGCAGTTCCACAGTAGCTTCCCCACATGAATTTAAACCCTGTCAGCAGCATGTGCCACAGCTCAGCATCCTCCTCAGCCATGCTAGGTGTACCGCAGCACAGGGCTGAGCTCTATTGCACTGGTTTGTTGCACACTCCAAAATGCAGAGGCACTGAGGTTTATGGTGCTACCCCACATACTAGCAGGGGGACAAGAGGTTCTCCCCATTCAGCAGTCAATGCTTCAGCATCACCCTGGCATGGCTTGAAGTGTTTCACCCCTCCCCGGCATCAGCTTTAGGCTGGTCCTGGAGAGCAATGCCACCTAGACAGGTACTTTTGGAAGGTTTCTGTAAGCTCAACACCAACTTGTGACGAGATAGAGGAGTCATGTCACCATATGGCAAAAGCCCATGCTACAACACCAATTTATTAGGGAAAGATTAAGAAAGATCAAATGCCCATCCAGTTAGCATATTCCTAGCTACACAGACATCAGGAGAAAGAGGAGCCAACCACTGAATGAATATATCTTAGGAATCTCTAAAAAGGACTTCACAGAAACAGTATACAATGACTGACCATTTCAGTCAAAAAACTGCATTCCCTAAGAGCCTGGGGCTTACTTTCCCATTTACTTTATTTTCTCACCTCCTCCTTTGTCAGGAGCTAGATTTTTATAGGCTTGGAAACAAAAAGCAGGAAAACAGAAATACTTCTCAATACTCTTACAATATGAATTCCTCATATCTGTTTATACTCTTGGTATGTTCACAGTACAAGCTTACAGTGTGACTAGTATGGTCTCCTGCAGTTTGAATTACAGGCTTTGCTGTCCAAAAGTCTGCCAGTGTCAGACCCTTGGGTATCTCTGATGCACAAGCACATCCTGGACTTTGCATCCCTTTTTATGCCAAGCAGGAAGAAGGATGAGTTTCCCTGGCAGGCAACGGAGGAAATAAAAAAAAGGAGGTTTTTATATATATATATATATATATACACACACACACATACATATATATACATATAAATACATATAAATACATATATATGTATATATATACACAAAAAAATATACATTTATATATATATAAAAATAAAACAGCATCTGTTCAAAGGCTTCATGAGACTTGGCATCTGCCCATATGCCCAGCAGATGTAGTGGACAGTGCAGAAATGAGACCATGTACCACATGGACACACAGCTCATCACAAGGAAGCTGCCACCGAGCACAGCTTAAAGTGTCCCTCCAGAGCAAGAAGTCACTAAACAAACATTAACTAAAGTTGCTGAAATGATGGATCTTTCTGGCAGACTCCAGTGCTCCCGTGGGGTAACTCACTTCGGCTACGTAGGGACACATAAAATCCACCAGCAGCCTGTGCTTGTTTGCCAAAGGAAAACCTTTAAGTCAGTGAAAACAAGAGCCCGCTGCACATACCAAGGACTTGTCAGCACACACGTGTACACATGGGAAACAGCCCAGACACAGTCACCTCCTGCCTTAGGTCATGCCACAGCATAAAGTAAATCTCAAGAACAAGCCCCTACTCCTTTCCCAGCAAAACAGCCTCAGTACCCTGAGAACATGCAGAGTCAATGGGGGCAGACCTGGCTTAGCTGTTCCTACAGAGCTGCCATTGCTTACCCGTAGTCTTAAAAGCCTAAATGTCTGTTTGCAGTGTTAAACCCTTATCGGCACAGGCACGCCACAAAGCAAGTTCAGAAGCTTCCAGGGAATCAATCATCACATTGCCCTGTACCAATCACCATGTACCAGCTTACCCTTACTGCCCTAAAGAAACCAGAAGAGGGCTCACTGTGATGCTAAAGCACGTTGAGAAAAGGACCAGAATGAACATTAAAGCAAAGGAGAAAAGGAAAAATAAAAACCTATGGGCTACACAGTCCTTCTGAGCAAGTATATGTATTTTAGAAGGACCATCTGATCTGAGTTAATGGTGATAACTAACAGGGTTATCCTCTTTTTTTCTCTCCTAGCTTGCTACAATAGCTACTACATTAAGAGCATGCACTTTATTCTTAGATGGAACTTTCTCACCTTCAGTACCCAGTCATTAGCTTGGTCCTCACTTACTGACTTAACAAGTCCTCTACAATATAAACCCAGAAATTTGCTCCCAGTTTTAAGCACCTCCAAATTTGATCAAATCATCCTTAACTCCCCCTTCAAAGCCACCTGAGCTCTTTTGGTCACTCATTTGAAGCACTTTATAGTGTTCAAGTTACTCTTCCAGTCCGTTATTACACCTCCCCAGTTCTGCAAGCAAGGGCATCGGAGGTGGGAACAGGACCCCAAGGATGATCAATTCCCTCCTTCCCCTCCAGGCATTCCTGTGGCCTGGGAGAGGGATACTGAGCAGGAGGACCGCAGCCTGGGAAACCACATCTCCAGCTCCGGGCTGCGGGTTCTGCTGCCTGGGAGCTCCTGGGGGCTGCTGCCACCTAGAGATGCTCACACAGCAAGGCTGCGGGCAAGCCGTCCCGCACACCCCACTGTGCCCCACAGCAAAGGCACACAACCCACTCGAACAGCTCACCAGCTCTGTCAGTGACTTGCATAAAAATGTTTTTTCCATCAAGCCTCTGAACAGGAGCATGCCCCTGATGATGGGCTGTGCTTTAGACACAGTGTGAGCGAACTTGCTGCAGCTTTCTTCAATTTATTTCGGTTTAAAAATTAAAATAAAAAATATTAGTAAAAAAAACTAACATCCCCTGAAAGCTAGAAGAAAACAGTTACATTAAGGACTGTGGCTAATTCTCTGCTAGAGAACTGAAGGCACATTTCAGATCAACTCAGCATTACAAACTAAGGTCAGGAATGCAAAGCAGCACTTGCAGCCCAGCTCAAGTGCACCCCACAGGGTGCTGGGCCCTCTGCTGCCATGCTCCCAAGGGGGTGAGCATGGCTTTCCCTGCTACCCGTACCACTGTGCTCCTGTGCAGCTTCAGAGGGCTTTTTCGTTTGCGAGCTGCTAATGCCAAGTCTCATTTGGTTTACTCATAGGCACGTATTTCAGGTCTTATTATTAGTGTTTTCATGTTAATCACAAGCACAGCTCTTCTGCCAGAATCCATACACATACACATCAATTACCACCTCTTTAAAAGAAGAGTCAGAGCTCAGTCACTGGGACATTTTGCAGTGCCAGTATCAGCAGGCGGGTGCACACACGTAGGATGCCTACTGCAAACCCAGTGCTGAAGCTGCTCCCTGGGAATGCCCCAACAGCAGAGCCACATCCCGTCTCTTCTGCCCTGCAGCAGTGCGGAGGACACACCGGGACAGTGGCAGCCTGCCCTGTTTCCCGTACAGAGACATCCCCACACCACAGCCCTGAAGCATGGAGGGGAGCAGAGCTCCCAGGGGGGGATGCAGGGTCCATGACAGCCCCCACTCCCCTTCGGTAAGATGAGCTGGGACAGGACTTCCCCTTTGCAGAGTCTGAGTCATTCAACAGCAGTTCCAGGCTGAAACTCCCAGTCAATATTTATCGTGCCTTTGCAAAGGCACTCGGAGCTCAGCCTAATTTTAACCATCAAATAGACATCGTGGCGGAATAAACGGGAGAGGTGCCAAGGAGGGCTGCTGCAAAAGAGAGGAGCTGCATCTCTCTGAAGGCATGTGGCATGTCCCATCTGACATGGCCCGGAGAAGAGCAGTGGCATGAAATTAAAGCCTGCCCCTACATCAGCGTGAACACACTCTTCACTGAAAGAGAAAAAATGGATGTAAAAAGCTGTGAGAATATCTGAAGTACAATTAATTTCTCAGAGCAGTTTGAATACTTCAAACAGCACTAAGTTAATTTGTCTGTAATTATTTAACAACTCACCAGCCCCATATATCAGAAAAAGGAGTTAATTTATCAGCTACTCCCAAGTAGAACAAAGACTTGCCAGCTTCCAGGTAACAGCCCAAGCTGTTTGGCTCACGTGACCCTGGCTGAGCTGTGTACTGCAAATATTATATGCCCAAGCACAGAGACAGAAGAAATCAAAAACCCCCAATGTATTCACATATTTACATCTTAACCAACGGAAATTAAATCAAAAGTTTGGCCAAGAGCATGAGCAAGGGCATCACCATCTCCGTTGAGGGTGCTGCCTTTGTTTTCAGCACCAGAGCTCATCCTGATGCCCCTGAAAGCCAGGGGAGCCCAAATTCTGGAGGGACCCAAATACTTGCAAGTCAAGACTCCCCTATCCAGCCTGCTTCACTATTTCAGCAAGCACCAAGAGTCAATCATTAATAGCTGCCATTACCCAGAGCTGCATCCAAACCCTTCCAAATAGAAAACATCACTCCACATCTGTTAGTTTAATAAACGGGTTTGGTTTTTTGCACCATGCAGGGCACTGAAGCTTTTCTGCAGCACAGATCCAGGAGGATTTCCCAGAGGCAGCAGGAAGGAAGGAGAGCAACCCTGGACCGATGCCTTTCACTGGGGTATAAATCCAGCAAGGGAGCATCTTTGTGACTGTCCACTCCAAAAGCCATGTCCGAGCAACGGGGAAGGAGGGTTGGAAAGCACGGAAGCAGCCCGGCGGGGGTGGCTGCTGCCCTTACCGAGGGGCAGGCTACAGGGAAAGTCTCAGACAGAAAAGTACCAAGTCAGAGGAAGAGCCAGGCAGCATGTAAACAGGGAGGCAAGCAAAAAGGTCCAGCAAAGCAGAGCCTGCAAAACAAGGCTCCTCCAACTGGGATTTACTGATTCCAACTGTAGCAAAAGAACGTAGGAGATCAAGCCGCGGCAGCCGCGCAGCGTTTCACGCCTCCCGATACCAAGGAATAGAAAACAATCACAAGCAGAAAAAGTAAACTGCGCACCAAGATCAAAAACAAAGCTTAACCCGGAGAGCAAAGCCGGGACACGCTTCTTGTGCTGCTCATCAAACGTTACCATCATCTCAGTTACATAAAGCCCCAAAATGCAAACCGAATTGTGAGAATGAGGAGCTGTTGCACCAGTGCCACCCAAACATCATGAATTTTGCATCACCGTGGAGGGAAAACGGGGAAGAAAAGTTACAAGGATTGAAGAGATTTCCTTTTAATGTTTTATTCACAGCAAAAAGCTCCCGAGAAGCGCGATACAACGGGAGGCGATCCCGGTGCCCTCCCCGGGAGACTACCCCGGCACAGCCTGTACTACCGCGGCTGAGAGCGGTGCTCCGATGCCATAGAGAAACGTAAAATACCAGCGTCAAAACCGCAAGTTTCCCTCCAGAAAGTTAAAAACCGGGAGAGAGGAAAATGCGCTTTTTCCGGCTTTTAATTTCCAAGCCGCCCGCTGCTTCCCTGCCCCCCGTGCGCAAACACCCTCAGACCTGTGTTTATGTTGCAACTGTTTGGACACACCTTGTAGACACACCGTCTACGTCTGAGGAGGGGAGAGCAAGCTTCCTTCTCTGCCCGGGGCAGCGCGAAACCACGGAGGACGCAGCCCCGTCGGGGCAGCAGCGGCACCTGCGGGGGGACCCCTGCGGGGAGGGAGCCGCTGCCGCACGGGAGGTTCCCGGCCCCGCTCATGCGTAGCGATAATAACTACAGCAACCGAGACCCGCGGGTGCCGGGCAGCGGCGAGAGGTCCGCGGCCGCACGGCGGTTCCCGCAAGGGCTTGTCGCCCTCTGGCCGCCGCCTCTCGGCGGGACCCGAACAAACTCCCGCACCCCCGCGCAGAGCACGGGGACCCGCAGCCCCCGGCCGGGCTGCAGGAAAAGTTGTGGGGATGGCTCCGCTCCGCAGCCCCGCTCCCCGCCCCTCACCGCGGACCGGGCCGCTCACCCACCTGCCTGCGCCGCCGCGGCGGCCCGCGGGGCTCCGGCCGCCGCCGCCACCAGCACGCAGCAGCTCCACCACAGCAGCCCCCCGGCCGCCGCCGGCATCGCGCCGCCGCTGTCCTCAGCGCCTCCGCCTCAGCGCCGCCGCCATCCCCCGCGCAGCCTCCGCCGGCTCCCAAAAGTTGCCGCCGCCGAGCCGCCGCCCCCAGCGCCGCCCCTCCGCGGGCGCGCCGCGGCGCCGACGGGGCGGCCGCCGTTTGAGCCCGGCCGCGGGGCGCTGCGCCGCCAGCACGCGCGGAGCGGCGCGGAACGGAGCGAACGGCAGGAGGAGGGTTTGAACGGGAGGGGAAACGGCGGGGAGGGGGGGGGAGGAGCGGCGGGACGGAGCGAAGGGGCGGGCGGGGGCCGAGCACCGCGCGGGACCGCCCCGTGCGCTGCCCCCCCCCCCCCCCCCCCCCGCCCGCACCTCACTTCACTTCAGCCCCTCCGCACCTGCGGAGACGCGCGGCGCGCGCGTGCGCGCGGCCTCCGGCTTCCTGCCTCTGCCCCCCCCACGCCTTTCCCCTCCCGAACGAGGGGCAGGTGCGCGCGCCCTTTTCCCTCCTCCCCTTTTCCCAAACGGGGAAAGTTTGTCCCGTTTCCGTTCATGTTCCCGTCCCCGTCCCCGTCCGTTGGCAGCGCGCGGGCCCTGTCCCTTGAGAAGAGGAAGGGGCGCAGCTCCTGATAGAGCCAGGGGAGGGAGGGGACACCACAGCCGAATGGCGGAGGAAGGGGGCTGAGGCGATCGCCGCCATCTCGGGCCCAACCCAGCCCCCGGTGCGTTTGGGGGTGCTGGCACGGGTGGAGCGTTCCGGCGGGGCAAGGCGTTAAGGGTGACAAGGAAAGAGGTGGTGGCAGCCCGGAGCTCGGTCACGGCTGTGGTGGGTGCACTGGAGGGGATGGTGAGGGGGGTCCAGCCCGCCTTACAGAGCTGTGGGGCGTGGAGGTGCTGTCTTGGAGAATCAGGGTGGAAAAGACCTTTAAGCTCGTCCGGTCTAACCATTACCACAGCACTGCCAAGGCCACCACTATGTGTGCATCCTCAATTGCCTTGTCCAGATGCTCAATGAGTATATTAAACAACACTGGCCCTAATACTGATTCTTGAGGGACATCTCACCCGTGTGGTCAGTATCCACCATCTTGATGGCCCCTGCCAGCCCCTTGGCACCTTGTAGCTGCACCCAGATGTGGGCAATTACAGTGCGGGGTCTTGCAAGCACCAGCAGTGCTGCTGCAGCATCTCCCCTTGCTGTCACCCACCCCGGCACAGGGGTGAGGTGCTAACACAGACATCCTTCCTGACATCCAGGGGATGGCATTTGGGGGAAGCTTGTGCTGGCAAGATAGAAACTGCAAATCTCAGTATCTCATTGCAGCTTTGAGACAGTGTCTGCCATTTGACATTTGCCTGTAGTGACAGGACAAAGGCGAATGGCTTTAAACTGACAGAGGGAAGATTTAGATTAGATACTGGGAAGAAGCTCTTCCCTGTGAGGGTGCTGAGGCGCTGGCACAGGGTGCCCAGAGAAGCTGTGGCTGCCCCATCCCTGGCAGTGTTCAAGGCCAGGTTGGACACAGGGGCTTGGAGCACCCTGCTCTAGTGGAAGGTGTCCCTGCCCGTGGCAGGGGGTTGGAACTGGTTGAGTTCTAAGCTCCCTTCTATCCCAAACCATTCTATGATCCTATGATTAATCTCTCTTTACAAGTTGATTGGCATCCTCAGAACCCCTGTCAGAGCTGAACTGAGCTCTGCAAATGTGCAAGAGAACATACAAACATCTTTGTTTCTTCTTTCCCTGAAATACGTGCTCTGATATAAGTTTTTGCTGCCTTCTCACCCCAGCCCAGCCTTTGTGGATCTCAACATGAAGGTCCTCTCCTTACTCCTTTATCTGGTCTACAGGATGCTTCCTGGAGCGCTCTTCTTCCCAGTGACCATGGCAGCTTTCCCCTTCACCTGGATCAGATTTAGTGGAATTGAGCAGCAATGAGCATTTTCCCTCCAGCTGGCTCCAACCAAAGAGTTTTCCCAGCTCAACCTCATCCCTTCCCACCACACTGCCTATTTCCCAGCGAAGCTGGAGGTTTGCTTGTCTTTAGAAACCAAACAAGATATCCCCATATCAGGACAGTATTACAGGTTGAATTACAGCTCTTTCTCCAAAGGGCCAAAAGCTTTAGCTGAAAAGAGTTAGCTGGGCTCTGCAAAAAGGAGGCTGTAAAGGAGGTTTTACTGCTGCATCTCACTGCGTACATCAAGTGGTGGCAAAGTGGCAGTTCCACCCGACAGGAGAACAAAGAGGCAGTGGGGAAGCAGAGCCCTGATACATGGAGTATTCAGTGCCTTCCTTAGGGTATCCCATGAGAGCATCACTTGGGTGAGGCCAGCCAGGAGCCAGCCCTTGTCCTTGCCAGCGGGGTTAGGGGCAATGCTAATCATCCCCCATTGCCACCCCTAGGAAAGAAGCGTAATTCCTTCCTTTTGCAGGAATGGATCCAACGGGAGGCTGTGAGACAAAACTCACTCAAATATTGAACTAGCGAATTTTTGCTCTATCTGCCTTTCAGTAAACAGTGACTAATTGCTCTGGCTGGAGCTGCCGTACCTTCAAGACTGGAAGGTGCAGATGGGGCGACGATAGCGAGGCTCCTTACCTAATGTTGGCTGTACATTAATCACAAATGTTTGCTATGCAAATCTTGTCATACAAAGCAATTATTGCTGTTCCCATACTGACCTCATGTTTATTTATTACATGAGCTCTCTATTTGAACCTTGTCTGGTCTTCTCTTCCCTTATAAACATATTAGCGTGTGGCTTCCAAAGGCACCCAGCTGAGAAATTGTAGGTTTATTTGTGGTGTGGAGGCATGGTGAGCACCACACCGCCTGCAATGCAGAGCCGAGAGCCTCGGCTCTTATGCCAGTGTCTCTTCATGCAAAACATTCTCATCTCGAGGTCTTTTTGCTGGGATGAAGGATGCTTTCCGATAGCACAGGGCCATGACACTGGGTTTGCTCTGAGTCGGCACTATTAGCCGATGGTTAATGACACTGTCAGCACAAGGAGCTGGGCAATAAAACTCCAGTTGGGCTTTTTTAGGGGCTGCTTAGTAAAAGTAGAGTTTTACATGGTCCTTTGTCCTTGGCTTTGCCACCTTTGCCTACATCCAGGATGAGGAGTTGCAAAAAGATTTAACTCCGCCACTGAATAAGTTGTATTTGTGTTGCTGAAAGAGCCAGCATTTGTGTGGCTGAAGCACCGGGTGTTCTTAAGCACCAACTATGCTCTTGCCACAGTTTTCTCCATGTGATTTAATGTTAAGCAACAGTGGCATCCGGTGGGCAGAGGGTTTCCTCCCTGACAGCTCACATCAGCTTGCTCCCTTCCTTTTATCTTATGGTTTCTGCAGGTTATCATTAAACATGACTTATAAGTGTAGCTGGACTTAGGGTTCGTGTTTTCCCCCCTCTTTCTTCAGTTGGGCTGCACAGCAGGCAAAGCCATGTGTTAACTATTGCAGCATTACAGGTTTCTTCCAAACACGCTAGAAGATGCTGCACTGTATAAAGCAGGCGTAGGCAGACTGAGTAGTGACTTCTGAAATCAGCTGCCCCCTGAGCCGATTAATCTGGTTCTGTAGGGACCCTGCCTGTCTGATACCACAGGCAAGGCTCCATCCTTCCCGTGAAGGTGGTGGGAAGGGTCCCCTTAGATGCCTGCTTCAGACCAGACCCTCCTGTCTGACCTCTCATCAGCTCTCTCCCCATCCACACTGTTGGTGTGTTTTTGTCCTGCAGAGCTTGAATCAAATGGAATCCCTCTGCTGTATTCCTCAGCCCTCCCTGCATCTCTTGCTGCTCTTTCTTCTGCTCTCACTGCTAGGTTCAATTCTTCCCAATGTAGTGTCCTTTTCCAGTGTGATTAAAACAACATTTCCCATTGCTTCCACATCATCAATAAAGCCAGTAATTAACAGCAGGCCTGACAGTGAACCTTGCGTTGCCATGCTGTATCCTTTCCCCTGCCCATATTGCCCCTCTCCAGCATCACCCTTTCATCTCAGCTAGCTTCCTATCCATCTGACAACTTGTGTCGATTTGGAGTATCTATCTCTTCCCCTTCCTCAGGTATTTCTGTTTCATGGCACAGCTGTAGCTTTTGCTAATTGTTCATTCATGAAATGGCTTTTTTATATATTTTTTTTTTTCCTAAAGTAATATTTTTCTTGAGACATTCAATTAAAAAGGGGCCATAAATGACTAATGGTAATTAATAAAAATGAAGAAATAATTGGGCAATATCTTTAAACATATATGCCTGGAGTCAAACTCCTAAATCCCCTTTCCAGTCAGAGCAGCCTGGGTTGGTGTTTTTAATCCCCCTCAAGGAGCAGCAGTTCCCATGACTCAGGGAATACTCCAAGTGATGGAATAACCCACTGACAACCCCAGGAAGCTGGGAGAGCATGCTGGACCATGCTGGGAGCAGTCAGCTTGCTGCTGCCTTCCTTCCCTCTCCAAGAGGAAAAGGAGTGCCTGTAACAGCAAGCGGGGATTTGGGGAGCTGGTGAACGTCTTGATCCTGTTGGAAAACAGCACATTTAACCCATGGAGAGCTCTGCCGCTTCCACAGGACTGTTAGAAAAGGATCAGACGTTTAAGGGCAAGACAGTTACATTGAAGAAAAACCAGGAGCAATAAAAGGCTTTTGTGGTTCAAAGCATTAATCAGCCTTTTACTGCTTCCCCTTGCAGGGAGTGCAGTCGTGAATATCCAACTCAGGGAGTTTTATATCTCCTTGTGGAATAACTGGGGGAGAGCAGCGCCAGGGAGCAGGCATGGGACCATCCACCCGCATCAGTGCTGCCAATACAAGGATGCTGCAGCATCACGATGGCTTGGGGAGGGAGGCTGAGGCTGCTGGCATGGGGAGCAGCACTTGGGTGTGCACGGAGCTGGTTACAGTAGCTGCTTCATCCCTGCTCCCCTCTCCTGGTGATAATTTATCGCTGGTGCTTTCCCTTTGCCAGCGCAGAAACTCGGATCCAATGCCCAGATCTAAACCCGAGCTCATTAAAAGGTCACGTTTTACACAGTAGCGCAGCCACCCTAACCAAATGAGTGCCTGGCTAATTGCCTTCTGTGTGAGATTGGGTTTGTGGTTTCCCTGGGGCCATGTGTGGTTTCCTCTTCTCCTCCCCCAGTTCTTTGGTTATCTTCCCAGTCACTGATGAGCATCTGAGTTGCAGAAAATACTGCGTTTTGTGGCCACAAATGTGCTTTCCAAACCTCTGGGTTTCCTTATGTCATGGCTGGTGCAGAGGCAGGAGGGCTGTAGAAACTTCAGTGTAGCAGGGCAACCAATGCCACACTGGGCTAAACCTCAGCAGGCAGTTTGGAAGTGCAAACACCTCCTGAGATGTCACACAGAGTAGGTTTGAATCATGCATGTAAGGCTTTAGGTCAAAGCATCACTTTGTTTTCACCACTTCTTGCAGTGTCAAGTGGAACAGAGCTGGCCAAGCTGGCACATGTATAACAAGCCCTGGGTTACACCTGCTTGCTGGGCTAGAGGAGGATAGATATACATCACAGTAGTAAATTGTTTAGCTGAAAGCATGGGAGAACCTGTGCCTTGCACAGCAGCATCTTGTGTCATTTAACAAAGCAAGCGTGTGTCAGCTGTGGTGACAGAGATGCTCCTTGTCAGCCACGCTGAATGAGAAGCCCTGGTCATTAGGCAACACGTGCCAGAGCACATGAAGCTGGAAGCGAGCATCCCTGCATAGGCAGGGTCAGCAAATCGTTGCAAGCAGCCCTGAAACACATCACATGAGAGAAATACTAACTCAGGTACCCAGTTGTCTACCAGCACAGCCTTGCCTTATGTGTGATGAGCAGCCAAAAGCTAGTGCAAGAAGAAAGCTTGTGCAAGAAGATGAATTTTCAGCTGGGACCTTTAGAAATGCCAACCAGGCCACCTCAAACTGATGTTGAGGCAGTTATATATGGAGGGTTTTTTATAGGTGCAGGCTTTTCCCTTCATGCATGGACAAACAGGATAATAAATACAGGATCTATGTGCACATTCCCATGTGAGCTGTGCTTTGGAAGTATGTTGCCTTTGTGGATAATGGTGAACATCTGTGGGGAGAAAGAGAGTGGCATGGAGGCATCCCCACCTCCTGCAGAGAAGATGCTCTGCTGCTTGGCTGCGGTCCCCAGCTCCACGTTTAGAGGAGTGGGATCTACAATGGGAGCAGTGTAGAGCTCAGCTGTGTTTGCAGGACTTGAGAGATGATATCATAACCCCAGAGGCAGAGCAGAGGAGAGCTCCGAGCAGCCTGTGAGATGTGAGCTCAGCCATTCACCGGGCCAGTTAATCCAGCATCAACAGTGGGCCTATTGTAGCATGGTGCAATGCACTAGTTTGTCTTCTTTTATATCCTCAGAATTATTGTTTGGGGAGTAAAAAAAATTCCCCTGGAGCACAAAGAAGGGTATTCTGGGAACCTGGAAGAAGCCAGCCAATTAGATCATAGAAAAACTAAGTTATAAACATAAAGTTTCAGAAGTAATAGGTAGCCAATGTAACACAGGCTTCATAACTGTTATCTGGAACTAACAACTGATCTCAAGAAAGCATCTTAGAGCGTGCCTGGTTCTAGCAATGTTTGTGTCTCATTCCTAGCAAAAGGATTTAAGTGCACTCTCAATTTAAGGAGACCTAAACCAGGTTTACAAGGTCCCCTCTGAACTAGGCCTCAGATTTATTTGGGGTTTTTTTGGGGTACTCCTGTGTCTATCAATGTCCTTGGTAACCTGCCTTTCCAAGGCCCTGCCTCACATTTCACAGCTCCTCTTACAGCAGTCTGGTTCTTAGCTCGGTAGAACATGCAGCATTTTTTTATCCCCTTGTCCACATGCAAATTGGGTGTGTTTGTGTTTTCCTCTTATGAGAATCATATATTACATCCAAATACAGCATCCTTTTCCCTTGACCTCTCTCATCTTTCTTTCCCACCTCTCCCCTACCTTTTTCATGATCCTAAAAAGAGGATAAAAGAGACAAAAGAATCTCTTCCCAACTGGTGTTGAGCAGAGGACAGTAGAGACAATGTAGAGGTCACCTGCTTGATATCAGAAGAGTTTCTCCTTGTTGGTGGTGGATCATACTTCAGTCTGGTCCTGATGCATCACTCTCAAGCTATACAATGCCAGCACATCAACATACTAACAACGTTTGCATTTGCTCATGGGGGACTCAGTTTTGCAAGATGACTGAAGGCGATACAACCCATGGGTCAGCATTTAGCAAGTCTGCTGCTATAGACTGACAACAGCAGAGCTGGGATTTCTCCTCCAGGGTCAAAGCACCCCACTGGTTGCAACACATTCAGGGTTGCATCTGGAACATCTTCAGGGTGCCTAAAGGATTTTCCCCCATTCCCCAAAGCATGTTTGAAGCTCCCACTCCCGATTATGAAGCGGTTTCTGATGCCTTTTTCTTACACGAAGTTTTCCAATGAAAAATTTATTTATACAGCACAGAATGTGCCTATAAATAATAGACACTCCAGCTCACCTGCCTCTTTACCTTTCTATAAGTGATGCAAGCTCTACTTACAGCAAAATAGAGAAAATTAACTCCACCATGTTATCAGCACATAATCCCCAGCCTGGAACAATTTGCTGGATAGTCCCATTTGCCCAATAATTCATTGTTTCGATAGTAATCCCTTTGAGAATAGTTTCCCATTGTGCTCAAGAAGGGCACTCCCAGGACCGCGATAGCTTTATTAGCTCCAAATACCATACAAATAAGAGCCTCATTATCAAAACCAGCTTCCAAAAAATCACTGTTATTTATATATATCTTATTTATAACATAAGTTCTTCCCTGTAGGTTCTTGCACAGGGTGCCCAGAGAAGCTGTGGCTGCCCCATCCCTGGCAGTGTTCAAGGCCAAGTTGGACAGGGCTTGGAGCAACCTGCTCTAGTGGAAGGTGTCCCTGCCCATGGAACTGGATGATCTTAAGGTCTTTTCCAACCCAAACCAGTCTGGAATTCTATGTTTGGTCACTTTTAGCTTATAAGTGCCTGGGTGGAGGTTCATGCTGACTTTATTTGTAGGAATGACTGCACCAGTCAAATTCTTCCAAGCTGTTGTTCTTATGTTTAATAGTTCTATTAGTCCTTAATTTTCTGTATAGCTGGAGAAGTCACACAGCTATTGATGTGAGGGAAGCACTCAATGCCTTCACAAACTGCACCAAAGATGATTTAAACCCCGGCTTGTTATAAGTATGGCTGATGAAATCAGTTGTCCAAGAGGCAAAAGCAGAGGGGAAGGGGCTGCACTGACCGATGCCAAGATATTGGTACCTGCTGTTTGGCAGGCACCTCACATGCAGATGCTTTCACACGCAGGGCACCCACCTCCTCCCACCACCATTGCCCACCGGGAAGCGCAGCACAAAGCCAAGCAGGGCTTAAGGCACTGCTGCCAAGGCAAGGGCAGAACTTCCGCTGGCAGGCCAGGAGCAGGCAGCAGGCCAGCGGGTCGCCTTGTCTGCAGGCAGCCGTGCAAATCTCCGCCCAAATTTTCCCTTTTTTGCCTTTTTTTTCCTTTGCTTTTTTTCCTGGAATCCAGCCATTCGCAAGGGGAATGCTCTCTTCTTGCACTGCTTTTTCTTCCTTTCTAAGAGATGCGCTAGAAAAAAAACTTCCAGCAAGTACAAGGTACTAAATAAATCTGATTTGATTTTAAATGTTATTTTCTGATTTATTGTTAACCTCTGCTACTGCTTCTCTGGACCTTTGGCAGTCCAGAAACAGAAAAAAGAGGTGCTGCTTCAAGTTATGACAAAGGTCCCAGCACCCTGACAACACTGAAGAGGAGAACAGATTTGGCATGAACAGTCACAGGAATTAATTCTGCTTCTTTGCGGGCCTTATTCCATGTGTGTGTTCCTCAGAGAGACATTGCTTGATGGCACTGAAAAAGGGGAATGGAAAGCATGGGAGAAATCACAGCCCCTTCATGTTTCCTCACAACTTCCCAGCTCGTAGAAGAGCTTGCATAAGGAAATATAAGGTCCTTTTTAATTAACCTTTCTCTCTCCATGTTTTTCCTCCCCACCATCTGTAGTTCGGAAGTTTATCTCAAGTCCCAGAGGAGTAGTTTATTTTATCTTAATAGATTGACTGAATTATACAAATTCAGAAGCTTTTTTCCTTTCTTAGGTAAAAATCAACAATGCTGTTGTTGGGAGATTTCCCAAGGGAAAAACAAACAACCCCAAACCACTCAATCCCGATTTGGAGTAACCCTTGTAGGAAGGGAAAGCCCTTTCCTTTCAACCCATCAAGCCTTCCAGCCCTCCCATATCACCCTCTTAATTTCCTGGTCAGCCTGCTTTGATCACACAAGAAGTGATTTGAATCCAGATCTTGTCCCACATGATACAACCACTTGACCACTTACTGTGGTCACTTCAGGTTTCCTCATTTGTGTAGTTTTCCTCTTCTGTAAAAAAAACCACCTCAAACCGCATCCATCCTTATGAGAGGGAACGGTTGCACGCCTCTCTCTTAAGGTTTAAATTAGGATTTAATGAAGACTCAGAATTCAAGATTAAATGTTCATCCCCTGGCTAATTCTGTTCAATTTGCTTGGCAAGCATCTGAGGTAAAACAATGAAACAAACCCAAAAGAATCCCCAAACAATATTTACATGGTAGAGAACACAGTGAAATGGCAAAAGAAATCCCCGTCAAGCTCTGCTATGCTTTCAGACAGCCTCCTTTTATTGTAAAATCATTCAATTTCCTGAAAAGAAAGGGGAAAAAACCCAAGCTCACTCTGTTTGTGATCGAAAAATAGTAAAATACCTCAAATATTTGTGCTTGTCTCTTCTAGCAGCTCCCAGGTGCATTCCAGCTATGCATCTAGCTATGCTTCTATTCCACACCTCGGCGTGGGTGAAGATGTGGAGTACAGATCCCCTTTGCAGCTATTATGCATCACTTTTCAAGAGTTACATTTAAGGAATGACATTAAGCTAATGTTTGCCTTCCACTTAGGTCTTTCATTACAATTCCAGCCATTGGCTGGATCAAGTTTTCATGTAATACTTCTCTTCCCTGTAGCAATGTCTTGTAAACATCCTACTTAGTGATGACTACGAATGAGATGGAAAAGCCAGTATCTTGCAGTATTAAGATTAAAAAAGATAGCTGTTTTTGCTGCCTTACACAATGCACTTGCTGACTGTGAATAATCTGAGGTTTTATTGCAGCAGCCTGTGAAATAAAGAGCTACAATTCCCCTTTTTCTATTCTTTTAAATAATGCACAGAAGTTCTAATAAACAATTTCATGTGAAACACAGGGAGAAGTGAATGAAAGGCTGTTGGGATGTAGTGACTCACTGGATTATTGAAAACTCCATGGCTGCAACTGTTTTGACTTGCCAATATATCTTTTCCCTCTGTTTTTAATAACAGGATCACTGTAGTGCTGTTATGAAAAATGCAATTTCTTTCTTTTCCCATTCTTGTAGGGCTTGGAGAAACACAGCAAAAATGATGAGACCTTTAACACAGGTGAAGTCTGACAGGCACAGATTTTTACCTATGTGAATTGTAGAGCCCTGTCTGCCCATCTTAATTCTCCTGGCTTATCCCCTAGTGTCCTTTTTCCCTTTCCTCCTTTGTTATGGATATCCCCCCCTCAGAAATCAAACGCAAGGCTTGTAATATCTATGGGAACCTTTGCTGCCACTGTGTGTAAAAGATGTGAATTGAAAGGCTGTTCTGATGTGGAACATGAAGTAGATGGTGCCTCCTGCCGTGCCAAAAAGCGCTGTTGTCAACACTGAACCAACTTGTTCATAGTCAGCTACCTCCTCCCTCCCCTTTTTAAAGTGTATCTACAGTTAACTGCAAGAAAAAGAGACACCAAACATGCCAAGAAAGGTTCCCCTCTGAAGTGGTGGCACCTAAATAGATGACCTGAACATCTCATCTCTCCATAGGTATGCAGATGCATGGCAGTGTCATCAGATCTCCAACACCATTGCTGACACCACACGATGTTTGAATGAATGAATGAATGAATGATTAGCTCTGGGATTCAGAAGGAGATTGTGTGTTTTGTTGGTGCTTGACATGCTGACAAGCAGGTGAAAAATGTTGCCCTGTAAACATAGTTTTCTCTGTTGATAGAGAGATGCACAGAGATGTTTTAGTCACTGTAAACCCTGAGATACCCAACAAAGATGGATTTCAGTGAAAACAGTCACTAAACTAAAGCATCGTCTCTTAACAGGCTCAGGCATAAAGGTAAATGCTATATACTCACTTCTGTTGATCTCCATGCTTAAAGCCACAGCCACATGAAGCAAGTAGCATTTCTGATACCACCGCGTTCCTTTTAACTACTCTGGAAAACCTGCACAGGGTTTGAGCCCCTCTCCTACTGAAACGACACTTTAGCATCACTGAGACAGGCAGATGGATATTCCCTCCTTCGTGTTTTGGGTGGGTGTTTGTTTTAGCTCAGTGTGCTAAGGGAGCAGAGCCTGCAGTGCATCAATCAATTCAAAAGCAGGACTCAGTCCCAGAGATAATCCTTATCCTCTTAAAACTTGAACCTAAGGGAGCCCAAGGGGGAAAATAAGAAGTCATCTTCTGTTGGTCATAGGTCATTTGCTTTACTTAGCCTGGCAAGCATAGCAGAAAAGGTGGCCTACAGCAGAGTATGCTTCAGATAAAGAATAACTCTTGATCTACTCATTGCGGGGGCTGTTTAGTTCAAGTTTTGGACATACTAAGGAATACCTCCACAATGCACACAACTGCAGTGAAATTAAAGGTTGGCGGGAACATTAAGGATCCACTTAGTCTATGTGAGCACAGAGAGATGACCATACTGTTTGTCTTTGCAAGACCTGTCTTTCCACCCCACTTGGTGCACATCCATCAACTGCAAGGTGCAGAACTGGTCCCTCAAAACTTTGTCTTTCCCTCCCACTCTTAATATTCTTGTCATACAGTGTAGGAATCGAATGAAATTCCTATAGAGTAGGAATGAAAATGAGCCAGTGGCTCCTTAGCAGAAGAAAAACCATCATCTCCTCATTGCTTGACCTTGTGAAAGAGAGGCAGAGTGCCTGGAACTCCTGTTTTCCCATCTTAAGATGCCATTTATGCCTTTATTTCCACAAATGCAAGGTAATTATCTGGGGGTGCTCTGTTGTAATGTGGATTCATCTGTCCTACAGCACCAGGTAGAGGTGAAGGCAGCTCACTACCATGTGTGCTCAGGCACAATAGTTTGCATCTGTTTGTGTGGGATATGGTGGGGCATTGTGGGTATCCTGGCTGGCAAATAACATCATAGAATAAGCCAGATTGGAAAAGACCTTTAAGCTCATCCAATCCAACCGTTCCCCGGCATTGCCAGGGCCACCACTAACCCATGGCACTGAGGGCGTTGTCTACACAGTGTGTGAACACTTTCAGGGCATCTGCCCACTGAATCTCGGCATGTTCACCTGATATAGTCACCCACCACCCTCGGGTGCTCTGTAAGCGCTGCTGGAAGGCCCGGGTGCTCCCAAAAGCTTTTGCAGCAGGGAATCTATTGAAAGTATCACGGCTCGACACCGCAAAACACAGCTAAAACGGTCCTGCAGTACAACACTGCCCTCTCACGGCTCCTCTCCTGCCGAAACGTAACATCTACGAGAGTATACAGGCGTCCCCGGCCAAACCCCCTTTCGTTATACCCCCTATAGCTCTAGTATCGCTGGAGGGTGCACCCCATTATATAGAGCTGCAGGGATTCCTCCACCTATATCCCTCATCTGCTCCCAAGGCTGGAGGTGGGATGGGTGGGTTTGACACCTCATCAATGATATGGGGGAGCTGAAACCAAGGGGAGAGCTGAGCTACCAATGCTTTGGCATGGTACAACAACTTGCTTCCACATCAAACTGAGCAATGCCACCTTCTCCCCAGGTTTACACACCCCCAAAACCAAACCCCATCAACTGCTGCTGATGCACGTCCTCCTTGCTTTCACCTTCCGATGCAAACAGAAGAGAGGTAATTTTCCTTCTTAACATGGAAAAACTTCCCTTGGTAACATCAGTCTGGTAAAGCAGATGTTTGCCTGGAGCAGGTGTCCTGGATGGGTGACAGGACAGCAGAATTTACCACTGTGGATGCCTGGGAAAGCCAAGCTGCATCCCGGGAAGGATGGTTCAGGGTATCTGCATCAGACACAGTTGGGATGGAAGGGTAAAGACCCAAAGTAGCACATTCCATGGTCTCCCTGCCCCTTCACCCGGGATCCAAGAAGGGTTAAGAGGCCCCCATGGCATTGCCCATCCTTCTCTTCTCATATGACCTCTCCCCAACACTGACCAACACTTAACCCTACTTCAGCTGTGACACGAAGGGTTGCTCTCTGCTCAGTCTCATTCCCACCAGCTCATACATATTACTCTGGCCCAAGCATATCAATCCTGTCAATACCAAATAGTGCATTTTCAGCCTACCTGAGCTGGCAATCAGATGCTTGCATCCCCAGCAGGTAGCTATTCCCCCTGAGCTCTGTCTTGCAGCTCCCCTCTGTAAAAACAATTCCTGGATTCACTTTTCAAGCAAATAACTCCCTGTGCACCTCAGGGACTTTTACCAGATACAAAGAGTGTAAGATGCAACTAAAAACTCACCAAAGAGACGTCTCTGTGTGATGCTCTCACAGTGGAAAGTAAATAGATGATGGGCTAAACTATGTGCGATAAATAGTCTGTTACTGAATATATATTTCACAAATTAGTCACTGACATCAGCTAATGACATAGTGTCAAAGAGGCCTGAATCAGTTTTACAGAGGCAACCAATCTTGATCTCTGCCATCTGCAAAGTCCTCCCACTCTTGTTCCTTCCAATAAAACCTATTTTGCAGGTGCAATTATTCAATGGCTGGGGTTAACCTAATGCTCTGAAGGATGAAAGTAAGGTAATCATCTGTATTCATCTTAGTCTGTCTTTTGAAAGCTCTGGGGTTATAAATACAAGATAAAACTTTATTGCAGGAGGCAAATACTTGACAAGGTATCAGCCAAAGGGACAGGACTTCTAAATGCATGAGGATGCTGTTGCTGAGAGTGGGACTATTCAGGAGCACCATTATGCACATTAAGGCTAATAATAGGTAATTTCATCATCTCTGCCAAAATGTGCCACATCCGTGGCTGCCAACATCATTCCCAGCACTGCAGGGTTTTCCCTTCTCCTGCAGGATGGAAAGAAGACATCCCTTCTTTTCACTCTATCCTCCTGCCCTTAGTCTGATCCAGAGCCCATGGGTCCTGTTAACAAGAGAGCTCAGAAGTCCAATGGGAATCTGGGCACTACCTACAGCATGGGGATGCAGCTAGTCTTGGATGAGCCTGTGCATCCTTACTGCAGGCCTTCCGAGGATTTGTTTTCAGGCACCAATTTCCCTTCTGCCTTCATGAATGGAGGCTTGAACAGCCAGATCCCAACAGATAGTCTCCCTACCCACAGTGATGCACAGGTACTGCAGCCCCCTCAAATGACAGCCCCTCATGAGACGTGCTGCCCTCTATCATCCGTCAGGTTGAATTTAGCTGCCTGCCCTGCTGCTTACCTCCTGGTTTGCTATTGCCCTTTGCCTCCTGCACAAACACAGCCAGGCAAAGTTTCTGACGTCTTGTGTCTCTCAGACTAATTACTCAGTAACAAGGGGCAACATCCCCTTGTTGGATGGCTCAGGACACAGTGCTGAGCTCTGTGGGGACCAGCAGAACAGATGTCAGCACGGAGCCATAAGACCAGCATGGAAATGGAGGGCATTCGTAAGGTCAGGGTAAGAGTCCATACATGCAGTATCTGCAATCATCGTATGTACCCTCTACACAGTGATGAAGTGGACCTAAAGGAAAAATGGCAATGCAGGACTTTCCCACTAGCAGGAGAAATTTGCTGCACCCCTAGGAGACTTCCACTGGGAAAGGAAGGTTTAGCAATGCTTTGGAAGTACAAAAGGGGATTACAGCATCCAATCCTTGCATTTAATGGAAGTAGCTCTTTGACTTAATACTCATTGCCTGCTCTTTGTAAAATACTTGGCAGTCCCAGAGTCTTCTTTTTCCTACAGCTCCATTCATATAGATCTATATAGGTCTGTATGAATGGATTTATATAGATTCGTATAGATCCATATAAAGCTCAGAGGCATTTCTAAACCAAGAGACAGCAGAGCATGCTAATGGAAATCAATGGAGTGCTGTGATCCAAGGTTTCCTCAGTGGGTTCTCTCCTGGCAAATCAATCTGAGTCTTCAGCTAACCCAGCAAAAGGTCAGCCAAGCCATCAAACATCTCAAAGCACAATTAAGACCCCAAATGAGAGAAGTTACAGTTTAATGCTGAAGCTTCACTGCCGGTTGATGCTCAGCAATTACAAGGGTCAGCAGAACCACTGCATGTGTCAGAAACCTGTCTCTGCTGATGGGCATTAGGAAATGGTTTTGGTGAGCAAATAACCTTGCTGCTGCTATTAATAAAGAATAGACTACTACTACTAATAGACTATATAATAAGAATAGACTAATAATAGACTGCTGCTATTAAAAAAGAAAGGGGGGGAAGATAAAGAAAAAGCAATTCAGGCTGTAGCTGAGAAAGACAGAAGCTGCTTCGAGACTGGAGAACTTGAAGTTCGTGTGTTTTGAAGCCCTTCAAACAATTCAGCTCCCATGCAGGTATGGTTGTCCAGAAATCAGGAATTAACTCTCTGTCCCAGGAATGTAGCACTTAAGGATAAATCAAAGAAGGGAAATATCCCAAAGAAGGGAAGAAAAATAGTCCATGTAGTAGTCTAATGCAAAAATACCAAGTCATTTCTTTCTAATAAAGCTGAAATCTTATACAGACAATCAAATTTCCCTACTTTATGAATTGTTTGGTGCAACATCCTGTGCTTAAGGTTCAAACAAAAAGAAACACAAAGTCACAACTAAACTAAAGAAGGTTCAAGTGAAGCATTTCAGCATCAACATGAGCGGGTGAAAAAGACTTCATGTTTCTCATTCTCATGTGCTCCATCCATTAAATCTGACATTACTGCAGTGTGTTTGATTTGACCAAACCCAGTCTTTTCCAATAGTGAAATGTTTCCTGGGAAGCTGTCTTCACTGCCATGCTACCCATGCCTTAGGCTTTATGTTGGAAGAATGACACTGAAATACCATGGCGCTGATATGAATTCCATACCAGTGACTTTATTACCAGCATCAAAAGGGAGAAGGGAAGTATGTGAGCTCCAGTATCTTTCCTACCAAGCTGCCACAGCAAGGACTGTCTTCCACTAAAAACCAAGGTTTTGCCAGGATAAGCCTTTCCCTGTGTCGGCCAAGGAGGATATTTCAGGATATCAGATGCTGAGGAGTCCCTGGAGAGGGACAGGTTGTAGCACATGGTGTTCTTCTCTGCATTCTTTCCAGTCCTTGTGGGTGGCAAGGGAAGGGGAGGGGAGGGGAAGGGGAAGAGGAGGAAAGGAAAGAGAAGGGGAGGAAAGGAAAGCGAAGGAGAGGAGAGGAAAGCGGAGGAGAGGAGAGGAGAGGAGAGGAAGAGGAAAAAGGAAAGGAAAAAGGAAAGGAAAAAGGAAAGGAAAAAGGAAAGGAAAAAGGAAAGGAAAAAGGAAAGGAAAAAGGAAAGGAAAAAGGAAAGGAAAAAGGAAAGGAAAAAGGAAAGGAAAAAGGAAAAGGAAAAAGGAAAGGAAAAATGGAAAGGAAAAAGGAAAGGAAAAAGGAAAGGAAAAAGGAAAGGAAAAAGGAAAGGAAAAAGGAAAGGAAAAAGGAAAGAAGGAAAGGAAAAGGAAAGGAAAACGGAAAGGAAAACGGAAAGGAAAACGGAAGAAAACGGAAAGGAAAACGGAAAGGAAAACGGAAAGGAAAACGGAAAGGAAAACGGAAAGGAACGGAAAGGAAAAGGAAAGGAAAGGAAAGGAAAGGAAAGGAAAGGAAAGAAGAAAGGAAAAGGAAAGGAAAGGAAAGGAAAGGAAAGGAAAGGAAAGGAAAGGAAAGGAAAGGAAAGGAAGAAAGGAAAGGAAAAGGAAAAACACAGACTTTAAACTAGGGACTACCAGTCTCATTATGGAAGGCCAAGTTCAACTCCGGGCTTTTTATCTCCTGCCTAAAGAAATGGCAGAAGAAAAACCAACAGCAGCTATGTCAAATGAAAACCGACTGAAGAACCAACAGTGAAGCCAAAAGCAAATCTGAGATTTGCTGACACCATTTCCATTGACGGAAAACAGGTGAAACACCATTGGAGATAATTGTGTTTGGCTCCCAATTTTGGCATGACAAAAATCTGGCTCATTTATTTCATGTTCTCAGATATAGTGTATAAAACCCCAACAGATTCCGGGCTGAAATGCCACCTCCACACGTTAGCAATCTACTTTCATTATATTCATTTTTCATTTTTGGTGTAGGTTATGAATGTGTAATCTAAGTCATAACATAAAGGTTTCTCCATTATAAGGTGACATTATAAGGCATTACACTGCAGTTTATAATGCCAGTGGAATAACTCTGAATCAAGGGTTACAACAAAATTCTTGATAGAGAAAGATGTTATGGGAAGTAAGTGCTTCCCATATGGAGGTCACTACTTCCACCCCAAGCTATTAAGCTTCAATAACTCGGATACGACTTCAGGTTTCCTAAAAGGCTGGCTGACACAGAAGGTTTCTGTCATTCCTATATTTCAGGAGCCAGAACAAAAGCATTTAGAACATATTTGCTATTCCCTTTAGACAATAAGAGATGCAAAATAAATACAAAATGGGTTATTCGTGGCAGACTGAAAGAAACCCTTGCTCCTGAGCTTGGATTGCAGATACCAAATCTCATCGGTCTGCCTGCTGCCTAATCCCTTAAATATACTTCTTTAGAATAGTAACTGCAAATGACATAGCAGAAATAGGAAGATAAATCAAGGATATACTTAATGGATTATATAGAAAATGAGCAGAAAATGCCCTATAATTATTCCAGGCTGTTGAGCTGGTTTCCTAGCTGATTTTAAAGACTTAGCTACCTCCTCTGGAGCAATAAGTATAGGCAACTGTTGGTATATGTGTGTGTATATATATATATATATATATATGTGTGTATATATATAGATAATTCAGTGTGGCTCCAGCACATGCTCCAGGCTTGCCTTTCTTCTTCTGTCATCTTATCAGCTCCATACAGCATGGGCAAGGTAAGGGCCTCTGAGAAGCCCAATAAACCTCTTTTAGGCAAGAATCTCCACCAAAGCCATTTGTCTTCATTCATTGTTTGTACCTGGAAACAGCAGAGTTGCCTGCAGAAATAACACGTGAGTTCATGTTTGCCTTCATGGCTTCAGCAGATGGAACAGTTTTTGTCTGTTTGGGTTCTTTGTGTTTAAAGACATTGAGGTAGATACAACTTAACGTGGATTTCAAATTCTCTGTTATGATGTGGAGTTTTGCAGGTGCACAAGAACTTGTGCTTTTATGTAGTTTAGCCACTGAAGTCTGACCTACAAGAAAAGGCCTTGCAAACCCCTCTGCATTTCTGTGCTCCCTTGGTGGACTGAGCTATGCATGTCTGCACCATTCATCTTGCAGACTACAAAGAACTACCACATTAAGCATAAAGATAAGGGAAAAGGGAGTAAAGGCATGAAGTGGCACCAAAGCAAACCAGAGATTACTTCTGCTATTTCCACAATGGCCTTGAAATGCCCATTAAATAATAATGATATTAAAATGCTAGTTAAAAAACAGTAGGCAGCCCTGATCTAAAAACTATTTGAAGACCTCATGATGCCTGGTAATAAAAAGCATCATGCAAATCAGGAAAGGAAGGCATTGTAATGATTCACTTAACAAGAAAGCCATCCCCTCAGGGTTAGGGTTCCAGCTCTCAGACCTGGTCCTCAATGGCCACTTTATGGACTATAGCCATTTCTTGGTTAACGGCTTTACTTCCACAGGTCTGAGGAACAGCCTGACCCTGCAATTCCCTTCCATCTGGATCAGTAAGGATCATACTCACAATCATGGAAAAAAACCTTCCCCCCTTTTACATTCTGTATTTAAATGTGGTATATTACTACATATTAACACATTCCTCTTAAAATCCTCATGTATTCAAAACAATAAGAGGTAATGCATAGTTCTGTTTTTCCTGGTGTTTGACCACCCCTAATCCAGCATCCCAGTAAAACCAGCTCCTACTAGACAGAGACCTTCATCTCCCATCCCGTCTCACCAGCTGCATATTGTATCCAATAGCTTCCTTGCATTGATCCAGAGATAAGCCATGATATTAATATCCATAACATACTCCAGTCCATAATATTAGTGGACAGGCAACATCCAGCCTAGAGGCCCAAGAACTGCAGAGCACGTTTGGATGCTTTGTTCTAGGCACTAGATGTCAGTGTTTCACCTACTCTTACATTGCCAGCCACATCAATAGCTAAAGACGTAAAGCATCCTTAGTTTAAAGAAGAGCAGCTAATCACACAGATGCATGACACCAAAGGTACCTGCCAATGTTATCTAGAGTGGACAAAGACACCTAAGAGCTGCTTAACAGACCAAGCCAGGAGTTTTTAATAGAAGGAAGGAAACACATATGTTTCTTCAAAACCTTTTTTCCACATTGTACAACATTCATCGAGGTTTCGACCTGGAATAAACATTGGATAGTTTCTTAGCTCTATAGAAGAGTTTTGTTGGGAGCAGTTCTACTAAGGACTTAAACTGGTTTTAAGTCCAGGTAATAAAATGGGTTCAAATACATTGACAATGTATTTGAAGCTGGTATCTTCAATATGTGGTTCATGTAACTAGGACAGCCACCTGAACTAGAAAATAGAAGAATTCTCAAATCAAGTTATTAAAACCATTTTACCCAGATACATTGTATCCCATCATCACTTTTATATCAGATGAGCGATATGTTACATAGTTCAAAATACAGTCCTACCCCTTCTCCTCATGCATACAGTCTGTTTATAGAATCATAGAATGGTTTAGGTTGGAAATGACCTTAAGATCAACCAGTTCCAACCCCACTGCCATGGGCAGGGACACCTCACACTGAACCATGTCACCCAAGCCCCTGTGTCCAAGCTGGCCTTGAACACTGCCAGGGATGGGGCAGCCACAGCTTCTCTGTGCACCCTGTGCAAGTGCCTCAGCACCCTCACAGTAAAGAACTTCTTCCTTAGATCTAAACTGAACTTCCCCTGTTTCAGTTTGAACCCATCACGCCGTGTCCTATCACTGCAGTACCTGATGAAGAGTCCCTCTCCAGCATCCTTGTAGCCCCCTTCAGACACTGGAAACTGCTCTGAGGTCTCCACGCAGCTTCTCTTCTCCAGGCTGAACAGCCCCAATGTTCTCAGCCTGTTTTTATGCAAAACTTCTTTTAAAAGAGCTTGGATATTAAACATTTAGGGGAAAATAGGTAAGGGAAGGAAAACAGCTCATAAATGAGCTTTCTGCTTTTGTCCCAACACAAAGGAAAACACTCCAGCATTTTTGTTTAACTCGAACACTAATGACTCCTTACCCTTTTTAGCTAACGCATAAGTGTACCTGAAACTCTACCTCCCACATGCTTGGTGGCATGAACCACCATCACTTGGCTAAGGTGTTGGCTGAGATTTATAGCCATTACAGCTAAGAGAGGGACTGCATTAACCCTGCTGCCTGCCTGCCTAGAGCTGTGGCCTCAGCCTAAACACCCAGGGAAAGGAAACACCTTTTCTGGTTTACTGGAAGCTCAGGCAGGGATTTGAAGCTGATGTGAGCTTCAGATGTGAGCTTCAGTTGTGAGCTTTATCTGTTCAAAGACAGAACAGCAGCCTGTGCAAGCACGAGCCATACAGAGCTGAGATGTGGATCTACAGAGGCTTTTCCCATACAGCAAGAGCCCAGGGAGACTTGCACAGCCTTGTGTTTCCTGCTAAGCATGTTGCTGTTAGCCAGCATCAGAGATGGTGTGTAGGGCCCCAAAAGTGGGATGATGTATATGTTTGGATTATGGGTTTTTAATTCCAAAGCTGAAAAGTCTTACCAAAGAGAAGCTGTCGGCTACTGATGCACACTCACCATGAGGTTATTACTTAATCTGAGCTTCCTTGCAGATCATCCCATGCACTGCTGCCCCTTCACCAGTTAAAATGATATCCTCCTGAAATCCAAGTTTCCCGCAAGACTCGGTCTCTGTTTCTGAACCCGAAGCGGCCCCCGGTTGGTTTCCGGGCTCCAACGCTCAGGACTTCATTGCCCAGCTCCGAGCCCGACACCAGCCCCGGCTCAGCTCTCGGGCTCCGCCCCCAGGACTCGGCCGCGTGTGCCGGAGCACGGGTGCCCTCCCCGGTCTCGGCTCTGCGGAGCCGCAGCCCCCGCTGGAACCCCCATGAAGGGGCTGGGGACGGGCGAGGGCTGCCGGCTCCTTCCGCCGGGTCCCGGAACCCCACATACCCACGGAGCCCGAAAGACTCACAGAAACCACGCCTCCACTTCCCCCGTCCTCACGTTTTATACACATGGCACGCCAAACCCACCCCCCCAACAGATATGACTCTGCCCACAACCGATATTGCCCGCCCTAATTACACAGGCTCCGCCCCTCACTACTGGGCTTCCCCGGGTCCTGTCACTCGCCCGCCCGCTCCTCCGGCGCGGCGTTCGCGCAGACCCATCAGGTGCGGCCGCCATTTCCGTTCGCGCGGATGCGTCTCCCCTTTTCGTGCCTTCCTCCCCGGGCAGAACACACGGAGCTGGGGGAAAGCTGCAGCCAAAGCTCCCGCGACGCCGGTTCCACACCGGTTCCAGCAGCACCGCTCCTCTCTTCCCGTTTAACCCCCGCCTGTGGCTCTCGGCAGCGGCTTCTCCCTTCCACCGGGACCCATCCCCGCCCCTCGCGTCAGCGGGAGCCCCCCGAGGCCGCTTCTGGGCAGTGACCCCCGTACGGAGCGCCCCGAGCAGCAAAGCCGGGGGCAGCCCCGGCACCGGCGGGCGCCCCGAGGCTCCCAGCTCCCGGCGGGGCGTTGTGCGCTCGGCGCTGGTGCCGCTGCAGAACGGCCCCCGCTGTGCGTGGACAGCCTGGAGACGCGTTCCCTGCTCCCAGGAAGGACCGGGCCGGGATCCATCCCCCAGGGGGGTCTCAGCGCGCTCCCGCCTCGCTCCCCCATCGCATCACCCGCATCTCCGCAGGCACCGGTCACACAAACACCCGCGAACCTCAGAACCGCTCTGCAGCACCAGCTCCGCGGCCCCGCGTGTCCCGAGTGCCGCAGCCCCTCGGCGCGGTGCCGGGGGTCCCGCAGCTCGGTCCTGGAGCGACGTGTGAGGAAATGGGGCCGGGGCACAGCCCATGAGGGCTCCTTGGGGATGGTGGGCACGGGGCGACGCTTCCCGTGGCCAAACACAGCAGTGAGGAGCCGGCTCAGCCCAGGCTGCTCCCGGAGCCCCGGCACCAATCCCTTATTTACCCACGTAAACCTGCATCTGTGTAAAGCCTCTCTGGGCAGCACTGTCAGGTGACCCAGACCCCAGCTCCCTAAGTCCCAGCGTCCAGCCCCTGATGCTAAGCCTGAGGTGCCAGGACAGAAAGCTGATGCTGGGCATGTCCTACACATGGTGCCCTCCGCATCAGTGCCACCAACATGGATATCCTCACTTACTGACATAAAAGTCCATTAGTGCACTGTCAGGTGCTCCAGAAAGCAATTCCCAAAGCGCAAACATCCATCCCCAGACATGCATTGTCAGAAAGCTTGTGCTGGTTGTTGAAAGTGTTTAAAACCAGAGACAAACCACAGAATAAAGAGGCTTTTTTCAGGGTAGGGTGAAAAGAGATTGTTTATTTTTGCAGACAGCAAAATTCAAGTTCAAATCTGGGCACTGCTCAGCAGGTACTGGTGTGAAGGAGGCACTTGGTTACTTTGCACACATTAGGATGACAGGGAGGCAGCTCCCAATGTTTGGCGAGATGCTGGGGGCCTCTCTCAGCCAGGAGTTTGGGCACAGTAATATATGAGCAGGTGCTGGTGAAGGTCGAAATGAAAGAAGGGATCAAGTGGGATACAGCCCCTCTGTGACATTTAGCATAGGCAGAACCCCAAAAGGAGCATCTGCAGGTAACTGTAGAAGACAGCAAAACCTCTCACTAACCTGTTGCTCCTGGGAAAGAGGAGCATGCCATCAGGGGCCATGCAAAAGGAAAGCAAGTTGCTGAGCATTTGAATGTGTCATAAACTCACTCAGTCCTCTCAGGACAGAAGTACCAAGAGAGCTAGAAAGATGGGATAATGTGGAAAAAGGTTTGCAAAAGAGCAGAGGATGTTGTAGCCACAAAACTCCTCATAGGACACTGAGGGATATTGAAGGTTTTTGAGAACTAGAGATATCCATTTGTCCTGCTACACTGGAAGGGTTTCTTGCTTCTCTGATAAGCCCTCCTAGGATGACAATATGTACTGAAGTCATGGCTTGGTGTGTGTAAAGCTTTACAGAAGTACATTGTATGGCTCTGTGTCCTGCTTTGATCTTGGCTTTAATTAGCACCATAAATGTAAGATACACAACTTTTCATCATGAAAATCACAAAAGAGCTCTGGATTTTGGCTAGAAAGGAGGACCCAGAGGCAGCCGTTCTGGGCCAACTCATTGTTGCTAGCAACCATACAGGGGGAAGAAAATAAAACAGGGGATATCAGAGGGTGTATAGTGCTGAGAGGAAGATGTGCATCCCTTCATTCAACATATCCACCTAATGAACCTGTCGAAGAAGCTGGGCTGAGAGAGGCTGTCATAGTCCTTCTCCCGGAAGATGGCTGCCCGGTCCCCAAGGCCAAGCTTCAGCAGGACATCCATGTCTACATCACTCCCAAGAGCCACTACGGTGGGCATGACATCTTGCTTCTTCATGGAGTTGATGGCCTCTTCGAGGTTCTTGCTTCCTGTGATGCCATCCGTGATGAAGACGAAGGAGAGCTCAGCATTACGCCGCGCGAGTCGCTGCCCATCTCCTGGGCTGAGCACGATGTTGTTGATGGCGTGTATGATGGCTGACCCAATGTTGGAGGATGAGTCCAGGTACTTGATCTGTGCCAGGGCGTTGGAGATTTCCGTCAGGTTGTAGGTCAATGGGAAGACCACATTCTGGTCCCTCTCACTGCCGTACTGCAGCAGTGCAACCCGGGCATTCATGTTGTCGCTGTTGCTATTGGCCAAGGTAAGCTGTCGGGCTACCTCCTCCACAAAGCGATGGGCCCTGTGGAAATTCTGCTCCCCAATCCTTTCAGAGCCGTCCAGCAAGAAGACAACATCAACGGGGCGCTGCGTGCACTGGGCCACTGCAAGCTCTGCAGGAGAAAGAAGACAAGAGTTGGGAGCATAAAGCCTACAGGCTAAGGTTGGGGCTTGCCTTGGGCAGTTTGGACTTGGAGATGCCTCCATGAATCTTTGGCTGGCCCCGCTCTGCTGCCAAAGCCTGTCTTTGCAGCAGGTAATGTGGGTTTTCTTCTGATGCCCTCAGCTTCTGGGCATTAGGTCTTAATGGATGTTCATTCTGGGGCCTCTGACAGACCTCCATGATATTAGACAGGTCTGTGCATTTCAGTCCCTGAATTATATCCACCTTCATACAGCAGTTTCCATCTGTGAGAGGAACATCCAGAGATTAAGGCACTGTCTGCAAACCTCTTGGTTACTTCTCAAGTGGCTTACCTTCAGAGTTCGTCTTCACACACAGATTTGTAGGATGAAAGCTGTTTCCATACCTTTCACCCAGATTAGTTTAACCAGCTCCAGAAGAGCTCATAAAGGTTGGGTCATATGGCAGAAAACAAGACTATCTTTGTCAGTGAGCCTGTTCATATCAAAGCGGCCTTTGCAATATATGACAGATGAATAGTTGAGTGAACCACAAGGGACCATTATTGTTCTGTCACTCAGAACAGAACCTGTCCACAAAGCTGGCATGTGGGCACATGAATAGATACAGTGCATGAGCTCAGAAAAAGAAGAAAATTGAGTCAGCTGTTAGGGACCCTTATTTCATCCCTTTGCAGTAGTTATGTGTATTGCATTTAGTGTTCCTCTGCATGCCTGCTTCTTCAAGAAATGCTTCTACTTCCTTCTTTTGAGTTTCCTCCTCTGTTGAAAGCATCTCTTAGGAACACAAGTGCAATCGCAGCATTGATTTGTGATGCGCCTACTGTGGCTGGCCACTCTCTGTACTGGCAGCAAGGCAATGGCCATATCACTGCCAAGCAGTTCTACGGGTCCAAGACTGAATCTCAAAGTGCTGGAGTCAATGCCATCAAGTTTTGCATGACTGGCAAAGAATAGGAGACACTGGAACAGCCCCAGCTTGAGCACCCATTTCTAGCAACAAGGAGTAGCTTTTGGGATAGGAGTATCACATTGGATTGAATATCTGCTAATTGAAGCAAATCCAGCTTGACAAAGTGCTTCCTCAATGCTCAGTGCTGCTATGCTTGGATTCAGCATATGGGGTGCTGAACCAGTGTCATTCCTTCTATGAGCTGAGCAACAAATGGTTTAGTACATGAGTACTGTGTGTGCAGTCAACGTTATCAAAGGCACATTTTAAGCAAAATAGATACATGTGCTCTTGAAACTACAGAGACAGCATCCAACATGAATCCAACAGCGAAAGCCAGTGTAGCAGAAGCTCTGATAGTGCACATCATTGAGCTCATAGATTATTTTGCACCACTTCCATCCATGATAAAAGTCAAACCTGATGCAGGAACTTGCTGGTATGTGTAGTTTAACCTACCTGGCTGGATACAGCAAAAGTCCATGGTTGTTTCTGTATCGTGTTCCCTGACCCTGAAGACTTGCGTTTCTCCATAGCCCACACTGTATTACATATCTACAATGACATGTCTTGAATGGTGCTTACTGTACATTGTCTTACTTGTGCCATGCCAGCTCTGACTACTGTAGAAACCAATCTCCAAGCAATGCTTTTCCTCCCAGCCCTTTTTGAATATCCAAATTCGTCTGCAACACTCCACTCCTTCAAAGCAATAAAAGTGCATACTCACCTCTGCCCAACCTTCCTTAAGAAATGGGGTCTAAAGGTACATTGGTGCTGCAGTTCCCAGTATGCAGGTGCTGCTGCCAGAAAGATACTTGGCCTTGGAAGTGCCTGACTTCCTGGTCCTCACCTGATCTGTGCAGCCGTGGAAGGGCAAAGGCAGACAAGAAGGAATGGCCCTTCTGACTACACAGTCTGATACCTGCACAGGGGTCTGCAAAAGCCAGTGGAAGCGAGAGGGTGGGAGTGAGGGCTGCATATAATGTTGAAGTGTTACACCAGTCTGTATCCCCCAGTACTTGTCTACATGTAGTTATGTTTCTGGAGAAGACAAACCTCCTACATGACCTGAAGCAGGCCTTAGGAGCTCCTAGTTAAGCAGACTGCAGCTGAGAGCAGCATCACTCCATGGAGTGATGGGACACCTTCCACTAGAGCAGGGTGCTCCAAGCCCCTGTGTCCAACCTGGCCTTGAACACTGCCAGGGATGGGGCTGCCACAGCTTCTCTGTGCACCCTGTGCCTCAGCACCCTCACAGGGAAGAGCTTCTGCCTAAGAGCACATCTCAATCTCCCCTGTTTCATTAAATCTGTCAAAACACAGTAGGGAGCTTGGCTTTACACAGACTATCTGGAATACATGGCTTAAAATCAGACTCAGACATGGGCTGATCCCTTTGCCTTCACCTAAACCGAAAAGCACTCCATGTAAAACTCTCCAAACTCTTACCTCTGTTACATGCCAACAGCAGAGTTCTCTGGACTCCCTGTCCCTATAGACTAGGAGCAAAAAGCATTGAAACCTTGGGAGAAGGACTATATTGTGCAGCATGTTTGATGTGCACATGTGCTGGGCGACACAAACACTTCCGCTGCATCCCACACAGCTTCAAGCCTTGACTGCAAGCCCCAGATGTCGAAGCAGAGGTGGAAGAAAACTGCAGTAAGTTTGAAGTGGGCAAGCTCCTCCTTCCATGGGCTCCAAGGAAGCATCACAGCCCAAGCACATTTCTGAAGACCATACTTCTCCCTTCTGCCCATTAAATATGACATTTGCTCAGTATACTTTATTGCAATAATACCATGCCACTTAGAGAGGCTGCAAAATCCACTTGCTGGCAGTAAACACTTCTACTTTTGTGCCTGCACACAAGATGCTGTTCTCTCATGGATGAAGAGGGCACTGGTTATGCTGGAGGCAGGAATGGATGATACCTGCCTGACTTCCTGTGAGTACTAGGAGCATCTGAGCTTATGGAAATAAACGCACATACCCATAGCACAAGTGGTGTCTCTGAACCGAACAAGCACTTGGTACGGATTGAATCAAGTTGAAATACTTGCTTTTAAATAGCTCATGTAACACATCATAGAGGTTTGACTGCGCATAACCTCTCTCTCTTGGCTACCAACAGGTACATGTTGCTAACTAAGACAGAAGAAACACAAATGTAGAAGCAGAGAAAAAGGCAGAAGGAGCTCATACAGCTTCTGAGAGAAGCACTCCCCAGGTTTTGGTGCTCTCAGTGGAAAGCCAGGCTTGCCCCCTCTCCCATACCTCTTGCTGCTTCTCTTCAACATCCCCCACTGCCCCTTGGATGGTTTTACAGAGACATTCTCTGCGGCAAGAGGAGATGCACCTTGCTTTGTCAGTCTTGTCACACAAGACCTGAAGAATGCCTTCATGGTAACCCAGTGAGAGGATGCAGAAGATGCTTCAGAAGCAGTTAGCAAATACATATGTAGGAAGGCATGGAGAAAGCGCACTGCTGGTCCCTCTGCATATGAAGGGCTCGCTGGGGCCCTCAGCCACGTGTGTGTTGGGGGCCTCCTTGGTAGACCCTGGAGGGCCTATGGCTGAGGGCTGGGACACGCAGCTCCTCTGCAGAAAAGCAGTGGGCAAAGCAAAAGCATCTCTTGCCGTCACTGAAGAAAGCTGCCATGCTCATCATTCAGCCAAGCCAGAGAAGACTGCCCCTCATGTCCCATCCCTCACTGAGCGCAACCAAGAACTGAAAGCATCTACCAGTCAATCTACCCCCTCTGCCCAACAGGCACATGGGGAAAGGCCGTTACACCTCCTCTCAACCTTTGCCTCTGCTTTCTTCACATTGATCCCTAACAGAGATGTCAGCAAAGCCCTAGCACAGTTTCTGGGTCCCCCACAATCTCGCTGTGCACCATTTTGAAGGTGTCAATGAACAAGTCCATCCACTCTTGCCGCTCATTTCCAGTGGCAAACTTGGCTTTTTCGGCGGTAAAGGCCAAAGTGGCCACCAGCTGGGTGTACATGCTGGGGTCCTGGGTTTCCCGCGTGGAGTTTAGGAACTGGGCGATGGAATGTATGGTGCTGGGGAAATCTATGTTGACTCCCTCTTCCATGGGGCGGAAAATAAGTGGATTTACGTTCCCAGGGTTCCTGTCATCTGCAAGTGAGCGTCAAAAGAATATTTTCAGGGCTTGCTAGCAATGGCTCTGAAAGCTGCTTGGCTTTCCTAGGCGAACTGCACCAGGACAAAAGAGCTAATGAGGACAGAGAAGTAAAAACCAAAGCCATGTTTTACATCTTTCTGCCACACTTTATGTCTAAGGAACCGTGGGATTTGGACTGAAATCACTGACATGTCAACTGAGAAACTCAGAAAATTACATGGAAACTGAACTGCCCAGCTCCTTCCTATTTATCTGGCATAGGCACGATGGAGGAAGAGCAGGGCCATGGGGTCCAGCTTCTTTCTGCATATGGGATTCAGCCATCATGTAGCTTTGAATTCTCCTCTGAGTAAACTATACATGATGCTGTACAGCCAGAAATACATATAAGGGACAGCACAACGTGAACTCCTCAGTGAAATCTCAGCTTGGTGCTGTGTGCAATGCACACATATGGTGTCTGGGCTAATCAGGACCCCAAAGCTTCCATCTCCACCTGGCTGTGCTGAACTTCAATGTGAATAAAACCCCCCCAAAGCTCAAAGCAAAGCCTTTTGCGTGGGTTAGAAAGAGCCTCACAGAGCATCATGCGGTTTCTATCAAAGCAGGTAGTCAGTTCAGATTTGCTGAGCATTCAACCCATTTTACACGCCCGTTAGCACCACAGCAACTGATGGGCAGTGACACGGGGACAAGGGTCTACCCTGAAAACAGGATTTCCTTAGGCAAAACACTAAGGCAGATGTGAACCCAAAGTGGCAACGTGCCTGTCTCTGCAAGTAGGAAGCCAAGGTGGATGTAATACCTGCCCCTCTCTGTGCTCTTCTGGCAATACCCAAGCTAGGGTATGTGGCATGAGCAATAGATTTGCTTCCTGAAGTGCCAGGACTGCAGCTCTGGGGGTAAGAACAGAGCTGGATGTAGCTGCCTTCCTGACCTGAACCTGTCTGGCCTGTCTGCCACTGGACGCACTCATTGGATATGCATGAAGCTCACTCACACCCCATGTGAATGCACCATCTCCATCCAAAAGGTTTACACATGAATTGGCACCAGCTCTTGAGATTCTTTTGGAGAACCAGAGGAAGCTGAGCACTGAGAAGAGAAGCCCCAGGCTCCGTCACATGCCTTAGGTCACATCCCATCCATTTCTCTTGCCATTAACAAGTGTGGTCATTGCAGATCCTTCTGCAACGCATCACAGACCACTCAGTGTGGTGAATGGAAGGCGGTTTGCCTAGAGGCCCCTGAATCCTTGGGCATCACTGAACACTTCTTCTACCAGGCCTAGCACAGATCCTTGCACACCAAGACAACTTTTGCCCATGCTGATAGGTGTAATGGCACTTTGACAGGAGGCCCACACCTATCCAGCCACATCACCTATACCTATGTCCTCTGGGGCACAGGTATATGGCCTGCCTACAGCATGGCTAGAGGGATTCTGAAGAGGGAACACCCTCAGATGCCTCCTCAAGCCATTTCTGTTCTGGTCCCCAGGACAGGTACCAGTGAACTGTTCTCACCTTGCATCAGGAACAGAGACACCCAAGTGCACTACAGGGAAAGAACCACCAACTTCGCCTTGCTTTGGAGGGCTTCGATAGCCCAAGCACCAGTGCTTCGGTCAGCCTCTTTCCTGCAATGTTCTTCTGAAACAGGGAGGCTGCAGGGACCAAAACCTTTGAAGACACCGGTGTGGCATGGATCTGCAGAACACACCTCCTCAGAGGATATGGCAGAGGAGCCTGTGTGGGTAGCTTAGCATCACGGTTGGACGCTGTGTTCTCTGCATGGCCAATACACAGAGATTTTAGACAGGAGTAATTGTGGCTTTTCTGTCTTCAGATTTCTGAGCATCCTGGGACCAGCTTTCCTTTGCTTTGCATGGAAATGAAGGGACTTCTTTGCCATTTGAGGTTCCAGATAATACCGAGTCAAAGCTGGAGACTTGCGCAGGAACATTCACGGCAAGAGGAGAGATAAAAACTGCAAGAAGTGGCAAAACTTTGTCCCCTGTAAGCTTTGTGCATACCAGCAAATAGTGCATCTATTGCCTTTAAACGGGCACAGAGACTCAGACAGGATCTACAGCAATTCAAGTTGCAGATGTGCCCCTTAACATGAAAAACATGATCAAGTGAAGCTACTTAGAGTGAGCAGCAGCCGTCTCCTTTGTACCATAGGATCCTCACAGCCTTTTCCCTTTAATCCAACACCCCCAGTTAATTGTTAATTAAACACAGCCAGCATTAGAGAAGCCAAAGCCTTGGGTCCACTATGGTGTCATTTTCCATATGGTCCCTACCCCCTGCTCTGCTCTTGTCATTCCTGAGGAGCATCCTGCCCGGTGCTGCTGGTTGGGCTCTGCATCCCAAAGGTCAGAATGGGTGGGAGAGTTTAACAAGGGGGTTTTGACTTGATGCATGATAGAGGCATGGAACAAATGAGCAATGGATTGCTGAGTTTGGAGACCAAAACCTGGTCAAAACCTCCAAGGAACTGGGTTAGGGCTAAGCCATGCTGGTGCACTAACACAGTGCACTCGTACCTACCTGTGCAGAGAACTCGGAGAGGCAGGAAAAGAGCAGGAGATGAAACCCTGGAGCCTCTTCTCATTTAACTTTACAATAGTTCCCTTAACTCCTGCCATCCGAAGCAAATGAATGGGGTTGCGAATCCCATTCCTGCTCCTGGCCCTACTACTGTGTGCAGATAGCATGAATGTATTCGTTCTGTTTACCTGTCTGACAGGGCAGCTCAGGGCAGACGACCTGTGGATCTGGAAGGGAAAGAAACAAGGAAAACTGAGTGATGTGCTGCCATCCCCCCTTCGCCCAGCGAGGGTAGCAGGGCAAGGTCTCTTACTGGGGAAAGGACTCCAATGGACTAGCCCTGCTCTCTGAGGAAGGACTGCTCATCCAGGGCTACATAAAGGTATAACCCAGTTTATGAGCTACTGGCCAACCTGCTGGGACACGGTGTCCCTGCAACTGCTGCATACCCATATATACCATATATACACCATATATACCCCCAACCCCAAGCTCTGGGGCTGAAAACCCCAGTTCCAGTCAGAACTGTGCAAGGAGAGGTACAGACCTGGGCAGAGGACATCTTCCATCTTGTCAATGAATTCCTCTGCCACCAGGTCTGAGAAGAGCCTCATCTTCTGGACGCGCTGGGGTTCATTGCAGGCGATGGAGACCAGAGTCTCACTCTGTTCTGGCTGGTCAAACATGTCTCCAATGCCGATGGTGTTGACAACCACATCTCTACCGCAAAGAGCCCCAAGGTTCTTGTCATCGTCCCGGGGGTCGTAGCGCCCATCCGTGATCACCACAGCAAACACTTGGGCTTTCTCTCGCCTGCTTTCCTTGATGAGCTTGTTATAGGCAAACTGAAGGGCAGAAGGTGTCCAGGTGCCTCCAGCAATCCATTCCAGGCGCTTCACGGCTTCCTTGAAGCTCGACAGTGAATCAATGCGCTCGTCATCAAGCTTGATGGCTTCAAAGGTCCCCTCGTGACTGTACTGCACCACCCCAACACGGGCACCTGCCAATGAAGCACCAGGTCATTTGGCTTTGCATCCTCAGTGAAAAGAGGGGGTCAGCAAACTTTCACACCAGGAAAGAGCCTCCCAATTGGCCTAAAGAGGTGGGAAGGGAATAGGGAAGAGCTGCGGAAGTGCTGGATTGATGGATCGCAGCCCAGGGCATCTACAAACATGGAAGCTGGAGGAATCCAAGCCCCTTTTCTGTTCCCTCTGCCCCACACAGTCCAGACCTGTCTGTGACTTGGGGTCTTTGGCAATAGAGCCCAGGCGGCTGACCACATTGACCACAAAGTTCTTCTCCAGGGTGAAGTTGGTGTAGCCAATACTCTCTGAGCTGTCTATGACGAACATGATGTCCAGGGCACCGCAGCGCTTCTCACAGTCTGGGGAGAGGGACAGAAGGAGGAAGACACAAAGGTCAGTGATGGTGGGAACAAGAGACCATCTATGGGAAGATGAGACAGCATCACATCAAGCATCCACAGGGCTTGTGGATTGGATAGGGAGGGCTTTGCATGCATCTTTCTGTCAATGTATTTGATACCCCCAATACGTTAAATCTGTGCAATACACTCTACCCTAGCATCTGGACCATGCAACTCTGTATTGCAGCTCATTGCTTCTAAAGTAATCAGGAGGTGAGCAGGGAATGACTTTCCATGAAGGAGGCAGCCCCTGATGACCCCCTTTCCCCATCCCTCTATTGCTCATTCCCCTTCCCTGGGGAGAGGCGATGGTCTGCTCACCACAGCATCCGCATGTCTCCCGCACGTAGGTCATCACGTCACAGTCCTGCCAGCAAAGGGGTGCAGGGTGAATACCTCCCTCCCTTTACAGAGCATCCATCCCCTCTAAGGGAAAGGCTCCCCATTCTCTTCCCACCCCTCTTTCCTTGGCTCCCATGGGAAACCACAGGCCACCTTTACCAGGCAGCATCAGGATGGGGTGCTCTTTCATTCTCAGACTGTGCCTGGCAAAGCCCAGGAGGAAGAGGAATTGGGGATGCAGAGAAGTGCTACTTACAGTCAGGCCAGGATCTCCTGGTGGGCCTGGGGTCCCCTGTAAGAAGAGCACAGGGATTTCAGGCACAGTTTTCCTATGAGCTCCCTTTTCAGGAACTACACATCAGAACCATCAAAACCATGGCTTTTTGCAGAGGGAAAGGTAGGAAAGCCCTACTGCAGGGAGACCCACTGGGGTCCTCTGGGCTTTAGAGCTTCAAGGAGAAATGGGGAGGAAGAGAAGGGAGCTGCAGCATCTGCTCACACAGTGTCATGGTACTGTACCTCAGGGCCTGCTTCACCAGTGGGACCACGGGGTCCGGGCTCACCTCCTGGACCAGGATCACCCTGGGCAAGAAGCAAAGAAGGGTCAGATATCACCCCAGCAAGGCTGGTGATGTAGGGACAGTCCTGCTAAGCATGGTCCCACAGCAGAGCTTGGGGAAGGGGCCAGCAGGAGAGCAGGCAGCACTGTCTCCAGCACATCTGTCAGAGGTGTGGAAGGGGGACACTGACCCACAGGAGGTCTGCTTACCGGTTCCCCCTTCTCTCCTTTGGTCCCTTGCACTCCTTTTGGTCCAAGCTCTCCTCTTGCTCCCTGCTCGAAGGAAAGAGAACCAGATCCAGCAGAGAGCACATCTGGATGTGCTCAGGCAGTGGTGTTACTGCTATGAGCTTACTAAGAATACACGCTTGCCTGGCCCAGGAGAGCACCCTCTAAACCAGCACAGAGCAAACAGTGTTTACTTAAGCGTTAACTAAGAGCAAGGAGGTTTCGCACAGCATGTTTCAGATAGTGTTAAAAGGAGATATGGGCTTGGGAGATTCACCCCAGCTCTGCAGTTGCAACAAACGGCTCTTGGAAGGACAAGCTCCTTGGCCACACATCTGGAGAGCTGGGCAATGACTGCTGTGCATTACAGTCACTACTGAATGTAGGTGATGGAGACAAACACACTCACCTTGGGTCCTGGCTGCCCCTTCTCACCCTTGTCACCCTGTGAAGGGAGAGAGGTGATTGTCAGCACCCAAGCAGCACTGGTCCTGCAGTGTACATCTGCAGTGTGATGGTTGGAGTGGTTGGCACAGCCACCTCCCCATCACCACTGTTGAGGCTGGGGTCCACAGCACCTCTGCTATGAAACTGAAAGGACTGTGGCCAGGTTCAGCCCTGATGTTAACCCACTTTGCAGGCTCCTTGTTTTGGGGGCCCTAGTCACTTTTATTCCTCCTTCCCTCTTCTCCCAGCCTCCAACAGCAGCCACCACTGACACAGGCTTCTTTGTGGCACCTGCATCCGATGAATGAGGGATACACACCTGTGGTCCTCTGGGTCCAGGGTAGCTAAAGCCAGGTCTGCCTCTGTCACCCTTTGGGAGAAAAACATAAGACCTGTCAGGAGCTACACCTGGCCATGACAGTGACAGTCATAGAATCATTATCTATCTATCTATCTATCTATCTATCTATCTATCTATCTATCTATCTATCTATCTATCTATCTATCTATCTATCTATCCATCCATCCATCCATCCATCCATCCATCCCTATCTATCTATTCCACAAAGGCACACAGGAATACCCTTTCAAACACAGAGATGCATTCAAAGACCTTACCTTCGGTCCTGGTGGTCCAGCCTCACCTCTTGGGCCCAAGTCACCAGGGTCCCCTCTTGATCCCTGCAGGACAGTGGAGGGAGTGGGTGAGGATGTTCCCTGCAGTTCCCTGCCTGCACATCGGACCATGCTGGAGAAATCAGCTCTTGAGAGGATGCTGCAAGACCATCTTCCCTCCCAGTGGGGTCACTGTGATAGGGTCTGATTCAGCACTTGGGTCCCTGTGTCTCATGGAGACACATTGATGTCATGACACTACTGGATTAACCACACACCCAGGATGAAGACCAGGCCTGGGGAGACCTTTCCCTTCCCTTCCTTCCCTATTGTCATGAGAACATGTGGGACCAGGAGCAATGGAAGAACAGGGATTCCTAAGTCTTGCCATTTCTCCTTTCCCCATGGGCTAGGTGGGGCCTTTGGAATAGATTTTATACTCCTTGGGAGGGACACTGCAGCCAATTTGTGTCAATGGGACAAGCTCTTACTTGAAAGGGAGAACACAGTCATACAGATGACTTACTATCCTGCCTGGCTCTCCCACAGGACCTGAAGGGCCTCTGGGTCCTGGCATTCCTTGGTCTCCCTGCAAAGCAAGACACAAGAACATGGAGAAGAAGGCCCAGGAAGCTGTGCATGAGGAGGAAAGGGTGAACTGCTCTGCATGACAACAGCACTCTCCTTCTCTTTGTGCTTACCCTTGCTCCTTTGCTTCCAACCTCACCGGGCAGGCCACGAGAACCCTCTGGACCAGGATCTCCCTGTGAGGAGGGTAAAGGTATTCCCAGTCAGGGATGTCTCCAATGCATGGAAAAGGAGGCTATATGTGATGCCACCAGGACATATGCACAGTAGCACATCACTCACACCACTCCTGTGCCTCTTGGGCTCACTTGCAATGGTCTTGGGGCAGTTGCTTTACTCACCCTTTCTCCTTTGGCCCCAGGAGTGCCTTTGCTGCCTTTTGTCCCTGGATCTCCACGTCGACCCTTGGCAGACACAAGAGAGCCACATAAATGGGATGTGAAGATGGATGCTACCCAAGCAATGATAGGTGGCTAACCTGCCTTCTGCTTCCTGGCCCAAGAGTGGTCTCCCTGCCCCTTTAGTGCCTGTCAGGAGGGAGCAGGGATGCCTGTGCTGGCTCTGCCTGGGGGATCTTGCCTTTGGCTTTTGGGAAGCCACAGCCAGACTATTCTGTCAGGAGGTGGTCACAGCAGTAGCCATAAACACTCATGGTTCATTCCCTAAGGGTTCCCCATAGTGGCCACCAGATCTCCACTGCAGGAAGCCAGCAGTGTGGGGAACTTGCTGGAGTACAGCCCAAGAGTCCCTGGGCATCCACAGAGGCATCCCAGGGAATACAGGAAGCTTTTCTGGGGTGGAAAGGTTAACATCACGCTATGGATTATGGAAGTACTGCTCTGGGAAGATGGAGGAGACATCCTCCATCAGAAGATCAGCATCTGCCCAGTTTTTGAAGCAGGCGGGCTAAAGAAGGGGAGTCTCTCAGCACTCATCCATGAAACTGCATCAGGATGATGTGGTGTTCCTGCCATGCACACACCTATTCAGACACTTACAGGCTCTCCTTTGGGTCCGGGAGGTCCTGGTTCACCCCTTCCTCCCTTTCTGCCAGCAGGCCCTTGAGCTCCAGGGTTGCCTGGAAGTCCCTTGGAGAAGAAAAAGCAACAGTTTGTTGGAAGAGAGGTCAGGGTGCATACATCCCTCTCTTGTCCTGTACCAAGCACATACACCCTTGAGCAGAGGCGCGTATGAGCACACAACTCATGCTTCCACACAGCCACTGTGCCCACACATCAATGCTATGTGCACAGACTCCAGCCTCAGAGCAGCGTGATGCTGTGTCACCCTTCTATCAACCAGTGCAAAGGCTGGTCAACTTATATGGTCAACTTACGTTTCTTATAGCATCTATCCAGCCCTGCTTAAAGCTGCAGGGTTATTTCAGCATCCTCCCCTATGTCTGAAGTAACTGGCCAGGAGAAGATGGGAAGAGAAGGAAGGATACAGTGCAAGCAATCCCCTTTGTGCTGGAGCTGCTGCATGACCAGCACTTGGTACCGCTCCATGCCACGAGGAGCAGACCCTACTAAGACACTGGATACACTGGAATGCTGCATGGACCTACCGGGCTTCCTTTTTCTCCTGGAGATCCCGGTGGTCCGCTGCGACCAGGCCGGCCAGGATCTCCCTGAAAGAGCCATAGAGCAATGGTCACTACCAGCATCATCAGCACGTTGCTGTGCTCCAGCGATGTACGTCATGAGGAGCACAAGGACACTGTTATAATGTCTGAGCCTTCACTTATACCTTTATGCCTTCATCTCCTCTTTCTCCTTGGTCTCCTGCATCTCCTGGGTAGCCATCGGGGCCCTAGGGAGAGAAAGCACGAAGAACCACGTTTTGCAGTGGCGACCACATGCACTTTCCCTGCAGAATTAATCAACTGGCTTAGAAAGTTGCTCTAGAAACTACAATAGTTCTTGCTTGTTGGTTGGAAAGGACCTCGAGATCATTTAGTTCCACCCCCCCTGCGTCATGCAATCTATAGGAAAATGTGCCAGTTGGACCTCGTTGGCCACTTTTGTACTATGTGCAACTGATGTGCTGAACGACAGAGTAAAGCATTCCTACCTTGTCACCAGGGTCTCCCTTGCAGCCTGGTGGTCCGATTCTGCCCAGCTTTCCCTGTAGAGATAGAATTCCAAAGAGAAAGACAGAGAACTTGTAGGTTTCCCAAAGGAAAATATAGCTTTCTTTCACTAATCTTTAGCATTATCTGCTGAGCATGCCTGTCATCAGCTAAAGAACGAATAGCAAGTGTATTCCTTAAACAGGAATGTGGTGTGCAGAGACAAATGGAAGAGGAGAAAATAGTCTAAGAGTCCCAACTTGATGGAAATTCAGGCATGCTCATCCTGCACACATGACCTGGGTGATGGACACATCCCTTGAGGCTGGATTTAGAGGTCACTCATGTTGTATTGGTCCTCTCTCCTGCATCTTGGGTTGGAACAGGTCTGCAGCCCATGAGAGCAGTGATGCGTTGTTCTGCATCCCAAAATGGCTTTGCTGGACAATGCTTAGACAGGTTGTCCTGGGTAGAGAGTGGTGGGGACTGAAGGAGTGTTTTAGAGCTTCAGCAGGCATTTGAGGAATGGAAAGAACTGGCATTACCTTGCAGCTGGGTCTATGAGACAGTGCAGAGCAAACCCAATATGTGCTGGGCAGTGGACAAAGCCATCTGAAATCAGCTCAAATTAGGCTATTCTGCTGTGGGACATCTGCATGGCATGCAGACCTAAGGGAGGTCATGGCCCTCTATGCTCACTCTAGAGGTTTGGGTTGGAAGGGACCTTAAAACTCATCCAGCTCCAGCCCCCTGCCATGGGTAGGGACACCTTCCATTAGAGCAAGTTGCTCCAAGCCCCTGTGTCCAACCTGGCCTTGAACACTGCCAGGGATGGGGCAGCCACAGCTTCTCTGGGCACCCTGTGCCAGCGCCTCAGCACCCTCACAGGGAAGAGCTTCTGCCTAAGAGCTCATCTCAGTCTCCCCTGTTGTGGCAGGTTAAAGCCATTCCCCTTGTCCTGTCCCTACAGGCCCTTGTCCAAAGCCCCTGTCCACGTTTTCTGTAGCCCCTTTAGGCACTGGAGCTGCTCTAAGGTCTCCTCTTAAGGAGCCTTCTCTTCTCCAAGCTGAACCAGCCCAGCTCTAAGCTCAACTCTTTGACCCAGGCTTTAGGGCTTTGATATCAAGAACTTGCAGCAGCTGAAAGCTGCGATGTCAGATTTTTGACCAACTGCCTCGAAAACCGAATTTCTGCAGAACTTTCTGTTTCCTTTAGGGGTCACTAACACTCAAGATGAGCTATCTCCAGCCCCGCATCGCCTCCTGTATCAGAAGCACAGCCTGGGGTTGCACATCCATTTCCTTGCTTGCTGATGAAGGGATAAAGCTTCCTATGTCATCTGAATAACTTCATCTCCAACCTTCTGGGGTATTCCTACAATCCATGCAGAACAACGTGTAAATAAGTTCATAGAAACCTCAGTCAGAGCAAAAAGCATGTGTGATAATGGGAGAGGAGAAATGCAACCAGTGGAGATAAGGGTGGGTAAAGAAATGGAATAGCAGCAGCTACAGTACTAAGTCGTGTTACCTTCTGTCCATCGGTGCCATTCCTGCCAGCCAAACCAGCAGCACCCTGGGATCAAAGGGGAAAATAGAAGGATCAGTGATGTGTTAACACACACGCAAAGGTTGGAAGCTGGGGCAAGGTGTAAATGTGCTTTCTTACCCGCCGTCCATCGGATCCAATCTCTCCCTGCAGGAAGAAGAGGACAAGAGTCAGACACTGACTACATCCACCACCCATTTACCTCATACAGACATCTCCACTTCAGGATACAATGCCTGAAGGAGGAGATGCCCCTGGAAATCCCTGCCTATGTCTGCATTTACATATGAATAGGGTAGTTATTCTCCTCATTACAGCTAAACTCTTCTTTGCAACAGAAAGGTGCCCACCCCACCCCACAAGTGCCCAGAGGTGCCATTTGGTCTCTTCTTTCTCACCTTCTCTCCTTTCAGCCCTGGGACACCCTAGAAAGAAAGGACAACCTTGTGTTAGTGCCTGGGGATGAGCAGGAGCTGGGGTCTCAGCTGGGAAACAGAGGTGAGAGGGAGAAGCAGAGCTCTCCACTGCTTTCCCATAACCCAGTGACTGCAAAGAGCTCAGTCACTGGCTATGGGATTCTTACCTTGGGACCAGGGTATCCGATGGGACCTTCAATACCTGGGTCACCCTTGTGGGAAGAAGACACAAAGTGTTAGCTCCAGTGTGGCAGAGATGCAGCCCCAGCTAACACAGGGGCAGCACTGCTGGCTCTGACAGTGGGGGGCTTACCACCACTTACCTGTCTTCCTTTCAGCCCAGGGGAGCCTGGTTCACCCATGTTCCCCTTTGCACCCTAAGGAAAGAAAAAACCCCAATATTGAGTCTAAGCTTGGTGCTGACTGTGAGAAAATAGCAGTTTCTGGGAGCATCAGAAGTGGTCTTGCAAGTCCTGGGGTAAAGGCTGGACTTGATGATCTTAAAGGTCTTTTCCAACCATGTTGATGCTATGATTCTATGCTGGTGCATTTCTGCATCACCAGGTGCTCCTACAGAGCTTGGGGCAGGAAGACCTACTTTATTCCAGGGAAAGGCTCTATGGGGAGAGGAGCACACCGGGCTAGGGGCAGGAGAGTGGGACACTGGTGTCAATGCATCATCTTCAGCACACACACGGGGAGACACTGGTGCTGGATGTGTGCTCCATTCACTCTATCTCAGCAGTCTCCCAAGGCCAAGGCAGACGTTGGGGAGCTGTTTTCCACCTTGGTGAAGGCTGCCTGCAGCTGAGGCGGGGTTTAGAGCATCCTGCACTGTCTGTGTTATTCTCTTCCCACAGGCTTAGGGTGACTTACCTTCTGCCCTCGGTATCCCTTGGGACCAGGCGGACCTGCAATCTCCAGGCAGCTCATCTTGTAGCACTGAAATACAAGGGATGGAACAGGAAGTGTAAGCACCGTGGCTCTCCATGCACCTCTCCCTGTGGATGTGGTGCTAAAAACTACCCCAACTCCAGCCATGGGCAGAAAGTTGCCACAAGCACATTCATTATGGCTTGAGCCTGAGGCCAAACTGCAAGAACAAGACTCTCCAATGTCAGATGACGTGGGGTGAGCTTGCTCTTCTGGGGCTATCAGGGGATATGCCCTTTGGAGCATCACTCTGCGCACTGGGTATGCCAAACCATGTCCACATGGTACCAGCAGGGCTTCAGCTTGTGCAGCACCTACAGAACTACCCAAAGTGATGAAATGAGTCTATTCTCAGAAGGCAGAGAGTGAAGAGTCCATTATGCATTTCAGACATAGGATAAAGGAACAGGTCCTCAGGCTGTTTTACTGATCTATGTGTAGGCAGAGACCCATCTTGCGCAAACTGTCCTGCTACTTTTGAGGTAGGAGCTGGTCTTCTCTAAGTGAGACAACTTAAACCTATGTTACCTGGCAATGGCATAGAGATGCTGCTCACTCACCTCTCCATAGGCTTCGTGTTTCTGCAAAGGAGAAAACAGGAAGGACAGAATCAGTGAAGGTCAACCCTGAAAGAGAACCAGCACCACAATCCTAGAGGTCCATGTGGTAGTAAGGGAGAGGAGCTGATAAAGGTCCAATGGCTTTAAAGAAGTTCTCAGAGCAAACAGTGCCTCACAGGTGGGACCTCAAAGGCCATGCTGAAGGTGAGTACATGTCTCAGTGCTGTTCCGTGCACCCCTGGATGGGGAACAGGCTGGGTACGGGTCTGGCCTTCAGCAAAAGCCAGGGCTAGGGTGGCAGCCTGCCCATAAATCATAGGCACAAACCAGGGAGTCCTGGTTTAGCACTTAAGCAGACAAATCCAAGATGCTCGAGACTCCATTTGCCCCCTAAGTGCTGGAAGGCCATGAGAAAGGTAGAACAACAATGTGAAGGCTTTTCCCTGGCTCAGCAGAGCCCTGCCAAATCCCATAGCAGGGCTGCTCAGAAAGCATCCCCACCACCCATATGCTGCTTCTCTCCCCCTGTTCTCCTCCCATATCATACCATAGCTTGGATTATCCTGTCAATGGTGTTCACATCAATCTCCAAAGTGTCCTTTTGTGTGATGGCGTAGTTGTTGCGGTACAACTCGTGGGGCAGGTTGGCGATCTCCCGTAGCCCATGCTCATAGACGTTCTCACTGGGGGCCACTGCAAAGAGCTTGATGCCCATGTCTCGTGCCCTCTCTGCCTGCATCTTCATCCCCCCGCAGGGGCTGCCGGTGACATGGCCATCAGTGATGACTACTGCGAAGTTCACGCCTGAGGCCATCTGGGTCTGGATTTGCTCCGTCATGTTGGAGATGGCGCAGTCTGTGAAGGTGCCCCGGCCAAGGTAGTTAATGGCATTCAGCCTGGGGAGGTAAATGTCTTTGCTGCTCGTTAAAGGGCTGTATATCTCCACCACATCCGAGTAATGGAGCCCACCAAACTGCCAGGTGATGTAGACTTGGTTCTGGTAGAGCTCGTTCTCCAGTTTGTCAATGAACACAGGGATGAACCGCTTGATTTGGTCCACGAGGCTCTGGATAGGCACAGTCTGCAGAGCTACACTCTCCGAGGTGTCAATGATGAAGTACACATTGATGGGGCAGTTCCTCTTTTCTGCATGGAGATGATGAGGCAGACATGTCAGAACACTCCATGAACCCCCTTTATAGCCCCCCAGAAATCTGGACTGAGAAGCTTATCTATTCAGCACATAGAGGACAGCAGGTAGAGTTGTGAAGAGAGCAAACAACGCAAAGCTTAAGGTCCAGCTTCCCATGAGGGTGTTGAAACTCTTGATAATTAGGAGTTAATTCCACCTGGGTTGGAGGAAATGAGGGAGCTGAGGATTTAGGCCCAGGGTTGAATGAAGAAGGGTAAACATGTGACTTCTGCTCTTCTCCACTAAATGGATGCTCTGCCTGCCAGGCTGCTGGTTGCTCTCTGGTTTATAATCACTGTCAAGAAGACCATACCCAAGCATGACACTGGAAGAAGTCCCACCTAGCTTGAGCACCTCACCATCCTCAGAGGGAAGAGCTTCTCCCTTATATCGAACCTGAACTTCCCCTGTTTAGCTTAAACTCATCAGCCCTTGTCCTACCAAATCCAGAGCTTATAACTCCTTTACTTATGGATACAGAGCTTATTATTGCATCAGCTGGGAGAAGGCACCACTGGCAGACCCCAATTCTTCAATCCCTACCTCTCTGCACTTCAATGCAAGACCAGAAATGGGAGTTTTGGTGGACAGTGTTCCCTCGAGATGAATTACTACCACAGGGCCTGGGAGTGCAAAGGGGCAGGAGAGGTTTAATGTGCCACTATTCCTGGTGAGCAGGCTCTCCAGCTAAGCATGACTATTGCTTTTGGTGAAACTACTGTATACAAAGGAAAGAGGCACCCATTTGTTGCGTTAATACCTGCACAGGAGGTAGGGCTGACATCTCCAGGATCCCCATCAAGCTGAGCATGGAGAGAAACCAGAGCCACACAAAGGAGTGTGGTAAAAAAGGCTCGTTGGAACATCTCAGCAGTTCCTCTGGACATTGAGATGCCTGTGGGAAAACACAAGTTAGATGTTAAGCACCATACACAGCCTCTCAATGCTGCTGGGGAAATACAAAGCCAACCAAGGGAGGGATCAGGTGATGAAGCTATAGACAGTGCATCTTGATTGTCTGGTTTCATAGTTTCTCTTTATGGCCATCCCTTGCCCACATTGACTCCATCACTTGCAATCCACATGGACATAAGCATCCATGCTCCTCTTTGCCTGCTTGGCCACACCACCAGTGAAGGTGTGCAGTGGGTCCTTTCCATCTCACCGTGTGAGTACCAAAAAGGGCACAACATCCCTTGCTCAATAGCACTGTTTTTCAGCCCTCACAACCCATGGAGTGAACGGATGAATAAACAAGCACTTGAAGAAGTGCGCATCTTTAGCAATGAACCCATCACACTGGGCCTACAAGGTCCAGTTGCACGCAGGAGCATATTTTGTGTAGGGTTATGATGACTTAAGCAGCAGCAGAGTTGGAGAGCTTGTCTGACAAGCTCTTGGGAATGTATAAGGATATTTGCAGTCAAAATCCAGGCAATGCTTTTCAACAGCAACATCATATAATTATAGAATCAACCAAGACCTTTAAGTTCACCCAGTCCAATCGCTCCCCAGCACTGCCAAGGCCACCACTAACTCATGGCACTGAGGCCTCTTCTCCACGGTGTGAGAGCAGTTGCAGGGACGGTGACTGCAGCCCTGCCCTGGGCAGCCTGTTCAATGCCTGAGCACCCTCTGGGGAAGGAATTGTTCCTCAGCTCCATCTAAACCTGCCCTGGTGCAGCTTGAGGCTGTTACATAGAGGAAGAGGTGATGCTGGGCTTTATGTCTGGAGGGTGATAGCCCCAACCAGCATGGCCCCTTGAGGGCACACAGACCGTAGATGGACATGTGTGATCTCTATTATGAAAAGAAGGCCTGAGCCCAGTTCAGAAAGAGAGCTTCTTCCTTGAAAGGCTTTTTTGGGTATCTCTTGGAAGAGTCCAAGTCTTGAGCAGACACCAAGAGTGTATTCGGTAGCATTGGTAGTGCAGGGGGAGAGCAAGTTATGCAGCTGAGCTATGTCCTGGTGATGTCCCTGCATAGGTCAGTGGGGCTCAGTTTTCATTGCACTGCAGAGATCAGAATGGCTATCGTAAGGATGAAATACTTTAATGCTGAAGGGGTGTTTTAGTTAAGATCAAGACTTCCTCCTTCTGCCCTTACTACAGGCTTCCCTCATCTTGTTTGACCACAGTACAGAGCTGCAGGAGATCCTGATCCTTGGTAGGACACAACAGCTTTGTGCATTGAGACAGCACCATTTTAGAGCCAGTTTTTACTGAGGAAGCTGGAGGCATTAGCTTTTGGAGAGGCTGGGAGCACCGGAGTCTTTGGCCAAGTGTCTGACTCACTCACAGATCAGCACTTCCCAAGTTTAACCATATCTCTACCTCCGGCCATGTGTGCACAAGAACTGCTCTCCAGGCAAAGGGGCACCAAGCAGTTAAACTGCATAGGTAACCAGGGACAGCTATGACATAGGACTGCCTCTACCTGCAGTCCTGGGGACTTTGAAATGGGTCAATGAAACATAGAATCCCATACCATAGACTGGTTTGTGTTGGAAGGGACCTATTCTGTCATCCTCAGAGTGCTAGCAGCTGTTGAGATGCTGTTGTAAATCTCACATCATCTGCTATTTCCCTTCCAGCCCCATCTTCTGTTGTGAAACCTCAGGTTTCGCCAGCAGAAGAGGGTATTTCTGACACATGGTCACATACGCAAAAGCATATGGAGTTATCTACACAGAAGGCTTTCAGGAGGACCCGAGTTCTCTGCTTGTGGGTATCTCTTCTCACCCTGAGCAACTGAACCAAATGTAATATTAGGGCAAAGAAATGACTTGCAGTGATTCTTTCCAATGTGTATATTACAGTTATTTGTGCTCTCACATCTGATTATCACACGCAAGTTCTTCCCGCTGCACTGTGTGCTTCTCCTTCAATCCCACAAGACCTCTTATAGCTGAGAAAATCGGTCCCACATTCCAACAAATTCAGGTGCTCTGCTCTCTAAGCAAACACTGCCTGCAACGAGCTTATTTCAGACCACGAACATTACACTACCCTCAAGCAAAGAGAACTATTCCAGCTATGGCATATACAGAATGAAGCTAGAAACTCCACTGCTGTTCTGACTCGGACCCAGACCCAGCTTTATTCATGCTCAGTGGGCAGTGCTTGCGATGCCACCCACTTTTATGGCATTCCAATGTTCGCTAAGTAAAACCAGGGGAGGACAAACACCCCAAAAGCACCCTATTTGGTACAAAAGCTTTCATAAATGCACCTCCTTGTCCTCCTTTGCATGTGGGAACAATACCAGTGTTGGTCGCAAACGTGACCACAAGGAGCCCTGTACTTTAGTTCCTGGGCACATCACCCAAAAGGGAAGGTTTCCCAACATCAGCAGGGATCTCAGCCCTTCTCCAGCTCTCCTATTGCAGCTCCACTGGGAATTCAGCCAGGGAAAGCCCAGGAATGCTGGATGGAGAAGACAGACCCCAGCTACCAAACTAATAAGGGAGCCTGTGCTGATGAAACCCAGCAAAACTCAGAGGCATGAATCCCAGGTTCGTTTAATCTGTATCTTCTGGAATGCCGGAAATCAAAGAGGAATCATGCAACACATCGGTTGCTCTGCTGCACATCGGTATAGCTGAACTCAGCTTAGCTGTCCCAGGGATTTGGTTCAATAGTCCCCCGTCCAATAGATTCTCTAGGCCTTTAGCCCTTGTAGATGAGAGTCTGTGGCTCACACTACCCACAGTGGACAAAAAGCTCATGGAAAAACACCCAAACTAGCCACAAGCAATAGGAAAACATATATTCTCCTATAGTAGGTACTGCCTAAACATGATGTGTCTGAATGGAGCAGCTTGCTGGCGAGCCCATAAGCAGCAGCACTACCTCTGCAGCCTGCAGCTAGGGTTTTAGAGGGTAGCTCTTCTATTCGTCATTGGAGAAACATCAGAAAACAGCCACATGACACCCGTTACAAGGAGAGGAATACTCTGCCTACCTGGAAAACGAAGTCATCAAAATTCCCTCCAAAAGAGCCTCCCAAAAGCCAGGAAGAAGACTTGGTCGAGTTGCTGGTATCAGGAAGGCTCCCGCATCCCAGGCTCTGCGTGCTCGGGGGGTCTGGGGAGGAGCAGCAAAGGCGTTTCCAGCCCAGTCGCTTCTATCCCTGGAACTGCCCCTTCTCTCTTCCTCCTCCTTCGCTATCCTCATGTGTAGTAGCTGCAGATATCCACCGAGAGTCACTGTGGGTCCACCAGCACCCCGGGATGGTCTCCTCCCATCGCTCCCCTCCCAAGGCTGTCATCTTTGGATCTGAAGGCATCTTTCTTCTAAACAAGCTGGAAGAAGTCTCGATTTTCCATGATGAGAGGCCCCATTTTCGTGGTTGGCATCGCTGCCCCACATATTTATACCATCAAATAGTGTTCCTCTTACTTTCTCCCTCCTTTTCCCGTCCTAGTAACGTGTCCTGAACGGAACAAATAAAACAAGAACAGCTCAAAAAAGAGCAATTTATATCTTCAGCTTTTGCAGATATCCAAGTTTTGCTCAGAATCATCCAAGTCTGAGTAGTACCTGTTACTGTTGATAGCTTTGGGTGTTTTGTTGCTGGGTTGGGACTTGATGGGGGACTGGTTTTCCTTTTTTTGTTTGATTTTTATATTCACAGGCAATTTTTAGCTCTGATGAATCACAAATAGTGGGAAATGTCCCAATAAAATATGGGGAGCAGCAATGACTTTCATGAACATGGCCTGTTATCCATTGAGTTATCACTTTCTGCACCCCAGAGTGTGAGCAGCAGATCATGGGAGGGCATTCTCCCCCTCTGCTGCTCTGGGGAGACCTTAGAGCAGCTCCAGTGCCTTAAAGGGGCTACAGAAAACCTGGAGAGGGGCTTTGGACAAGGACCTGTAGGTCCACAACAATGTAGGGTCTCTGGAATGTCATCATCTCCTAAGAATCTAGTGAAGAAACACAAGGTCATAGATAGGGGCCTGCACTTGGCAAGGCTTCAATAATGCTGTAGGTCGGGAAATCCTTGGGGTTGTTTAAAACAGAACCCTAGAAACTCCAAACAGTGCTTCCTCACGTGATAGCAAACAGCACTTTATGAGCACGCAAATGCTGTATATATATAAGAATGGGGTGCTAAGTAAATAAAAACTGCAATCGCATAAGAGACTTAAGAGATAACACCAGAATGCTAACATTGGAAAAAGTATGCAGAGCCCCCAACCGCCCTTGTATGTTCATGATGACTCTCTAAACATCCTGGAGCAGTTGACTTTAATGGCCTAAATCCCAGGAAATGCTGCTAAAATATGGGATCAAATGAACATTTGCTTTTTTTCATCAGAAAGATTCGCCTTTGTGTCTTATTTTACCACAATTCAAGAATGTTAAACACAGTGGGGGCTGTTCGCAAGTATATGACCTGAGCTAAGCTAGAAAAGCAATGAGTTTGCTTCTTTCGTTTCTTTAATAGATGTTTTAATAAATCTATTTGAAAGATGTTGTAATAGATGTATGTAATAGATGTTTTAGTAGATCTATTTAATAGATGGTGTAATAGATCCATTTAATAGCTGTTGTAACTGGTCCATTTAATATTTGGTTTAATAGATATATTTAATAGATGTTTTAATAGATCTATTGAGTTGATGTTTTAATGGATATCTTCTCTTTAGCACCAGTGACAATGAACAAGACCTGCCAGGGATGTCTCAGAGCCATCCGAGCCTGCACCCAGTGTGTACACAAAGGGTGGTGAGGATCAGAGGGTGGACCAGTACATGTGATGGGGTGGTATGGTTCTGCTGCAGACCTCCTTGTATACATACAGCAAGCACTATG